>NC_062572.1:24436378-24785878 GCF_022837055.1 Prionailurus viverrinus
TTAGTACTTGGAAGAGCCCAGCACAGTGCCTGCTTCATGGCAACTATTGGTAGTAGTAGTATCATCCTTCATAGAATGTCACCTCCTCCAGGAAGTCTTCCCTGACTTTCCCAGGGTGAGTTTGCTGCCTGAGTCTCCTGTGCATCCCTGGTCCTTCTGGGCTGTGTTATAATTGCCCCTTTGTCTCTCTCCCACACTCAACAGTAGCCCAAAGAGAGGTGTGCTACCTCTCTTTGTTGTATCCCCCTTATGGCTGGCTGGCTCAGGTAGGAGTGACAAATATATTTTAGGTGAACAAGTGGGACTCATCAGAGCACATATCCTGGGGCTCTAGGACTAGGCCCTTAGCCCAGAAACTCACACATTGTGACTTAAGCTCTTGGAGTTACATCCCCTCCTGCCCTCACATAAAATGGGGCTGATGTGAGGAGCAAATGAGACCCTCTCCATACCACCTGGAGCACCACAGATGCTCCATAAACATTCATTGCTCTGCAGTTCCAGATTAAATGCCCTCCACTTGTCTAGGCCTCCCCTTGTCCCCTCAACTCTAGGGAGCTTCAGTTCCTGCTCTGGACTCCAATAGCCCCTAAGACCTCCCCTATCACTGCACCAATCACATTTGGGTCTACTGCTCTGTCACCATCTCCAGACAGACTGTAGGTTCAGCAAGGGCCAGGCTTTTGCTTCACCCATGTACTATCCAACACCCAGCCCAGGGCCTGGTTCAGAATAGAGACTTGTGAAATGCTTTCTTCTAAAAAAATTTTTTTTAATGTTTGTTTACTTTTGAGAGAGAGAGAGCATGAGCGGGGGAGGGACAGAGAGAGAGGGAGACACAGAATCCGAAGCAGGTTCCAGGCTCTGAGCTGTCAGCACAGCACAGAGCCCAATGCGGGTCTCAAACCCATGAACCATGAGCTCATGACCTGAGCCGGAAGTTGGACACCCAACCGACTGAGCCACCCAGGCGCCCCTGAAATGCTTTCTGAAGGACCCAGATGCCTGGCTCCCTTGCTTTCCCACCTCCCTTGCCTTCCTACTATTGTCCCTGGATTGCCTTTTCCTTCCATCTCAGCCTGTGCGACTCTGTTCTCATTGGGCAAGGCCTGGCACAGATGTCACGGTCCCCAGGATGTCTTTCCTGAACAAGCTAACACTGTGACTTCTGTCTCCTTGGAAATCTTAAAGCTCTGACTGCTCCTACCATTAACTTGACACTTTCACATATACTCTCCACCTTGGTACCTTTAGGTTTGTTGGTTTGTTTTGCTGGATAATTCTTCTCTTTCCACGTTACATTCCCAGTGAAAGTTTGTTTTCTGGTGAGGCTGACAGCATTTGTCAACATTTATCATCAGGGGAAGGTAGTTCCTCCAGGCAGCTGTGCATAGCATGCGGAACATAGGACATACATATAAAATTATTCTACTTGTCCCCTGCCTACTTCAGAGAAGCATTTAAACATTGAGTAAGGTCTGTAATTTTAGGCAACTGGCATTGTACCAATGTCAGTTTCTTGCTTTTGATATTATACTGCTGATATATAAAGTGTCACCGTTGAGGGAAGCTGGGTGAAGGGTACATGAGACTCTCTGCACTAGTTTTGCAATCCTATAAGTCTATAACTATTTCAAAATAAATTTTACAGAAAGGACTCGAGACTGATTAAACATATAAAACTACAATAACTATTACAAAGTAATATCTACATTAGATGGGACATACAGACTTGGCTGTAGAAGCTTATTTATTAAGTTTATAATATTAATAGATTGGTGGCAACCTAAGTGTACAACGGTAGGGGATTGTTTTTGAGAACTGCAATACCATCCATACAGTGGAATACTATACAGGAATTAGCACCATGTAGAAATATATTTATATTTATGTATATCAGTGAGTTAAAAATACTAAATGATGTGTCAACTCTACTTCAACTAAAAAATACCAACTGAGGAGCACCTGCGTGGCTCAGTTGGTTGAAAGTCCAACTGTTGATTTTGGCTCAGGTCATAATCCCAGGGTTGTGGGATTGAGCCCCGCGAAGTGTGGAGCCTGCTTGAGATTCTCTCTCTCCTCTTCCTCTGCCCCTCTTCCCTTCTTGTGCCCTCTCTCTAATAAAAAAATAAAAATAAAAATAAAATAAATACCAACTGATATATGAAGTCTAGAAGGATATTCACCAAAATATAGAAAGTGATTGTCTCAGCACAGTGAGATTGCTGATGACTTTTGTTCTTTTTGCTTCCTAGTATATTTCCATTTCTCCACGATGCAGATATTGGTTACCCAGTAAAACCTTTTTTTAAACAAAGCTATGTGGGTTTTTTTTTTTTTTGCTATGTTTTATTATCAAATCCCTCGACTCTTTTAAATTATATTAATTCCTGGGGCGCCTGGGTGGCTCAGTCGGTTGAGTGTACGACTTTGGCTCAGGCCACGATCTCACAGTTTGTGAGTTCGAACCCTGCATCAGGCTCTGTGCTAACAGCTTGGAGCCTGGAGCCTGCTTTGGATTCTGTGTCTCCCTCTGTCTCTACCTCTCCCCAGCTTGCTCTCTGTCTGTCTCTCAAAAAATAAATTAAAAAAAATTATATTAATTCCTGAAGAATATTACATTTGCACTCTGTCAAAAGTAACTAAACATCTAAAAAAATAACAAAAAAAGAATTCTTATTTTTAATGATTATTTAATTTTGAGAGAGCACAAGCAAGGGAAGGGCAGAGAGAGAGGGAGACACCAAATCCAAAGCAGGACCCAGGCTCTCAGTTGCCAACACAGAGCATGACACAGGGCTTGAACTCACAAACCGTGAGATCATGACCTGAGCCGAAGTCAGATGCTCAACCAACTGAGCCACCCAGACACCCCTAGAATTCTTTTAAGATTTTTTTAAAGTAATCTCTACATTCAACACGGGACTTGAGCTCACAACCCGGAGATCAGGAGTCACGTGCTCTACTGACTGAGTCAGCCAGGTGCCCCACGGAAAACACAAATCATTATTTTTTTTAAGAGAAAGAGAGAGAGAGGGAGAGAGGGAGAGAATCTTAGGCAGGCCCCACACTCAGCGAGGAGCCCCACATAGGACTGGATCCCATGACCCCTGGGATCATGACCTAAATCAAAATCAAGAGTCAGACACTCAGCAGAATGAGCCACTCAGGTGCCCCCACAAATTCTTAATTATGATCCATTCCTATCATTTAGTAAGTGGTCTAATTACAAATCTTCACATTTTCCAGTATATTAAAAAAATACTTATTTTGTCACTGAGTAAATTGGAAGGGAAAGGGGCATGGAGCTCAAACTTTATTTGCAATGAAAGTATGAGGTAAATATAAGTTTATTAAGTATGACCACAGGTCCACTAATAGTTCATGAGGTATGAAAAATACCAGTTTCCTAAAAAATCAGGCAAATGTCTATAGCTTTGTTGCTTCTAGCCAAGGGACAGGTTAAAAGTAAGTCATCAGTGCATGAACACCCTACTTACTGCATATAACCCAAACGTTTTTTTAAATATTTATTTTAGAAAAAGAGAGAATGTGTGCATGCACACAAATGGGGAGGGGCAGAGAAAGAAAGGGAGACACAGAATCCGAAGCAGGCTCCAGCCTCTGAGCTGTCAGCACAGAGCCTGATGCAGGGCTCGAATCCACGAGCTGATATTGTGACCTGAGCCGAAGTGGGAAGCTTAACCGACTGAGCCACCCAGGCACCCAGCCCAAAAATTTTTTACAGTTTTATTTATTTAAGTAGCTCTACACCCCATGTGGGACTTGAATTCATGACCCGAGATCAAAAATTGCATGCTCTTCTGACTGAGCCAGCCAAGTGCCCCTAACCCAAACATTTTTCATTCTTTGAAAATAAAACTCTCCACTGCCAAGGTGAAAAAAAAAAAAAAAAAGAAGCAAAATACATGTTTAAAAACCAAAACACACTTTCCATAAATACAAATAAATATTTAATGATGGCAAATATGTACTGCTTTCTCCAGACTTTCTTAGAATCTCCTGTGATCTGTTTGTCCTTCAAAAAAATAATAGCTCCTATTCTACTTCTCAGCAGAACCTAAGAGAGCTGCCATTATTTCCCCATAAGTAACAAAAATATCCAGAACTACCATAAGCATTAAGTGCTACCAAGGATTATCTTTCTTAACAGGTAGATTATGTACAAAGAAACCTACATGTCCAACCACCTTTTTAAATGATTAAAGAGCAGAAGATACCTAGCCACAGGGCAGGCCGTTATTTTCTGACAAGATGTGTCATAAGAGTTTTCTGTTTTGCTAAGTGTTGGTAAAGGGGCGGGGAAAGCATTAAAGAACTACTTATATTGCTATTGGCCCCGTGCAGATTTCAGCCCAAAAGGATCCAATGCCAAATTAAGATTTAATTATTCTTTAGAAGAAAGAGAAACCAAATGATGAAAATGTTCAAAACATTAGTGGATTATTTTAAGAAACAAAATTCTAAAATGGGCACGTGCACTGGTAAATTCCAGGTATGCTTCAAGTTCATAAATAAAAGAGACATTTCACTCTTCCCAGTAATCATTCCAAATAAAAGTACTGGTGTTTTGAAAGAGACTAAGAAAATAACCACCTTCGCACCTTCAGTATAATTCCTTAGAAGAGCGTCAGGTAAATTGATTTTTCCTTTGGTAAATTAGGTACATCTAAGGGAATATTAGAAACTATCATATTCAATCGCACTTTATTATCTACTGGAATTCTTAAGTAATGATTCAATTTACAAACAGACCAATCAAATCCAATAGAAGCAAACTACACACATATGCCATGTACTTCTCTCTGGTCTTGACAAAAGCTTCAGGTAACTGAACAGCTTGGGTTAGCAAAGCAGAGACTCAAATGTATCTTTGGGGCACCTGGCTGGCTCAGTCAGTGGAACGCATGACTCTTGATCTTGGGGTTGTAAGTTCGAGCCCCACATTGGGTGTAGAGATTACTTAAATAAAATCTTTAAAAAAAAAAAAAGTATCTTTGGAGTGCCTGGGTGGCTCAGTAGGTTAAGCGTCTCACTTGGGCTCAGGTCATGATCTCACAGTTTGTGAGTTCCAGCCGGGCATCAGGCTTTCTGCTGTCAGCATGGAGCATGTTTTGGATCCTCTGTCTCCCACCTCTCTGCCCTCCCCTGCTCTCTCTCTCAAAAATAACCAAACATTAAAAAAAATTTTTTTAAATAGATCTTTTGCTATCACCTTGTTAATCAGGCTACATGCCACAAAGGTAGCAAAACAAAGGTTGAACATACCTTAAGAAAGTTCATGTCAGCTGAGGTATAGAGGAACCCATAATTGTTTGGCTTTTTAATATCTAATATTTAAGCATGTGAAAATTTTAAGTAAAGGCAAAGCAAACAAACTTTGCCATTGTCCAGATTTTCATATTTTCACTAGCAAAAATTTTTCATTAGGTTAACGTTTGACTTCATTCTTCCCCTGGAGTTGAATTAACACATCTTTCAAATGCAAACCTGTTACTGATACAATTTAGAGGATGAAACTTATTCCTCTTCTTATCTTCTGGTTAAATACATGCATGTGGTTTATAACTTGGTAATATATTAGTGATGTATCTAAAAGCAATGTTTTCTAACACTTAGGTGAATAATGTCAGAAAGAGTGTGAAACCAAAGTCACTTGTTTAATGCTGCAATGCATGTAAAGATAGTGCCTTACAATACGAAGTGCTCACCAAATTTGTAATTACATTAAAAAAAAAAACTATGCAAGTACTCAAAAACAACACAAATAATCTTTACCCAACCTGAGTGGTTTAAAACATTAGAAATAACACTTAGCAGTTATATATATTTATAGTTCATAATTGAAATACTTCCCCCCCACACGCACACACAAAAACAAGATGTTCTTTACTTTTCCTGTAATGAACTGAGGAAGCAGTAAAGTCACCTTTTACATACAAGAAATGGGAAATGTTACTTTAGACTTCTAAATCATATTAACTGACTAGTGTTTCAGCATAACTGTTTTATTTATTTTATAAGTTTATTTATATTTGAGAGCGAGCGAGCATGGAAGGGGGAGAGAGAGAGAGAGAGAGAGAGAGAGAGAGAGAGAATCCCAAGCAGGGGTCAGAACCCTAGCTGATGTCGGAGGACACTTAACCCATTGAGCCACCCAGGCACTCCAGCATGACTGTTTTAACAGTCTCATAATGTACTAATAAGCAACTTAAAAAAAATAAGTGTTCTTTTCTCAACCTGAAGTTTATTTTAGAAACCTTTATTATATTTGCTGAAACATCTTTGACAGAGGTGACACTCATACCCGATTACAAGTGTGCCCAAATCAAACTAATCAAATCACTATCATGGCAAAAAGAAAATACCGTAAGAGTCAGAATATGAGCTTGTCCTGGTTAAACTCATTGCCAGTAAAACATTTTTAAAGAGCAGACACGAAATACTGTTTTAAGGGGGTATGATAAAAAATTATCTATAAGGAGGAGAAAGTATCAGAGTGAGATGATTATAGGAATTGATGTCCTGGCAGACCCAGCAAAAGGGAAAACGGGATATTATGAAGTTCCTCTTGGATAGAAGTTCCTTGGAGGTACATGGAGAATTACAGCTCTGGTTTTGACTCTTCCATTCATAAGGTAAGTGATCTTGAGCAAAACTTTGCCTTTCTGAGAGCCTCAGTTTTCCCGTCTGTAACACAAAAGAAAGATGGCCCTTAAAGTCTGTCTGTACGACCTTCTCCATTTCCATCACCTTAAGCTACTTAGCGATTAGCTGGCTCCTTTTCAGCGCGCCACCAGAGGCAGCAGCGAAGCAGCGCCGCTGCTGGGGAGGGGTTAATTCCGTTTGCCCCCGCCCCTCCTGGCCCCGCCCCTCGGGCACCACCCCCGCCGGGGTTGCACCCTTGACCCCGCCCCGAAGCCGTGCGTCCACCGGAAGTGCCCGCGCGCGGGCAGCTCACTTCCGCCCGGCAGGTGACAGCCGTGGGGCTCCGAGCGGCCGGCGGCACGGACGCACCGGGGGAGAGGGAGGACGAGGCCGCGGACATTTTGCTGGCGATCCGAGCCGCGCCGTGGCGCCGGGAGCCGTTCGGACCTTCGGGTGAGGAAGAAGGGAGTCCGGCGGGGCAGGGGTGGGGAGGCGGTGGTCTGAGATGAGGGGGTTTGTGGGGTCAGAGGTCACGGAGAGGACGGGGCGCTAGATGGGCGAGAGTGGCTTCCCAACCTCCGACGAGGCAGAAGGACTGCGGGTTCATTCATTCGCGCCCACTTGGCCGCCGGCCTGAATCCCCGCCTCCCCAGCCCTCAGCCCCTCCTGGGGCGTCCTCCGGAGAGACTCCTAGACTTAGGCCCCTGGGAGTCCGCCTCTGGCCAGACGGGAAACTCCTCTTTGGGTCCTGGTTTCCCCCTTCACATTCTGAGGCCTCCCTGTCGTTCAGGGCCTTATCTCTTTGCCAAGGTTCAAAAAAAAAAAAAAAAAAAATCAAGAACCGGCCCTGCGCCGCCTGCCCCGCGGTAGGCTTGGGCTTGATCTGTCCCTTGGCGCTTCGTGGACAGGTTATCTGGGGACACCTGTAATCATGTTAAAAATACTGACGAAATGCCAGCTACTGGTTATTGAGCTCCTACTGCGGACCAGACACTGTGCTAAGCACTTTGCATACAGTACGTGTAAACTTCACAACAACCCGCGTGAGGTAGCTGTTGTTGATATCCCCATTTTCTCCACAAGGAAACTGAGGCACAGTGAGGTTGAATCACATATGGTAAGGTCAATCCTGTAGTATAGGCAGAGCCAGGGTTCTTACCCAGGGCTTTCAGGGACCTGCAAAGTGCAGAGACCAAAGAGGCTGGAGCAAGGTTGGGGTGTAGGGGCTATTTAGTATCATTAGCTGTCATTCTGTTTATTCACAGCCAGGTAAAGTGTAGTCTTATTACTTTGCATCTAATCTTCATAAGGGGCATTTGATTCACATATTTAGGATGAAACAATCCTGCAGGCTGTTGCTGTAAGTGATTACCACTCGGGACAGAAATGGAAGTTTTTCCTGACTATTGAGAACTGTGAGACACAAAACAGGCCATCCATGAAGCTAATTTGGGAATATTCAGTCCCACTGTTAAGAGTGGTTGAGCTGCATTCCTTTTGGAATAAAGAAAGGAAGCATGTGACACCTAGGGGGACCTTTTGGCCCTGGGTTCTTGAAGAACATTCTCAAGGGAAGGGTCTCTGTCTCTCTGAGAAAAGTGCAGACCCCTTGGCTTCTTGGCTGGGGAGAGCACATTTGCCTGGAAGATGGTGAGGTCATTTGATGGCCGGAGGACTAGACTCTGTGAGTCTGAGCCTTGTTCCTTTGCAGGCATTCACTTGCTCCATTTCTGCCTCAGTTTCCCTGACAGCAGCACGAGAAGGACCTGCTGCCTTCCTATCCACTGCTGGGTGTTACAAGCCTTAGTGAACCCGTGAAGGTTTCTGCATGCTTCTGGAGAAAGCTGTGATATAATTACTGTAGTACTTTTTTTTTCTTTTAACTCTATGATCTGTTCTCCTAGTTCCATTGAATTCACAGAAACTTAATATTGTCACCTTATCCCCATCCTTCCAAGGGAGGATTCGAGATGAAGCTGCTTGTCCCAGATGGTGGGAACATGAGCAGAGCTCAGAGCATCTGGCTCCCTGTCCTGAGTTGAGCCCACCAGCCTCCTCCAACCTCTTAAAAATTGTCATGGAGAAAAGCTTCAATAGTTCTCAAAGAATCAGATCTCTCAGAGGTTGTTGAGTATGGGTTGAGCAGAGGCTTCACCCTGGGCAACTGGAAGGGCTCAGAGGTGTAATGGAAAAAGCACTGCCTGACTCCCCATCAGTCAACTCTGAGTTCTGACCCCAGTTCAGCAGCTTCCTGGTAATATGACTGGGTCAACTTACTTGGGCTAGGCCTCCTTTACTTCAGCTCTAAAATGATAGTGACCATCACCTTCTCCCCATCTCCTCTCCCCCAACCCCCAGTAGTCTCGTGTGTGTGTGTGTGTGTGTGTGTATTAGATAAGGAAATTTGTGTAGAGACTGTTACTGTGGTTGGATGCTTTGACTCTAGGCAGTTGGTGCCTACTGGGGGCCTGTGTCTGAGGAAGGCTGTCAACCCTGCTTTGTGGGGTGTTACTTCCTCTTGCAGAGACCTTTGTATACACAGGACTACTACTACCCTTCTTGTTTCACTTCCTAAAAGTTTCAGGACAAGTTTAGTCTATTGGCCCTACTGGCTCTGGCCTCTCATCTTTTTCTGGTCATCCTCTGAAACTGTTGCTGTCTTGACTGCTCACTTCCCAGAAAACCCTCACGGCTGGCACCAGAGTCTGATGTGCTGGCAGTGAGCAAGCATGGCTCGGGTGTGGGTTTTGCACGTTTGTGTAATTATGAAAGCTGAGAGGACATCGACGTCATGTAGATGTTTCTTTTTCTGAACAGGGTCTTGTTTTTTTGCTGCTTAAGACAGGTCACTGATAAGTGATCACAGCCCAGAAATGGTTTTTGTATTGTTTTTTTTCTCTTCACACAGAGAGAAGCAAATAACACCGGAGAGAAAATATCACTTGAGCAGTTGGGAAATCCTTAAAAAAATAATCCTGCTTGATTATCCATCAGTGGCTCCTCATTGCCCTCAGGCTAAAACTCACATTCCTTATCGTGGCCTTCAAGGCCTTTTGGGCTGACTCCAGCCTAGCTCTCCTGCCTTATCTGTCCTACTCCTCACTTCATCTCTTCCCAAGCTCCAGTCAAATTCAGCTGCTTGCCACTTCTGCAGCCTCCAACTCTTTTTACCTCTGTCTCTGTTTTGTGCTGTCCTCATTGCCTGAACACCATTCCCTGTCACACACATGGCTCTTTCTTTGCTGGACCACTACTTGGAGCTTCCTATCTAATCATCTCCCCCACCTCGCAGGCCTGAACTTCCACCGTGTCCTGTGTCACTGATCACAATGGGTTGTCATTGTCTGTTCACTTGGCTGTCTTCTAAGTAAACAGCTCTTAATCCCTAGGGAGAACTTGTCTTAACTGTGTGTGTGTGTGTCTAGCACTTAGTGAAATGTCTGGCATATAGTAGGTGCTCAGTAAGTGTTCAGTAAATGAATGAATGTTGCCTTGAATTGTTAGGATTCCTTGATTCCTAAAGAATTCAAAGCACTTTTCCAAATGATCTCCTGTCCATCCTGATATCACTCCAGGGGAATAGGGAGAAATCTGACGAGTGATAGGATTACTCCTCTTGGGCTGCTGTTGCTACCACCCAGCCAACCACCAGAGTGCTTCAGGGCCTCCAGAGACCTGGGGTTGGGGACCAGCAAGGAGGTGCTGGTGGTAACCACTCTCTCTAGGTAGTAGGAAGAGTGGCTACATTCATCAAGCGCTTGGTGAGCTGGGCACTGCTGGAGGCTTTGTATGTATTGACCCGTTTTAGCCTCACAAATCCCTCAGGTATGTGACATTGCAATTATCGTTTACAGTGGTGGTATGCTTGTGCTTCTTAAGTTGTGTAGACGCCCTGGAGAGCCCCTGTCACACCTGCTGTAGCCACCTTTCCTATCCCAACCCCTTGTTCTTGGATTGTCTCCCCTGTTATTTAGTGGAGCTGACCTTGGCTGTGGTTTTAGATTCCCAAGTCTCATCCTTTTCGGGTCTTTAGTCTTGGGCTTGATCCCTGACTCCATTAAGAGGGTTTCCCCGAAGTTGGGAGACCCCCTTCCAGTTAAGGTAAGAGTATGGCTGGTTGACTCCAGAATGCCCACAGTTCATCAGCAGCCAGGATGCCTGCCTTAGTGACTGCTCTCCCAGATTTACCATCTCCTCTGTGGACTTGAGCTGGACGATGGTAGATTTGGAAGTCAGGTCTCCAAGGTTTAACACCAGTCCCGCATTGTTCACTTTCAGTACTGAAAACATTCGTCAAAGCAGAGCTCTGTAGAGAAATAGACTTGGGTGACACATACTCTTTGCCACACCTAATTGCTTTTAGGGCCTTAAGCATATTGAGAATGGAATGACAAAATTTCATTAGCTGGTGAGTCTGCTCCTGTGGTCTTCGTTCTCTGATCTCTAAGGGCTGAGGGGCTGGATGTTGAGACACTTAGGACAGAGCCGTCACACATTTGGCATTTATTCATTCAGTATTTATTGAGCCCTGCGGTGTGCCTGGCACTGGGCTAAGTGTGATTGATGATAGGTAAACAAGTCAATTTCTGTGCTTGGGTTGCTTACTGGATTTGAATGGGGTGGGGTTGGGGGGGGAGGCAAAGAGGAAATAGAAAACAAGTGTAATAATTAGAAAAACTGATAAGCCATGAGGGAAGCAGGCAGAGCAGCCAGCCCCTGTTGAAATGTAAGTCCGATCTTAGAACTCCTGCTCAAAACCCTCTAGCTGCTCCCACCTCACTCAGTGAAAGCCAGAGTTCTTACCTTGACCTGGAAGGCCCCCTCCATTCTCTGACCTCATAACCCACCCTTACTCAGCCTCTCTGCTGTTCTTCAAACATCCCCACTTCTCACTTCTTAGGCCTGGAAGGCTCTTTCCCCAGACAGTGTCACCTGTCACCTTCTCAAGGCGGCCACCTGGTTAAATTTCAACCTCTTTTCCTCCCCTCCCCCACACTCTGTATCCTCCTTCCCTACTTTCTTTTTCTCCATAGCATTTATCACTCTCAGAGATAGTCTCAGAGACTTGTGGGCCTTGTCTACTATTGGAACGCGTGCTCCATGAAGGGAAGGATTTTTATCTGACTTATTCACTGCTGCATCCCTAGCATGTAGACCTGCTTACAGTACATGGGAGGGAGGTGCTTAGCAAATCTGTGACTAGGAACAGGGGTGAGGGTGAGGACAGGAAAATACCTACTTAGTGAGCTCAGGACCGTGTCTTTGAAGTGATGTCATCTAAGCCGATATTTGAAGGATAAGTTGGAGCAGCCACTCTAGAAGCTGGAGAGGATAATCCAGGCAGAAGGCTCAGCAAGGGCAAAGGCAGTGAAGAGCTTGACAAAGGACACAGAAGGCCTGTGGGCCTAAAGGGTTACAGGCAGAGGGAAGGGCCTGCCTGTGCTCACTTCATAGCTGTGTCTGAGCACCCTGCCCCCAGCAGTTCATTCCCACCTCCTGCAGCCCTGTCTCTGAGCCGATGCCCATGGGAGCAGGGCATGGCGATCTGGCCTCACTGAGGGAAATGGCCTGGACCTTTCTCCCGCTGGAGGTGTTGCCACCTGACCTTCTCCCCCCTTTGCCCTTTCTTCTCTGTTTTCTTTATTTACTTGTCTTCCATTGATTGGCTGTAAAATGGCTACAGGGTCTGGCATTTTCAACTTCAGTTTTGTCAAAATAGCTTGACAGCCAGAGAAGATGCATTTCTGATGCTGGCACACCCTGTAAATGGAACAGGGGAAGCTGGTCTCTAGCTGAGGTTGGTTTACAAAACTTGAAATTTCCCGGAGTGGAGAGTCGAGCACTAATCGTTCAGACATTTATTGAGCATCTACTGTTTGCCAGATAACAGTCTAGGAGCTTCACAGTAGTGAATAAAATGGACAAAATCTTTGTCTTCATGAAGCACATTATGGAGGGGAAAAAAAATAGACAATATAAATACATTTTATAGGGGCTCCTGGGTGGCTCAGTCGGTTAAACGACTGACTTCAGCTCAGGTCATGATCTGACGGCTTGTGGGTTCGAGCCCTACATCTGGCTCTGTGCTGGTAGCTCAGAGCCTGCAGCCTGCTTTGGATTCTGTGTCTCCCTCTCTCTCTGCCCCTCTTCTGCTTGTGCTCTCTCTCTCTCTCTCTCTCTCTCTCAAAAATAAATAAATAAACTTAAAAAAAATTTTTAATAAATAAATAAATTTTATAGTATGTTGGTGATAAGTACCTTGAAGAAATACAGAAGGAGGAAAGAAAGAGGGAGTTGGGGAATTGGTTGGGGATGTATACAATTTTTTTTGAAGTTTATTTATTTTGAGAGAGAGAGAGAGGGGGTAAGGGACGCTATCAGCGCAGAGCGCAACACAGGGCTAGATCTCATGAACCGTGAGGTCATGACCTGAGCTGAAACCAAGAGTTGGATGCTTAACCGACTGAGCCACCCAGGTGCCCCAGGGATGTGTACAATTTTAAATAAAGTGGTCAGAGAAGGTGACATTTGAGTGAGATTTGAAAGAGGTGAGGGACTAAGCCATGACACTATCTGAAGAAAGCCTCTGTGGCAAAGTGACCATCACGGCACGTGCAAAGGCCCTGAGATAGAAGCACTCCTGTTGTGTTCAAGGATCAGCAAAGAGGCGCATGTGGCTGGAATTGAGAGAAGGATGGGGAAAACACTAGGAAAAGAGTTGAAAGGAGTAATGGGTGGTATGAGACAGAAGGGATGTATCTCATACTGGCCTTATAGTCCATGAGGCCATGGTAGAGATTTTGGCCTCAAAATCTCTCATGGTAGAGATTTACTCTGAGTGAAGCAGGGAACCGTTGGACGATTTTGAACAGAAGAGTGGCACTTTCTGCCTTAGACGATAATGGGATCATTCTGCCTGTTGCTGAAGTGCGTTGTTGGAAGCAGTGTGGAAACAGCTTTGGTAGCAATCCCAATAAAGAGTGATGGTAGGTTGGGGCCTGGTGGTAGTGATGGTAGTGAATCCGCTTTATGGATTCTGGATTCATTTTGAAGGTAGACCCAGTAGGATTTGCTGATAGATTAGATGTGGGATGTGAGGGAGAGTGTGTGTTGTCAAGGGCAACTGAGGTTTTTAGCTTGAGGTCAGTTGTTAAGTTTGAGCTGCCTGTTAGCTATATGGACATTCAAGTTCAGATGTCGATTAGGCAATTTGGGTATCTGTGCTGGGAGTTCACGGGAGAGGTTGGGTTTAGGAATGTAAACTTGTGGGTGTGAGCATGTAGATGATACTTAAAGCCTTGACACTGGGTGAGCTTACCAAAGAAGCCAGATAACATTGGTGGGGAAGGGAAGAGGTACCAGGCCTAGGGCCCTCCAGCATTGAAGAAGAGGGAGACGAGGAAGAACCCACAAAGGAGACTGAGAAGGAGCAGGCAGTGGGATGGAGGGGAAGGCGGAGAGCACAGCATCCTAGAATCCAGGGGAAGAAAGTGTTTCAAGAAAGAGGGAGTGATCAGCAGTGTCAAATGCTTGTCAGCGTGAGACTTGTCCTTTGACAGGATCACTGCATCTTCTGCCTGCAGGATCTAACATGCTCTGGCATCCAAGACCGTCTGTGAATCTCATCCTTCTTTGCCTCACCTCATCTACTCCTTTCTTTCCCAAGTCCTTGCCTTCAGCCAGGCAGGGCTTCTCACAAACTCCTGAGCACGCAGGCTGGCTTTGGCCTGGGATAAGTCACTCCGCTCTCAGCATCTTTAATTCCTCACTTATAAATGGGTTGGTTACCTTGAGAATTAAATGAGAGAGGGGCTATAAACCACTTAGCACAGAGCCTGCACCCTAGTCAGTGTTGCTGGCGGTTTAGCCTCAGCGGTTTAGCATCTTGTGGGTCTTTTCCAGGTCACCCTCAGCCCTCCTTTTACAAATGTGATCATCTTTTCCTATCCAGGCAAGCCCTTGTTCCTCTAAGAGGGCGTCCCTGGATGTTCTCTCATTCACAGAACCCTCGTCTGAGCAATGGTGGCACTCATCTGGAAGGCATGATTGCTCTGCCCTTCACCCGCAGTCCTTTACCTGACCTCTGCATCTGTAAGATCCCAGAGGGAAAACTGTCCTTTGTCTGCTGTGTGCATGCTCCTATGTGGGGCACAATCCCATCTCAGAGCTGACAGTGCCCCACACTGTTACACATGCTGAATGGATGACTCCAACACTTGACAGATCTTCAGAAAGTATTCCCATTGTATAGATGGGAAAACTGAGATCTCAAGGCACCTTGTTTTATAGTCTTTGGCCTCTTTTTCTTGATAGCAGATCTTTCCAAACATTACTGTCTGTAGATAGTTGAAAACTGGCATGCAATTCTTGGGGCGCCTGGGTGGCACAGTCGGTTAAGCATCCGACTTCAGCCAGGTCACGATCTCGCGGTCCGTGAGTTCGAGCCCCGCGTCGGGCTCTGGCCTGATGGCTCAGAGCCTGGAGCCTGTTTCCGATTCTGTGTCTCCCTCTCTCTCTGTCCCTCCCCCGTTCATGCTCTGTCTCTCTGTCCCAAAAATAAATAAACGTTGAAAAAAAAAAAAAAGAAAACTGGCATGCAATTCTCGAAATAGGTTCTAGAGACCCAGTGCTAACATAAGAACATGGCATGTGCCTGCCTTTACTTCCTTTTCATTTTGAGGTTTTAATTGCTAGTGGGTCTCAGGAGATTGATTTTGGCTAGTCACTTTTCATTCAAATCCCAGGAGGCCCATAACTCTGCACACTCATCCAGACAGGCTTTCACTAGGCACGTTACCAAACTTGACATTCGTGTTGTCCAAGCTGGATGGGCTGGCCCTGAAATAACCTGTAATTCAACATTCGAGGGACTCTGCAGGGATGTGTGGTAACATATTTCACGTATCCTTTAGCTTGGAGTGTGTGTGTTTCTACCAGGGCTTCATTCAGACGGGAGAAGTTGCCTTGCTGGACAGAATGGGACCTGTGGGACCTATTATGAGGCAGGGATAGAGAGGGTCAGTGCTACCGTTTTCTAGCCGTGTGACTCCAGACAAATGCCTTGATCTCTCTGGGCTTCAGTTTCCTCATCTGTAAACTTGTGATATTATCAGTACCTTCTCCACAGATTATTGTGAGGATTAAATGCGAAGCTCTTTACACAGTGTCTGGCCCATGGTGCTCATCTGTTTGCCATTACGACTAGCACTGCCACCTTTGTTCTGAATTTCATGCCAAGCCTAAAGACGAACACAGCTTATTTTCTCACAATTCTTGAACCGACTTGAAAGAGCCTGTCTGTCTGAGTTTGGCGACCACATTGTCTCAGAGAGAAAGTCTGAAATCTGGTTTCTCTACTGCTGATTCACCTTTTAATCTTCAAGTTGGCCTTACCTATTTTCCTGTATATAAAGTGAACTTTAGGACTTACCTGTGAGGACCTTTTCCTTTTTTTTTTTTTTTTTTTTTTTTTTTTACTTTGTTTATTCTTGAGAGGGAGAGAGAGAGAAAGTGCACACAGGGAAGGGGCAGAGAAAGAGGGAAAGAGAGAATCCCAAGCGGGCTCCACACCACCAGCATGGAGCCCCATGTGGGGCTCCAACTCATGAACCATGAGATCATGACCTGAGCCAAAGTTGGACACTCAACCGACTGAGCCACACAGGTGCCCCAGGACCTTTTTCCTTTTACGAGGGCCAGTCAGATAAGTGAACAGTGATGAGTGATTGCTGGGTGGTGAGTAGAATCATTATCTCTTATTATAAACTCTAGGCTTCATGGGGCAGGCACATAATCCATAGCGTGGCACAGAGTAGGGGAATATTTGTGAATGAATCAACCTGTGGCTTTGAGACAGAACTGAAACAGCCAAATGTGTGGGATGATTAAGTTTGGCTTTTCTGTTCTAAACGAAGAAGAAACAGCACCACCCTAACCCTTCTTATTCATTCTACCTAGCTTAGTCTTGACAGTCCTTGAGCTAGCATGTGCCTAGAACAGGCTTCTGAACAGCTATTCATCAGGCAAGGGTTTAACAGTGACCTGTTTGTTTATTTTTGAGAGAGAGAGACAGACTGTGAGTTGGGGAGGGGCAGAGAGAGAGGGAGACCCAGAATCCCGAGCGGGCTGCAGGCTCTGAGCCGTCAGCACAGAGCCTGACCCAGGGCTCAAACTCACAAAGTGTGAGATCATGACCTGAGCCAAAGCCGGACACTCAATCAACTAAGCCACCTAGGCACCCCAACGGTGACAATTTTAAACAGCACTAAAGTTGGAAGCCACCAACACAGACTTTCAGGGATCGTTTTTCCCCTGCTCAAATATCCTTGAATTCAGAGATGAGTCTTAGTGGCTGGATCAGACCTTGCCAAATATCTCCTTCCCCTTTCCCTTTCCTAAAGCTGCTTCTCTGGCTCATCTCACGGTACTGATGGTCTCCCTTGTTAATTCACTGAGTGCCCATCATGCGTAGCGGACTGTGCTACTGCCGCCAACTTCATGCCTCTCGATTGCAGAGCATAGGTTGTTCTGGAACGAATCACTGCTCTGAGACTAGAAAAGTCCTTTCCCTGGCCATTGGCGGGCCGTTTGGGGAATTGCTTGGCTTGTTACTGTTTTCCTTCTTACTGAAGACCTAATAAGGTTTGCTGGCCATGCTGCATTCTGCATTTGTTTTCTCTTGTCCCTTGGAAACGTCTTCTGTCATGCTCTGAGAATGATCATGCTTCATTTCCTCTAGTTTGATAGCCTGGAAGAACACTCATTGGTGAAAAAATGGATTTCTCATCTAGCAGAGAATCACAAAACGTGAGATGTGGGAGGGAGTTTATCTGTCATTTGATAGGCCGAAACTCTTGTCCCTGGAACTGTGGATTGCCTGAAGGGCCCCTGGTGAAGGAGGGGAGTTGAGCATTCTGGAATGAGCTAGGCTGTAGGTCCCCCAGTCTTATGTCAACCAGGGCAGTCATGTTTTTGTTTTAAACAGTTTGAAAAGAAGAAGGGGCTTGAAAAGCCATTGATCTGGTTGACAATTGGAAACAATCTCTTGTTTGACAATTGGAAAAAGTAAGTCCCAGAGATGAGGGGATTTGCCCAGGGTCATACAGCTGTTGGTAGCAAAGCTAGATTTCCTGGCAGCTATCTTGGCATTGGGTCAGCCTTGCCATGTTTGTTGAAAGTTATCCACAAAGGCTTATGTCCCTGGTCTGCCCCATCGTCACTCTCTGGTCTCATCAGGGAGCCCTCTTATCTTGATTTGTTATAGGCCCCTGGTTTTGTGACTTCTCTGGGAGCGTTTTCATTCATTTTGTCAGCATTTGGTGAGCTCCTGGAATGTGCCAGGCATAGTGCCAGTCACTGGGTTGACAGCATTAAACAGGACAGATCCCAAATTAGAGTCATGAGGAGGGCTGTGGAGAAGTCCATGATATGATTGAGTCAAATGTCGGGGAGACCTCTACCCCTCTGGGTCTGGAGTGTTTGAGCTGAGACTGAGGATAAGCATGGGGCTGGGAACAGTGCTTTCAACAGATGCTCCCCTGTTTTGTAAACTGCATTATATTTGGGGTGCCTGGGTGGCTCAGTCAGTTAAGTGTCTGACTTCGGCTCAGGTCAAGATCTCACAGTTTGTGAGTTTGAGCCCTGCAGCAGGCTCTCCACTGACAGCTCGGAGCCTGGAGCCTGCTTCAGGAGCCTGCTGTCTGTCTCTCTCTGCCCCTCCCCTGCTTGTGCGTATGCACATGCATTCTCTCTCTCTCTCTCTCAAAAACGAATAAACTTTAAAAAACCCTGCATTATATTTGAAAGAGGTGATACATACTTGTGATGAGCACTGGGTGTTATACGTAAGTGATGAATCCCTAAATTCTCTTGAAACCAATACTACACTATATGTTAACTAACTTGAATTTAAATAAAATCTTGGAAGAAAAAAAAAAAGAGGTGATATATGCACAGGGTAGAAAATTCCCAAGATAGAAGCTGGTGAGTGATGAAAGGTCAGTCTCTCACACTATCCCTTGGCAATCCAGCTTCTTTTCTGGAGGAAACTACTGTTAACTTTTCTTGTTTACCCTTTCTTTCTTTCTTTTTTTTTTTTATTTTTAATTTAAAAAAAAATTTTTAATGCTTTTATTTATTTTTGAGACAGAGAGAGACAGAGCATGAGCAGGGGAGGGGCAGAGAGAGGGGGAGACACAGAATCTGAAGCAGGCTCCAGGCTCTGAGCTGTCAGCACAGAGCCTGACGTGGGGCTCGAACTCACAGACCGTGAGATTATGGCCTGAGCTGAAGTTGGACGCTTAACCAACTGAGCCACCCAGGCGCCCCTATTTTTAATTTTTTTAACGTTTATTAATTTTTGAGAGACAGAGCATGAGCGGGGGAGGGGCAGAGAGAGGGAGACAGAATCTGAAGCAGGCTCCAGGCTCTGAACTGTCAGCACAGAACCCAATGCGGGGCTTGAACTCACAAACTGTAAGATCATGACCTGAACCGAAGTTGGATACTTAACCGACTGAGCCACCCAGGTGTCCGCTTGTTGCTTGATTGCTTGCTTGCTTGCTTCTTTTTTTTTTAAGTATTCTCTGCCCTCAAAGTAGGGCTCAAGCTCACAACCCCGAGATCAGGAGTCACACCCTCCACTGACCGAGCAAGCCAAGTGCCCTGTTGTGCCATATTTTTTTTTAATGTTTATTTATTTTTGAGAGAGACAGAGAGAGACAGAGCGCGAGTGGGGAAGGGGCAGAGAGAGAGAGAGAAGAAGAAACAGAATCTGAAACAGGCTCCAGGCTCTGAACTGTTAGCACAGAGCCTGATGCGGGGCTTGAACTTGGGAACGGCAAGACCATGACCTAGGCTGAAGTCAGACAGTTAACCAACTGAGCCACCCAGGCACCCAATGTTGTGCCATAATTTTTAAACAAGCACTCTGTGGAAGAACATTTAAGGTGTTTACAATAGTTTGTTGTTACAAAGGATGCTACACGAATAACTACATGATCTACGCAGTGTGTGTGTGTGTGTGTGTGTGTGTGTGTGTGTGTGTGTGTGTAAATATAAATAAAACAAATTCCTAGAAGCAGACTTGCTGGGTCAAAGGGTCAGCACCTTTGCAATTTTCAGAGCTGTTGCCAAATTGATGTAGAGACTGTAGCAATATAGACCCTCCTTAGCATCATATGAGGGTATCTTTTTTCCCACATCAGCATGAGCATGGCATATTATCAGATTTTTGGGTCTTTACCAGTCTAGTGGCTGATGGATGGTATTTCATTATAGTATCAATTTCTCTTATAAGTAAGCTTAAACCATTGTTCTTCATTTTCTCCAAACACACCGCATCCTTTGCCATTCTGTTTTTAGACACTTTTTATGTATTAAGGCAAATAGGCTTTTGTCTGCAATATGATTAAAATTTGTGTGTGTTTATCATATTTTTGGGTTTTTTTATTATGTTTTTGGCCATGCAGGAAAACTTAATTTTTATATAATTGAACTCCTAGATTTCTTGATTTAATGTCATACTCAGAAAGGCTTTATTTCCTCTAGAGTATACAATTTTCTATTTTTATTCTTCAGCATTGAGTTTTATTTTGTTATTTAAAAAAATACAATATTTGTATGATTTATACCAAGTGAAATGCTCAGCTCTTGAGCGTATAGTCTGGCCAGTAGTGCGTCAATAGAGAGATCATAGGGGGCCTGGTAGACTCAGTTGGCTGGAGCGTCCGACTTCAGCTCAAGTCATGATCTCACGGTTCGTGAGTTCGAGCCCCGCGTTGGGCTCTGCTGACAGCTCAGAGCCTGGAGCCTGCTTCAAAGTCTGTGTCTCCCTCTCTCTCTGTCCCTGCCTTGCTCTCTCTCTCTCTCTCTGAAAAGTAAAATAAACGTTAAAAAAAAACATAAAAAAATAAAAATAGATCATTTCCATCACCCTTAGAGTTCTTTTTTTTTTTTAATGTTTTATTTATTTTTGAGAGAGAGTGCATGAGTGGGAGAGAAGCAGAGAGAGAGGGGGACAGAGGGTCCAAAGCAGGCTGTGTGCTGACAGCAACGAGCCCCATGTGGGGCTTGAACTCACGAACCCATGAACCATGAGATCATGACCTGAGCCGAAGTCGACCCTCAACCAACTGATCCACCCAGGCGCCCCACCCCTAGAGTTCTTTTGTGCCCCGTTCAAGACAGTCCTTCTCAGCTAGAAGCATCCACTGATCTTTTACCACCATAAGTTAGTTTTGCTCTTCTACTTATTCTAGAATTTCATGTAAACGGAATCCCACAACATTTACAATGTTTATACTTGTCAGTGTGCTTTCATGCCCACATTGTCCCCTGTCGGAAGAAATGAGTGAACTAAGAGCGACAAGTGCTGACATCCCCATTTTTCAAGAGAGGAATTGGATCATAGAGATGAAGTAAACTAATATCGATTCAGTGTTCTTTCCTTTAAAATTGTTACTGTTGGGGCACCTGGCTGGCTTGGTCTCTTCATCTCAGGGTCATGAGTTCAAGCCCCACACCGGGCATGAAGCCTACTAAAAAAATACTAATGATTAAAAGAAAAGAAAATAATTACCGTTATTAGCAATTTTGAGACCTTGGAGAAAACTTAAAATATGTTCAATGTTCTTCATGTATTTTTTGTACATTTAAATACGTTTTATTAGCTTAAAACACAAAAAGAGATTCTTTATCTCTTGTTCATAAAACTACAATGGGATATGTGAAGACTCACAAATTTAGAAAGTGTTGAGGACATTTTTCCTTAAATCTAACTCTAACTCCAGTGGCTAAACTTCAAAGTCTTTAGCTGGGAATGTTTTTATGAGTTTTTCTTCCATTTTCTTCCTAGGACTTCATTTTCCCATTCTTTTTTTTTTTTTTTTTTTTTTCAACGTTTATTTATTTTTGGGACAGAGAGAGACAGAGCATGAACGGGGGAGGGGCAGAGAGAGAGGGAGACACAGAATCGGAAACAGGCTCCAGGCTCTGAGCCATCAGCCCAGAGCCCGACGCGGGGCTCAAACTCACGGAGCGCGAGATCGTGACCTGGCCGAAGTCGGAGGCTTAACCGACTGTGCCACCCAGGTGCCCCTCATTTTCCCATTCTTAGATTGCATTACATCTTTGTCCTAGCCAATGTGTCAGTGTTTCTTACTGAGGACTTTTTTTTTTTTTTTAATATTTACTTACTTTTTGGGAGAGTGCAGTGGGGGAGGGGCAGAGAGAGGGGGACAGAGGATCTGAAGCTGGCTCTGCTCTGACAGGCTGACAGCAGTGAGCCAGAGGTGGAGCTCAAACTCAACGAACTGTGTGATTGGGACCTGAGCAAAAGTCAACCAACAGAGCCACCCAGGTGCCCCCTTACCAAGGACTTCTTTATAATTCTTTTAGAAAACATAAAACTACTCCATTTCAGGCTTTGTTACTCAGTTTCTTTGCTTTAAGCCTGGTGGCAGGGGAAAGCAGGAGTGTGGGTAGGATTTTTTTTTTTTTTTTTAAGTAAAATTACTAGGGACTCGTCCTGGAATTATGGGATCAAAGTCATAACTTTGCAAGTGTGGGAAGGTAGATTTAAGGTGAGCACAGCATCTGTGGCTCCTCAGAGACAGAACCAGTCTTTCCAGGTGTACCCCTCTTTAATTTTGACTTTCCCTCCCCTTGAGGCATTCCTTAGCCTGTAAATGCTGAAAATGAGGGGTATCCCAGCCCAGAATGCTGTCTCCTTAGCAAAAGTGACTCATCACACTGGCCAGAGCAGTTTCCAAACCAAAAATTCCCTCCAATTAATTGTTTTTTAAAGTGCGTCCTGCCACTTCCAAAGATGGAATCCAAACCCTACGCTTTTTCTTGCCTGAATTGGCTGCCTGTTTTCAGTTGTGGCTCATGTGTGCAATCAGATCACACAAGGTCTTTAACCCCTTTGGCCTCCATTAGTAGGGACACAGCATATGGTGATAGCTGAGCGGTGCCAGGGAAAGCACCAGCCTTTCCTGGGGCATCTGCAAGTCTGGTCCTTTTGACCAAACTGTAGGGTTTTCTCCATTGCTTCAGAAAGAATGAAAAATCTTTTGCACTGACATCTAAGAGGCAACTGCAGAGAAAGGACACAGGAGATAACCACCCTTAGCAGATCAACCAGGTGTAATTGATCTTCCACAGTGAAAGGAGGTTTCTAAAATCTGTGCTCTGGGTGGCTTTGCAAAAGCGTTTTCACTTCTCCCTACCACCCCTTCCTCCTTCACTTTATTTTCCTATATGTGAAACAACTTCAGAGGGATACAGTTTCTGCATCATCAGTCCCCTTGGGCCCTCTGCAGAGGGATATGCGAAATAGACACTGCAGAGAAAAGAAGCAGCCAGCACCCGGGCTGGGTAGCAGTTTAAGTTGTGAGTAGTTGCTTAGCACCTGTAAAAGGAAGGGTGTCATCAAAGCTCAGCATTATAGGGGTGACAGCAGCTGTAGGGGTCTAATTAGCTGACCCTGTGGCTCTGTTGCTTTTTTTAATCCCCCAAAAGAGAAGCTTCTTACCCTTTCTTCCACCTGAGTGGTTGCATACAGCACAGATCTGTCCCCAGGAGGTTGTGTTCTGGGAATTGAGGGGGCCCCCAGATGTTTTGTGCCTGCAGATAAAGGGAAAGCCCCCGACAGCCTCCTCTGTTGGAGAAGGAAGAATTTCTGGGCAGCGCAGACATTAGACATCTAAGGTAGTTTTTGCTTTTTGTTCACTTTGATTTCCTTCTGGATTTAGCAATGGAGGGGTTTATATGTTACTGTGATTCTTTCGGTCTATAATTTTTAGCCCCTTTTGCTTTCATTGATCCCTCTTCTTAGACTAAACTTGGAGAAATGGGGTACTTCTGTTTTGGATACCACTGCTAGTTGTGTTCATGCTTGTGACTCCTGAAGCCATACAGCCCTTTGTTGTGTGGCAGACATCCCATGATCTTGTTTACCTGCTCATTTTCAACACTCCAAAAGAAACCCCTGTAGGTTGGTGCGATTTCTCTGAGAAAATGGCTTCATGTGTGCTCAAAAGAAAATTATTTTCAGTGTAAGTAAACTCCTGTAGGAAACAAATGCTAAATAGTTACATAACCGAGCTGTCAGAGAGCAAGCTGAGGCTCCTGGGGATGTTCCTTGGCCCCTTTTCGTTTCTTTTAACAACTGTCAACTCAGACTCAACACTGGCCATGTGCAGAACCCTGGGCCGGGTGTGAGGAAGGAGGATGGATGGACCCATGGACCGGGCTGACCTGGTGGATCCGTCCATAGCCCTGACTGCTGCTGCCACAGCCTGCAAGCTAGAGTCCCCCTGTGGGTCTGCCATCATCAGACGCCACGGTCTCTTCTGCTTTTTCCTGCACCTCCTACAGGAAAGTGCCACCATCCCTTTTTATCCCCAAAGGAAAGTAGAGTTGTCGTTTTCCTCTTTGTACTGTTTTGTCAGCGAAGCCTTTATTCCTTTATTCTGACGGGATCCACAAAGGATGTAAGGCAGCCCTGAGACAGCACATGCTTGTTTTCCTTTGATTAGTGAGACGAGATCTATGGGTGTCTCAGTTGGGGAACGGTCTCATTGCCATCCTGCCATGAATACAAGCTTAGTCTGGAGAATTCAGTTGGGCTGAAGAGGAGCTATGTCAGCTTTGTTTCCAGAGACTTTTGAACTGATCCTGACCTCTCACATCCATCCCACCATTAACCTCCATCTTGCCCCGCGTAGTAACGCATTGAAAGAAGATGTTAATGGATTCTGTGTTGTTGTTTTCTAAGTGTATTTATTTTTATTTTTGAGAGAGAAAGAGCATGAGCAGGGGAGGGGCAGAGAGAGAGGGAGAGGGAGAATCCCAAGCAGGCTCCGCACCAGTCAGTGCAGAGGCCCACCACAGGACTCCATCCCACAAACCATGAGATTATGACCTGAACCGAAGTCAAGAGTCAGATGTTTAACTGAGCCAGCCAGGTGCCCTTATGTTTTTATTTGTAATGAATTTATTAAATGTTTTTTTGATTTCAAGTTTTTATTTAAATTCTAATTAGTTAACATGTAGTATGATATTCGTTTCAGGAGTAGGATTTAGTGATTCATCACTTACATATAACACCCAGTGTTCATCACAAGCGCCCTCGATGGGTTCTATGTTTAAGTCTCTTCCATGGAGGCAACAAAAGGGACAATGTGAGTGAGTTTTTTCCATTCAAATTCGTATTTTTTTGGTTGTGTGGTTTTCTGTACCATGTGAGATTACAGGTAGGACTGAACAGTTGTACTTGAAGGTCTTATCGTGTTTGGACCAAGTCCTTAGCCCCTGTCAGGGCTCCGTCCTCCCTTTCAGGTAGGGGAAACAACTCCTTCATTGATAGAATACAGCTGCTGAGCTCAGGCAGCCCTGAGATCGTCTCTCAGTTTAGCCATTTACAAGCCATGTTTGGGCAAGTTACTTAACAACCCTGAGCCTCAGTTTCCTCATCTGTAAAATAGGGTTAAAAACCAGTTATCTTATTGGTAGGATTAAATGAGATGATATGTGTAAAACCCTTGTCTGTGATAGGGGCTCTGTAAATGGATGCTTCTAAACGTTAGAACCACCTCAAGAACCTCTGCCATGTATCCAGGGTGCTTGGCCCCTGTGTAGCATCTTTAATCTTCATCTGTTCATCAAGGTGAACTATTGTAGGTACATAGTAGATACTCAGAAAATGTTGAATGAACAAGGGTGCCTTGGTATTTTGTCCTGTTGCCTTAGAACAGCACTTCACACTGTGACAAAAGTCATTGGGAGATGTCCTGACAGATGCTTTGAGGAAACTGGCCAGTTAGATTTGAGGAATGCTGGAGAGTCTACAGTATATGGATAGATTCTAGCCCTCTCTAGAGACGAATAGTGCATACCACTGTTAGAGAAGCTCGGAAAAGTTGGGGAGAGAAGAAATCTTCCCATCTTTTCAAATTTGGCATCTTCCAAGCTCATTTGACTATATGGGATCACAAGAGTACCTCCATGAGGCTGTGATGAGGCTTTAATGGGTTAATTTGTGTGAAGCACTTAGGACAGTGCTGGGTGGAGTGAGCACCACGAAGGGGTGGCTGTAACTAAGTGCTTTTTAATCTGTGGACTCGAGAGTACTTAGCCCTTCCCTTATTGATGGGTATTTGAGTTAATTTCCAACAGTGTATTGTTACAGACAGTGCTGCAGTAAAACCCCTGTATCTGTGTGTAGGTATTTCTGTGGGAGAGAGTTCTAGAAGCAGAACTGCTGGCGTGCCTAGGTGGCTCACTCTGTTGAGCGTCTGACTTCTCTACTCAGGTCATGATCTCACACTTCATGAATTTCAGCCCCATGTCGGTCTCTGTGCTGACAGCTCAGAGCCTGAAGCCTGCTTTGGATTCTGTGTCTCCCTCTCTCTCTGTCTCTCTCAAAAAATAAAAAAGTTAAAAAAAAAAAAAAAGTAGAACTGCTGGGTCAAAGGATATGCACATTCAGAAATTTGATAGTTCCCTCAGAATGACCTTCCAAAATCTGATCAGCCATTATCTAACAGCCCCTTTTCCCAGGAGAGAGATAAGAAGCTATCTTCCCACACCACATGTGTGCTGGATCCTTCCCTTCTCCTCCTATGCTCCGTAACTGAAAACAGAATGGACACAATGGAAAGTCACCCCTTTTTTTTGTCTTGCAGAGTCTGGCCACAGATAAGGGACCAAAATGACCGACTCAAAATATTTCACCACCACCAAGAAAGGTACTGTTTATTTCTTTGTGGGGTCTCTTCCTACCCTTTCTGTGCCCCACCCTTCTGCCTTCTCCCTGCTGGGGTGGGGCTTGCGGTAGGGGGTGGAGGCCTAGAAGCAATTGGTGGGGATTACCCAAGCATCTTTAACCTTGTGGATCCAGAAAATTGAAGTATTGATGGTGTAAGAAATTGACCACTTCTTTTAGACCTCAGGAAGGGAAGAGCATTAGCTCCAAGTGTAGGGGGGGGAACAAAGCCCTCGTTTGTTCCCCATGGTCTAACGTTCAATGTTTTTTGCTGGAGGAAAGAAAGCACACAATCCTATCAGTAACCCCACAGCGATTGTGTGTGTGTGTGTGTGTGTGTGTGTGTGGTCTTTATCCATGGGCACATGTTTTACGTGAAGTCAGAATTTATATCCTGTTTTTCATTTGACATTATCTTAACCATTTCCCCACAGTTCTAACGACTCAATGTTAAGTCTGCTGAGTTGCTGCACTGAAATTTGCTAAGCTAGTCTTATGTTGTAGGGTATTGTTTCTGCTTTCTGGAAAACAGGTGGTTGTAGTGGCTGACGAATGTGCTTTAACCCTGTAAGCTTCTTTCTGACTGGCCCTTCCTTCCTCCCTCCCTCCTTCCTTCCAAGTGAGATTGACACAGGCCTGCTGACCAGATGAAAAGAGTCTTGTCGCGACAGCTGAGACAGCTGAGCCAGGACCTGCAGCCTGCCCCTTACCAAGCACTTCAATTATTGGTCAGCCGGTTTTTACTGAGCCCCTTCCCTGTGCAGTGGAGGCGGCAAACTGGAGTCTCTGACCTGGCTTTGCTTGCAGTTAAGCAGCGAAGACAGTCTATTAAAAATAGTAATCACACTAAAGGGTGGTAGGTGTTATGACAAGGGCAGTACCCGGGGCTGTGGGAGGACCTTGGGTGGAGCTAGCTAGATAAGAAAGTGGAGGGGAGGGTAGCTCTTGCTCTGCCCAAGGAAAGCACATGGGCACAAGTTACCAGAGTGTGATGGAAGGTTGGAGAGGTGTGCAGGGCTGGAGGGGGTGAACCTATTGCTAAGTGTATTGGGGCATCAGTGGTGGGGTTTTTGTGGGTTTTCTTTTGAGGAGAATGTCTGCAGAGGGATGCCTGGGTCCCAATCAGACATCAGTGATGGTTTTAAGCAAGAGGAGGTGCAAGGCAGATTCTAATAAAGTTTTGAAGAGGGTGAAGATTGGGGCGAAGCAGGAAGACCAGTTACTAAAGCTCCCATGAGAGATAATAGTACCTGAGCCAGTGGGGTGGGGGTAGCATTGTGGGTAGAGAGAATTGGGTGCGTGGTATGTGACTGAGGAAGTAGGCTTGGTGACCGATTGGATTGGGGCCCATTAGAGGAAAGAGAGATTTCAGAAACAGGCAGATCCCAGGTTCATCTCAACAGTCTTCTTAGAACTGGGGTGATGCAGGCCTAGATCCATCAATTGACGGCCAGTTGTATTGAATCTGACCAAACACTTTAAGCAAAGCAGGGGCAGCCCTGCAGCAGGAGCCAGGGTCAGAGTCCTCGTGGTCTGTTGGATCCTGCAGCAGGGAGACGTGGCCCCCTCAGTCTCTTGAGGAGAAGGGCCTGTGTTCTTTCAGTCCTGTAGAATCAAGAGTCTGAACTGCAAGGTTTGCAGATTCCTCCTGGTTCTGTTGAGCAATATCCTCAGTGTGGCCTTGCCCTGGGCTGTGCTGGGCACTGTTCTTCATTAACTTTGTTTGCTGTCTGTCATCTTAAGTTCTTTCCTGAACACCACATCGTTCAGTCATGATAAAAACCTGCAAGTTTTTTTTTTCTCACCGTAAATCCATCTAGATCTCTGCTTTATTCCCACCTGGGACACTCCTACAAAAGAAGGATCTAAGCCAAAGGTCACATGGCAAGTTAATAATAAGAACAGTCTCCTTTCATGCAGGGCATTGAGTGCTGGCACTGAGATGAGCATTTTACTTCTGCGTGTTAAATGAGAGACTTCACCGTTCCAGTCAAAGTAGAGAGTGTACAGACAAGGAAGCCGGTTCAGAGAAGCAAAGGGATGTCCTTGGTTGGCCCGAGCATGTGGGCTTTGGAGCTGGCAGACCCGGTTTTGAATCTTGGCCCTATCTGCTACTAGCTGCATATTCGTGGGCAAGTTTCTGAACCTCTCACAGCCTCTAGGTGCTCATCTGCAAAATGGGAAATGCAGAGTTGTCATGAGGATGAAATGAGAAGTGGGGAAAAGTTAGTGTGGCACCTGACTTGAGGAGAGGCTCAGGAAATCCTGGCGGCTGCTGTTGTGAGGGCAGGAGGCCTGTCTCATTCCAAAGTCTGCCCTTGTAACCGTCAGTGGGGTTATCTGGGCCCTGAACAACCCTATTTCCTCATTTGTTTTTTCCAGATCATCAAGTTCTTAAGAACAGTGTATTACGTGCTCGAGCCCTTGTGAGGCAGCTGAATTCCTATTTTCAGAGCTGAACAACCACATGTGGCTCAGGAAGTGAAACCCTGAGTGCGCTGTTTTAACTGGAGGTTCAGGAAAACAGGAAAAGCCAAGTGTGGGAATCAAGCAAATCCTACGCTCTCGCTTCCAATTTTCAGTCCTCAGATTCCATCACACACTGCCTTGGGGGTTTGGGTGAGGGTGGCTGAGGAGCACTTTCCTCTGAACGTGTTTAACCGTCTGGCTGAGCAGGACCTGCCCTCACACTTTGTGTCAGAACCTTTGTAGCTTCCACAGCTGCCTCTGTTCAGTCTAGCACGACCTCCAAGCTTCCCTCTTGATGATTCCTCTCCTAAGAGTTGTCCTTCTCTGCTGCCTGTGTCACTGAGACCAAGGACCTAAACAATCTCATTGTTTTGGGATTGGAAGATTGGGAATGGCCCCCCGGCAGGGTGGGGTTGGATCACTCATGCGTCCCTCCTTTTTTAGGGGAGATCTTCGAGCTGAAGGCAGAGCTCAACAGTGACAAGAAGGAGAAGAAGAAGGAGGCGGTAAAGAAAGTGATTGCGTCCATGACCGTGGGCAAAGATGTCAGGTGTGCAGGCACAGGCCGGGCGGCAGCCGGAGGGGGGCTTCATAGCTTTGGTCTAATTCAGATCTCTCCTTGAGGGGATCTCCAGGGACCCGTGTCTCCCCTTGTTACAGCTCCCTTCCTGAACCTCCTTTCCAAACAGAAGGGCTTTGTTTACAGAAGTGTCCCGTGCTCAGATGCTGCTGGGGTCAGGCGGTAGTGGGGTAAGTGAAGTAGGCAAGGTCAAAAAGGCAGCAGGCAATGAAGTGGCTATGATGTGAACCCTGTCAGAAACTCCAGAGGATTGCTGCCAGCTGGGGAAAATGGAACCCAGTGTGGGCAGGTCTACTGGTTTTCTAAAAGGACAGGAAATCTGGATTTTTTTTATTTTAAATCTCGCTGTTTTCGATCGCTAGATGATGTTAAACAAACACATACACACTGCGGGTAAGCTCTGTCCCAGTAACATGCACCTGCAAGTGGGAATTGTTGAATTTGTCGCTGGTTTGCAGCCTCTACTTTGCATGTGGTTGCCAGAGCAGATCATATGTAGTATTGCTGCCTCTTCTTTGCTCCTGCGTTGTCCTTGCGTGGAATGTCCCTTTCTTCATTTCCGTTTACCGGCTTGTTTTTCTAACTCTTAAAAACCTGGTCAAGGTCTCCCTGTTGCCTTCCCTCGTCACCGCAGCCCACCGCCCTGAATGTGCAGCTCTTGCTCTGTGTTTTGTCACTAATTCTGTCCTTTTCTTACACGTACTTGTGTTTCCCTGCCCACCACGTCATAAAGGCCCCAAGGACAGGGACTGCATTTTGCAGCAACTTAATGCAGAGCACTTGATAGTATGCAGAACACCTTCAGATGCGTTTACCTAGCTGTTCCTTATAATTCCTGTATTGTAGGTAATGATGTATTCATGGCCAGGGAAACCACATAAAGAAGGGAGTGTGGTGACTTCCTGGCAATCACGTGGTTAATGACAGAACTAGGACTCATGCCCAGCCCTTCTGAAATCCAAATCCAGGGCGATTCCACCCATACCCTCTCCTCTGTGCCCTCATAGTACCCAGCTCCACGCCTCAGAGGCCTGGAGCAGCACATCCGGGTCCCGTGTCAGGATTGCACTGCTCCAGACTTCACGGATTGCCCTATCCCGTGGCCTCCTCAGCAAGGGACCTCCTGACAGGGCCGCAGAAGAAACAGTTCTGCAGGGAGACTTGCTGTAGAGAGAGTGGCAAAGGGATCAGGCATCTGCTGGAAAACTGGGCCTCCTTCCAAGTCAGATCCTTTCAGGACAAAGCCACTCTCCTTTAACTAGAACACCACTGTCACCTCCTCACAGAGGAAGCATCTTTGTTCTTCCATCTCAAGTAGACTTGTGCTCATGTGACATGCCTGTCAACTGTCCCTCTCCTCCACCCCCCTCTTGCTTCCTGGTTCTTCGCCTTCCGAGGTGATGCCTCAATTTCAGCACCAACTGGGCTATTTCCTATGGAGGCCCAGGAAGCTCACTTTGACCTCTTAAGTCTCTGTTACCACATTCTCGTGCATTAAGTTAGAAAACGGAGGCTATGATTCCAGAGACAGAAAATAGGCTTCTAACTAAGCATATTTCACATCTCTGGGGTGCTGGGTGGCTCAGTCGGTTAAATGTCCAACTCTTGACTTCGGCTCAGGTCATGACCTCACGGTTCTGTTTGTGAGTTGGAGCCCCGCATCTGTTGACAGCACAGAGCCTGGTTGGGATTCTGTCTCCCTCTCTCTCTGCCCCTCCCCTGCTTGCTCTCTCTCTCTCTCAAAATAAATAAGTTAAAAAAAACTTTTTTTAGGGATGCCTGGGTGGCTCAGTTGGTTAGCGTCCAACTTCAGGTCATGATCTCGTGGTCCATGGGTTCGAGCCCTGCTGACAGCTCAGAGCCTGGAGCCTGCTTCGGATTCTCTCTCTGTCTGTGTCTCTCTCTGTCTGTGTCTCTCTCTCTCTGTCTCTCTCTCTCTGTCTCTCTCTCTCAAAAATAACTAAACATTAAAAAAAAATTAAACATTTTTAAAAAGCATATTTTACATCTCTAAGGGCCTGTGGCTCTGGGACTGTGGGGTACCATGTTGGGAGGGGCTCCCCTCAGATTAATGGCAGTCACGAGCATGAGCTTTAGATCCAGACCTGGCTCCTCAGGCCAGCTGACATTTGTGAGCCTCAGTATTGTCTTCTGTAAAATGAGGATAAGAGCCTGGCTTCCCGGGGCTGTTAAATGAGACCATGTATATAAAGCCCATTCATGCTGGCTGATTTTTAGTGGGCACCTGAGCTGGCCCTTGTGGTCAAAGCAGCATGGTCCATCCCTGCTTCTAGAACCAACATTCTAATATAAGGGGCCATGTTAAGTATCAGGGAAGGAAAACAGTTGTTTTCAAGTAGTCAGTACTCTTGGATGGCAAGGACCAGACACCTAGAGTATATTGTCTTTCATTATCATAAAGGCCCTGTGTAATGGGGTTTTGTTTCACCTTTCCTGCAGGGCAGGTGAGGAAACTCAGACTTGGCGGGAGGCTGAAGGAATTTTCCCAACTCCATACAGCTAGCGTTAGAGCTGGGGTTGAGCCAAGTCTGATGGGCTACAGAGCTTGTATGTGAATGAACCCTGTGAAAAGAACAGAGGACTTTGCTTTTCAAATCAAGTTTTGGGTTCTGTTTCTACCAATACGTGTTCGTGGTAACAGAGCAGAGCTGATGTCCTCCCTTTTACTAGGAAGTCCTGTTATCTTTTTACTTCCCTCCTATCCACTGTCTCTGTGCCCTGCACCTCCCCATACACACTCCCCATTAGCTGTTTGAAAAATCTTCTTCCTTTCTCCAGCCTAACCCCACACTCACACCATTTTGACTTTCCAGTGCCCTCTTCCCCGATGTGGTGAACTGCATGCAGACAGACAACCTAGAGCTGAAGAAGCTGGTGTACCTGTATTTGATGAACTATGCCAAGAGTCAGCCCGACATGGCCATCATGGCTGTCAACACCTTTGTGAAGGTGAGTGGGAGCTTGGTGGGAGGAAGAGCAGAGGGCCTGGGTGCTCAGTGGTCCATCTGCCTTTTGTCTCTTGGGATAGGACACTACGGCCCTGAGCAAAAACACTCAGGCTCTTTTCTAGTCCCTCCAACTCCTAGCCTGAGGGCTGCCTAGTCCTCCAGCAGGGGGCTCCCACTCTCTCAGAAAATCAGTTGCTACAGACCCTGCTAACTCATTCCGTGTGAGGTGACCTAAAGCCTGTTGACCTCCATGTCTCCCTGAGATGCACCGTTGCCCTACATCCTTTGCCAGGGCAGGATTCAGCAAGCATCTGAGAGCTGTGTTCCCCTTCTAGACTTTGCCCTTTTCTGTGTTTTCCATCCTCCAGATTAAGGAGCAAACGAGAACTTGAAGTGTCAGTGCTGTGTACCTTTAGGACCTTCCTAGCTCCCCTCGCCCTGTCAGTGCTCAGATTCAGACACATGAGGGGTTCTGTGGGGTATGGTGCCAGATGGATGTGGGTTTGAATCATGGCTCGGCTCTGTGACTGGGCGAACTCCCAGTCTTCCTGGGAGCCTCAGCTGCTCCACCTGTAAAATGGGAACAGTATTGTGTGTCTGCTGTGAGAATCAGAGACAACATTGCACAGAGCCCCAGCACAGTATCTGACAAATGCTGGATGTCCCCACATGGCACTTACTTCTGGTGCTGTTGGCCACAGTTGGTGGGAGATCCCACAGCAGCACCTGATGTTGGTCAGTCTGCCCCTGCTCCCCTGGCCAATGGCTGATTCTCCTCAGGACTGTGAGGATCCCAATCCCTTAATCCGAGCCCTGGCCGTGCGGACCATGGGTTGTATCCGCGTTGACAAGATCACAGAGTACCTGTGTGAGCCACTCCGGAAGTGCCTGAAGGATGAGGACCCATATGTGCGCAAAACGGCGGCTGTGTGTGTAGCCAAGCTCCACGACATCAATGCCCAGCTGGTAGAGGACCAGGGCTTCCTGGACACCCTTAAAGACCTCATCTCTGACTCTAACCCCATGGTAAGCCGTTGCCATCCACCATGCCAGTTCTATTACCTACTGGGTTGCTTGGGAGCACCTTGGCTTGACCCTCCACCAGGTGCTCCCTGGGTCCTGGAAGTCAGAGCCTTGCTGGGTAGGCTAATTGTTCTCCTCCCTGCAGTGGTTTGGGAACCATCTTTGGAGTGAGCTAGACCTGAGTTGCCTTCTCTGTGGCCTTTCTAATATGAGCTATTGTGACCTTGGGCGGGCCGCCTAACCTTCCAGAGCCCTCTTTTTTTCGTCAGTAAGATGGATCTAATTCTCCGTGGCCGGCAGGAGTGCTGTGAGGCTTAACCTGTGAAGGTAATGTGCCTGGCACGGCCCAACACACAATGGGCATGCAACCAAGACTAGTGCCCTCCTTCCCCTTCCAGTCACTGTCACTGTCTTACCGACACCATCGGTGAGCTCTGAATGTGAAGTACTTTTCCTTTTCCCCACATCTTTGCAGGGTTGCAAAGGGTCACTCTTAAAGTAGCATAGCCTGGAGGACAGGGCACCAGGGTATGGCTGGGAGGGAGCTCCTCCTCACACATAGGATGGCAGCAGTTTGGAAGGCAGTTTGGCAGGCACTGTTTAAAGTGAAATGCACAGAGGTGCCTGGCTGGCTCAGTGGGAGGAGCGTATGACTTTTTTTTTTTTTTTTAATGTTTGTTTATTTTTGAGAGAGAGAGAGAGTGTGAGTGGGTGAGGGGCAGAGAGAGAAGGAGACACAGAATTTGAAGTAGACTCCAGGCTCTGAGCTGTCAGCACAGAGCCTAACACAGGTCTCAAACTCAACAGACTGCAAGATCATGACCTGAGCTAAAATTGGATGCTTAACCGACTGAGCCACCCTGGCGCCCCTAATGTTTTTTTGTTTTTGAGAGAGAGACAGAGACAGAGTGTGAGCAGGGGAGGGGCAGAAAGAGGGAGACACAGAATCTGAAGCAGGCTCCAGGCTCTGAGCTGACAGCACAGAGCCCAACTCAGGGCTTGATCTCACAGACCACGAGATCATGACCTGGGATGAAGTCAGACGCTTAACCAACTGAGCCACCCAGGTGCCCCAGGGAGCATGCAACTCTTGATCTCAGGGTTGTGAGTTTGAGCTCCATGTTGGGTGTAGAGATTACTTAAATAAACAAAACTTAAAAAAAAAAGTGAAATGCATAAACTCCTCAGCTCAGCCATCCCGCTCTGTCCTACAGAAACACTGATCACACATGGGTGCTGAGTGGCCAGTACAGGATTGGCCAGTAGAGCACCGTTTGTACAGGGAAGAGTTCAAAACCCTGCAGAACACACATAAAAACAGCTACTCTGGTAGAAATGGGTTGAGAGTCCAGTGCTTCACCTGGCAACCTCCCTGGACTCCAGCCCCCATCTGTTACCAGCAGACCTAAGGGGCTCTGTGGAATCTTCTAGCTCCGAGAAGCACCCTCAACAGCCCCTGAATTGATTTGCTATAGGTGGTGGACAGGGGCCGTGTGTTAGGTGGCTAGGAATGTTTTCTGTTGCCGGGCATTTGGAGCCCGATCTTTCCTTTGTTTCTTTTGTTTTGCCTCTTTTTTTTTTTTTTTTTTTTCACTGGTTGGGAGCACTTATGTTTGTTCTGGTTTACAGGGGAGTCTGTAGGGTGAGTGCTTGGAGGGGGTCTCAGTGCTGCAGACCCTGCCCATCGGGTCCTGTTCCTTTCAGGATATTCAACCACTGACCGGCCAGCATGATTAGCCCCAATGCCCTGTGGCCCGAGCAGCGCCCCCAGCCTCTGCCCCTTCCACCCTCTCAACCAGGTGGTGGCAAACGCAGTGGCTGCCCTGTCAGAGATTGCCGAGTCTCACCCCAGCAGCAACCTGCTTGACCTGAACCCGCAGTCCATTAATAAGCTACTGACAGCCCTGAATGAGTGCACCGAGTGGGGCCAGATCTTCATCCTGGACTGCCTGGCCAACTATACGCCCAAAGATGACCGAGAGGCCCAGAGGTGAGCAGGCTGCCCCTTGCTTGCCAGCCCAGCGGGACCTGGTCCTTGCAGGGCTCCAACCATGAGCTGGGCCTCAGACCTCTACTGGGCCCTTTGCCAGGGCTTTGCCCCACAGACCATCCTCAGACACATCTCAAGGGAGGCCAGAGCCAGGCAGTCAGCTCCCTGCTCAGCATGGTACAGACAGAACAGAAGCCAGTGCCTGATCTGGTTGCTGACAGAGACCCCGGTCACCTTGGGCTGAGTAAAGGAGGTGGATAGTACCAGAGTCTTCATTCACTGGATTCTTTCTGGGTGGCTGGGGCTCTGCTGAGCGCTTCCTATGCATTAGATGATCCTTAACGCACCTCTGTGGAAGCTGCCCCATCATTGTCCACATTTTACAGGTAAGGAAACACCGGCTTAGAAGGTGGAAGAAGTCATGCAGGTCACTCGCCTGGGTCACCCCTCACTTTTGGTCCTACCTAACATGATACCTTGCCCCTTTTGAATGCCCTTGTAGCGAGGGAAGGGAGGGACTTGAAAGTTACCCAGTATTTATTAACTACCATGCACCGTGCTTGGTGCTTTATGTGGTTTATCTCATGTAAGCCCTCAGCAACCCTGTGAAGTTGGCATCCTCACCTCCGTTTTCTAGATGAAGAAACAGACTCTGAGTGGTTTTAACCTGTTGGGGTCAGTTAGCAAGCACCAGAAGCAGGATCTCGATCTTCCTACAGAAAACATACTCCCTCAATAACTAAAAACAGGGTGTCTTCCTTGTCTGTCTCTCCTGTTTGTCCCCCTCCTTGGAATGGACCCCAGCATCTGTGAGCGGGTCACCCCCAGGCTCTCCCATGCCAACTCTGCTGTGGTGCTGTCTGCTGTGAAAGTGCTGATGAAGTTCATGGAGATGTTGTCCAAGGACCTGGACTACTATGGCACACTGCTCAAGAAGCTGGCCCCACCCCTGGTCACGCTGCTGTCGGCCGAGCCTGAGCTGCAGTACGTGGCCCTGCGCAACATCAACCTCATCGTACAGAAAAGGTACCTGGGCTGCCGCAAACGTGCAGCGTGCACTCAGGTTCGGGGGGCATCTCTTGACGGGATCGGGACCAAAGGGAAGCTGACCTGTCACCGTGCAGGAAGTCTTAATAGCTTAACCCAGAGTCTTAGCCACAGGCAGCTTTGTTCCTCAAGGGATATTTAGAAATGTCTGGAGACATTTTTGGTTGTCACACTTTGGGAGGTACTACTGACACCTAGTGGATGGAGGCCAAGGATGCTGCTCAGTGCCGTAGAGTGCACAGGACAGCCTCCACCCCCAGAGAACTCTCCATCCCAAAATGTCAGTAGTGCTGAGGGTGAGAAACCCTGGCTTCACCTAATCAGGTAGCAGGTGAGGTAAAGAGCAGCATGGAGCTTCTTAACCATACACAAGGGATAGCTCCATAGTCCATAGGACTAAAACAGGGTGTAAGATTCTATGTGGGGTGTGTGTGTGTGTGTGTGTGTGTGTGTGTGTGTGTGTGTGTGTATTTTCCCTGGGGACAGAGTCTATAGTTTTAGTCAAATTCTCTGAGGTTGGAGGACTCCAAAGTGGTGAAGTGCTATGGACTTTGCATCAGATTGGGGGCTGAGCAGGAGGGTGCGAAAGTCACTCAGAAGACCATTTCTGCTCACCCCATAGAACGATTACAGCTGTAAGCCACTGCTTCTAAAGGGAAGTGCCTGATACGCAGGGTGGGTGGAGCTGAAAAACAACTAGTGCGGTCTGAGGGGCTCAGAACAGGAGGGGTTCTCTGGAACAATCCAGAGAACAGAGTGAGGCTGGTCTCTGGAGTTCCCCCAGCCTTTTTAGTCAAATGGCTCTCTCAGCAACTAATTCATGAGCGTCCGTGCATTCCGGCAGCCCCCTTGCTGGAAGCAGGGCTATGTGGAGAACAAGGGCCTCTTGTAGGCATTCTTTCTTGGAAGATAGCACATCTGCCTGTCCTTGAAGCATCATTCTGGTTCTTAGGACACTCTTGGGGGCCTAGAGATAGCAGTGGAATCGTGACAGTTGTGAAGGTTTGGGAGGTAAATTTGGGAACACTTTTTGAGTGCCTACACAGAGCCCTAAGACTGGGGATTCATTTGTAGTTGCGGTGTGGGATTTAGTGAGGTGTAGCGACCTGTATACCCCGATCAGCATGAAGGGCTCCCTGTGCTATATTTAACATGGCAAATCTCTTAAGAAGTTGACTGTGTTGCCCAGGCACCACCTGGCCCAGTCCCAACATGGTTGGGCGGCTTTTGCCAAGTCCTGATTGCAGAAATCATGTCTTCCTGTCCCCCAGCTTAGGATCCTGTTTCCCCCGCTAGGCATGACAAAGCCTCCTTACTTTGCCAGCACCTCCCCGCAGTTGTACAGCAGCACTGAGTACTACCTGGGTAGGGTCCCTCCTTCCTGTCTGCTGTGTCTTCTCTCCTGCTTTTTTCTTCCTTCCTTCTGTTCTGGAAAGGGCATAGGAGTGGGGGGTAGTGACTCTCGCTTCTGCCCTTACTAGCATTAGGTATGTGACCTGGTGCAAGCCCCTCCACCTTTCAGGTTTCCTCATCTAAGAAAAACGAGGTGCATGGCACCAGTTGAGGGAGGGGCAGTGACACTGGTGACAGCTCCTGCATAGCAAGTGCCTTTTTGGAGGCAGGTGTCGATCATGCTGGATGCTTCCCATCTACCTCTCACCCTGTAGGTGTCTTTCGGGGTCCCCAGGACCGACCTCATGTTCAGAGATTCACTAGAAGGACTCACGGGAGTCAACATATAGTTGTTTTCATGGCTCAGATTTAGTGTGGACTTAGGAAGGATACACAGGTGGAGTCTGGAGGAATCCATGTACAGGGAGGGCATTACACACAGCACACTCTTCCCCCAGCAACAAAAAATGCAGCAACATGTGTGTAATTTTTTCTGCCCAGCGATGCCTGTTGGAGACTCAGCGCCCTAGGTTTTTACTGGGGCTGTTCACATACGCACCTAGCAAAATTTCAGACTCCCAGAGGGAAGGCAGATATTCAGCATAAATCGTATTATTTATACAAACAGTCTAGGCACAGTTAGCCACCTTTATCATTTAAGGAACAGTAAGAACACTCCCGAAAAATGAGCTCCCAGATGCCAGGCCTTTCTAGGACTAGAGACTGAGGCCTGCAATGGTAACGCTTCCTGTATGGTGTCATTTTGATTTCATGAGTGAGAAAACAGAGGCCTGAGGTCACAAGCTGGGATTGGCACAAGGTCTGATTGCCACACCCGTCTCCTGGTGCCTGCTACCTCTCAAATATGAACTGTCTCTTGCTCATATTCCCTCTTCCCTTCCTGGGATATGGTTGGTCATACAATGGCCAGTCAGAACCTTGCTCAGGATCAGTCAATGGATCCTTGCCCAGGAACCTGCAGCCACAACAGTTCAGATATCAGGGTCTGCCTCACACCCCAGAAATGCCCCAGTAAACATGAAAGGGGTTTTCTCATAGGGCTTACGCCCTGCTTTCTGCTCTTCGGGCAATCCTGTCTTGCCACCAGGCCTGAGATCCTGAAGCACGAAATGAAGGTCTTCTTTGTGAAGTACAATGACCCCATCTACGTGAAGCTGGAGAAGCTGGACATCATGATCCGTCTGGCCTCCCAGGCCAACATCGCCCAGGTCAGCAGAGGGCTGCAGCCAGGGACGTGAGCTTTGGTATTGGACAGCAGCCCCACCACCAAGCTGTGGTCTCAAGGCAGGCTGCCTTGTCTCACCATTAACAGTTCATCTCATGAAGAGTGCTTAGCGCAGGGCTCCAGAGGCAAGCACTCAGCAACTCTTAACTGACATTTTTATGATTAAGGCATTTGTTCTCCCTATTACTTATCTATCCATAGAAAAGTGGTAGTTCGGTGGCCATGTTAGCTAGATCAGCCTAAACAAGGGTTGTCCAGCCCTGCCAATTAGTTCTTCCCTGCTTTCCTCTTGGGCCACCTGACAGCTCTCTCCTTCCCTTGACCCTTCCACCTCAAGCAGGATGCAGAATCTCATCCTTCGGGGGGTCTGCATACACTTTGTCCAGGGGTGTTGGTTGCCCTGCCAGATCCCCCCTCCCAACCCCACCTTCTCTGTTTCGGCCACAGGTTCTGGCAGAGCTGAAAGAATATGCAACAGAGGTGGATGTGGACTTTGTACGGAAGGCTGTGCGAGCCATCGGCCGCTGTGCGATCAAGGTGGAGGTGAGGCTCTGGGACTCTGTCCTCTGGTCGGGGAGAGGGAGGAGAAGGAAGCTGAAACCAGGAAACCAGTCTGATTGTAGCAGAATCTGTCAGCTGCTCATGGTCCAGGAAGGCCTGAGGGTCACTGGAGGCCCCAAGGCACACATTGTGCAGATTTGATTAGGCTCCTCTCTCTGTAATCGCCTTTAGGCCTTCAGGTTGTTGCAGATGAAACAAACCCGTCTGTAACCATGGGTTCTGCAGCATTAGCTAAGGTGGTGGGACAGCCCCAGCCAGTGGTGGCCCCAGTAGACTTAGCTTTCACTCCATGGAGTTTTGGGGCAGGGGCTCTGCCTGTACGTTTTAGCAATAATCATGATTTGACTGTGCAGACGTCCTTTTCTCCAAGCTCCCAAGGGCTGTCCAGACCCCTGTGTCCTGGTGTTTCATCCCTCCCATTCTCTGCCTGTGGCATTGTTCCTTGACCAATGAGGTGACTCTCCTTAAATTAGTCCACTGGGAATTGGGAGATCCTGGGACAGCTGGTCACCTCAGCCCAGCCCCTTGAGGCATTTTCCTGTTGGTGCTTATGGGGAGAATCTGAGAGTCTCTCCCACAAGGGCACTAGTGCAGTATGTTGGCATAAGGGGTGGGGGTAGGGTTCAAGTAGAGACTTTCTGGCTTTGATCATAGGAACCCATTTTGGGAAACAAGTAGAAGAGAGGTGGTATCAGGCTAGAGCATAGTCACTCTACCCTCAAGGCTTCGCCTGGAGGCACTGCAAATATCCTCCCCACTCAGGAGCTCACTGACCTTCTCAGTCTAATTGTATCTCTCTGTGTCCCTGCCATCCTCGGGCTGTCATTTTGTACTCATTCTCCCCCTTGTTATCTGGGGAGCGTGTTCTCCTGTTTTCCCACTGTGGCAAGGAAGGGGGCAAGGCATGACTGAGCCCTTGGCCAAGGCATGGTCATCAGAGGTTCTGTTGGAAGTGGGTGCAAGGGACTTGCCCACATTCCTCTTCCCACAGCAATCTGCAGAGCGCTGTGTAAGCACCCTGCTGGATCTCATCCAGACCAAGGTCAACTACGTTGTCCAGGAAGCCATCGTGGTCATCAAGGACATCTTCCGCAAATACCCCAACAAGTATGTGCCCACCCCTCCCAGTGTGAGAGTGATGTGGCTCCTGCTGGGGACAGGGGTGGTGGGGAGGAAAAACAAGAAGGAGCCTCTCCCTTCTTCCTTATTGCTCTGCCATAAATGGCATTCTCGAAAGAAACCCATTGTTTTTTTCTTACTTCTGAGCTGCTTCTCCTCTGCTCCCCACACCAAAATAAGCACTAGAATGTAACAGATAAACTCAAATCCCATTACTCACCACTCTCTCAGAGTCTTGCGGCGCAGCTTCCTGTCTCTCTTGGCCCCTGCTGGGCCTCCCCTGGGTTGCCCGGGCTCCTTCATTGCTCATATGCCGTCTGTGTGCCCATCTTTTAGGTACGAGAGTGTGATCGCCACGCTATGTGAGAACCTGGACTCTCTGGATGAGCCTGAGGCCCGGGCTGCCATGATTTGGATTGTAGGCGAGTACGCTGAGCGAATTGACAATGCCGATGAACTGCTAGAGAGCTTCCTTGAGGGCTTCCATGATGAGAGCACCCAGGTGAGCTGTCCAGTGGGGTGACTTGGGGCAGGATGTGGGTCATGACTGGTGGCTTGGCACCACTACAGTCCATCCTGCCCCGAAACCGTCCCCTCAGCCAGGAGGCCTCAGGGCCCTGCCCTTCATAATACAGCATTGACAGGGTGGTCAGGTAAGTGATGTAGCGCTGACAGGTGTGGCCCCTGTGATGGTGTGCACTGAATGCAGGCAGAAGTTTCTGGGTTTAATTTCATATTTATCTTTGGATAGGTAATACTTTGACTTGATTCAAAATTGAGAAAATAAGAATATATAGTGATTAAGTCTTCCTACCACTTTCCTGACAACCCAGTTCTTTTTTTTAATCATTTTTTTTAAAGTTTATTTATTTATTATGGAGAGAGTGAGAGAGCACAAGCTGGGGAGAGGCAGAGAGAGACAGAGACACAGAATCCAAAGCAGGCTCCAGGCTCTGAGCTGTTGGCACACAGCCTGACGTGGGGCTGGAACCCACAGACCGAGATCACGACCTGAGCCAAAGTCAGACACTTAACTGAGCCACCCAGGCACCCCAACGACCCAGTTCTCCTCACAGAAGTCATTGGTGTCATTTATTGGTTTCTTGAGGATACTTCCAGAGATAGGAATACACACCTCTACATACAAGCAAACATATACAGACATAGTTGGTTCTTACTCTTCATGGTACTTACATTCTATAAAGTCACTGCAAACACTGAATTAACGAGTGCTGAACCCATTGTTTCTAAGAGAAGTATAGAGCTGAGTTCCTACAAGCCTCTAATTAAAATAGTTTTGTCAGTCAATACAGTAATCTTGTTTTTTGTGTTTCTGTTTAGGGACATTTTAATATGTATTATTGATTCATTCACATTGAACTTATGACCACCAGTACTATAACTCACACCTGCATGAAGCTTAAGTAACATATATATTTTCTCCATAAGGCACATCACAGCCTCCTTGCACTTGGGAACACTAGACAGCAGCACTTCAGCATTACACTTGGGAACCATTTTGGGGTTTTTTTGTTTGTTTTAATTTTTTTTTTAACATTTATTTATTTTTGAGACAGAGAGAAACAGAGCATGAACGGGGGAGGGGCAGAGAGAGAGGGAGACACAGAATCGGAAGCAGGCTCCAGGCTCTGAGCCATCAGCCCAGAGCCCAATGCGGGGCTCGAACTCACGGACCATGAGATTGTGACCTGAGCCAAAGTCGGATGCTCAACCGACTGAGCCACCCAGGCGCCCCTTGGAGACCATTTTGAAACAGTGAAAGTACCAACAAAAAAACAAAATGTGAAAGATATGTACTAAATAGATTGTGAAAAGGCCACTTATTTATGGTAGGAGAGCTGAAACAACAAGGCAGAGCATCACCTTCTTGGACCTCAGCTGCGAGTATGTAACACCTCAGGCAACTTGAACTTTTCACTGCCCTGCACTTTGCTGTGCAAGATCACGAAAGCCCCCAGACATTGATTTTGGGGTTACAAGTACATTTTAGAAAATAGGCAAATTCGAAATATGGACTCTGTGTATAAATACTAAGGCACAACCATGTATATGTTGCCTCTCATTTATTTTTAGACACTATCATGGGGTGCCTGACCAGCTCTATTGGTAGAACATGCGACTCTTGATCTTGGAGTTGTGAGTTCGAGCCCAATGTTGGGTGTAGAAATTACTTAAAAATAAACACTACTGGGGACGCCTGGGTGGCTCAGTCAGTTAAGTATCTGACTTGGTTTTGGCTCAGGTCATGATCTCACAGTTTGTGGGTTCGAGCCCCACATCGGTCCCTGCTTGGGATTCTCTCTCTTTCTCTCTCTGCTCCTCCCACGTGCTCTTTCCCTCTCTCTCTCTTTCTCAAAATAAATATATAATCTTTAAAAATAAATAAATAAGGGACACCTATGTGGCTCAGTTGGTTAAGCATCCGACTTCAGCTCAGGTCATGATCTCACTGTTTGTGAGTTTGAGCCCTGGGTCAGGCTCTATGCTGACAGCTCAGGGCCTGGAGCCTGCTTTGGATTCTGTGTCTCCCTCTCTCTCTGCCCCTCCCCCACTCATGTTCTGTCTCTCTCTCTCTGTCTCTCAAAAAAATAAAACATTAAAAATAATCAAAGTAAATAAATAAATGCTACTGATAGCACACTATACCCTGTCAAATTGTATAACACCTTGACTTTTTCCCTTAAAAATACATCTGAAGGCCCTGCTGTTACTAATTTACGGGACTCTGCAGCTGCATAGTGCCATGTTTATTTAACCAGCCTCCCCTGATAGATACGAAGGTGTCAGTCTTCTACTCTTGTAATCAATACTGCTGTGAATAACCTGGGTAGGGCACATCTGCAAGTCTAGCTGGGGGATAATCCTTAGATAAATTCTTTTTTTTTTCTTTTTTTTAATGTCTGCTTATTTTTGAGAGAGAGAGTGTGTGTGAGCAACAGAAGGGCAGAGAGAGAGAGGGAGACATAGAATCCGAAGCATGATCCAGGCTCTGAGCTGTCAGCACAGGGTCCAACGCGGGCCTCGAACCCACGAGCTGTGAGATTGGATGCTTAACTGACTGAGCCACCCAGGCACCCCCTTAGATAAATTCTTTCTAGTAAATGGGCCCGTGCGTTGATGATGGGAGTAGTTGTTCCACATTTCCCTCAGTGTAGAGGGTTTACATTCCGATCTCAGAGGTGGCATTCACCTTACCTCCTTGCCAACCTAGTACATCCTCAAACAATTTTTGCCAATCTGATAAACAACAAAGTGTACCTTGGTTGGTTTTGTTTGCATTTCTGTTCTGAGTGAGGTTGAACATCTTTTCATATTGTATTCCATTTTCTGTGAACCAGGCACTGTCTGCTCACGCAAGGGGGCTTCTAAAACGTGTTTGTAAGCACAGAAATCTTTGCTCTCCAGCTAGGAAGTGTAACCTGTTGGGTCAGAGCATGAGCCTTGGGATAGGAGACCCCAGAGTCCAAACCCCTCTTCTGCCCTTTCCTGGCTTGGTGGCTTTCCACTAATTTTCTGCTTCTCTGAGCCTCAGTTTCCTCATTTGTAAGATGAGTGTTGTAAGACTTTTCCTCATCCTGTTGCTCTGAAAGTTAAATGGGATGCTTTGTGTAATGTCCCTAACATGTGCCCAGCCCATGATAAGCACTCACGAATGGTAGTATTGGTGTTGGTCAGAATTGGTTGAAAATTGGTTCAGGCAACAAAGAGGGCACCTACTGGTTCCTGTAGCTGATAAGTTCTGGGAGTGTGCTCTCTTCCAGCATGCTTGGGTGAGGGTGCCCAGATGGTGGCATCAGGACTGTCTCTGTCTCCTTGGGGTGGCTTCTCCCTTAGGAAGGCTCCCACAGGTGGAGCCTGCGTGAGGTCAGTTGTTCCAGGCTGTGTCCTTACAGCTTAGCAACTCCCCTAACTCCCTTCCCCTCGGTAGTTCCAGCAACAGTCCAGGCCCGTTTACATTCTCCTAAGCCAGTCGCCATGAATCCAAGTGACTATGTCTGTCAGACGCTTGTCCTAGTCTCTGTGGATCGGACAGGGCAAGAGAAGAGAGTGATTTTCTGAAGGAAAGCAAGCATTTTTGGTGCCAGAAGACAGACTAGATGCTGGGTGGGCAAAAACAACAGATGTCCATCATGAAATAATAGTACTAACTCCTACCATCACCCACTCCCACTGCCACCTGCCAAGTCGGCTGCCAGCCTGCCCCGGGCTTGCTTTCACTTTCACACCCACCCCCTCATTCGCTTGTCTCTAAGAGAAGCAGAGCGTCGTTTGGGATTGCTTGTGCCCCTGAGTCCTGCCTGGGATTACTGCAGAGAATGCCCTCTGGGGGGTGTTTCTGCCCATATAGTAGAGTAAATCTTTTGTAGCCGCTTCCCCCTTGGCAAAGCCTGCTGAAGAGCCCAGGATGAGAGAAGTCAGACAAGGGAAAGCCGAGCATGAGCCTGGCTGGAGGAAATCCAGTCTCCTCCCCCGTCGGGTGACCTGGAGCAAGTTAAACTTGCCAAGCCTGTTTCTTTGTCTCCAGCACGGGGTTACTGCAAAGCTTATTGGATGACTGTGTAAACTGGCCTCTCCAGTGCTCAGCAAACAGTAGCTGGGTGATGGTGATGGTGGTTTTAATTAAGTGGCCAGCTCCCTTTGCCTTCTGGGTTCACAGCACCATTCAAAGCTTTCGTAAGAATACTTGTTCAGTGCTTTGCAGCTTGGAAACTTACTTTAGATTATCTCTTTGAGCTCCCTTCTCCTGGGCTCCTAGGCCTCTCCACCCATGGACCTGGAGCTCAGAAAGTCTGGGCTGAGGTGGTATGTCAGTCCAGCCTGTGCCTCGCCCCTGTCTGGATGGCAGGGGCGGGGGCATCATTGCAGGAGGGTTGCCGTGAACATGCATGCTAACACGAGGGTGTTGTGTGTTGGTGAGGGGTGGGAGGAGTTGGGCTAGTGGTCAGAGTTCCCAGGCAGCGTAGCCAACCCAATGAGTGATTGGGTGATGAATGATTCCAGGCAGCCAGCTGACCTGGGTTGAGAACTTGGTAAAGAATCCCTGTGTGCTGGGGCATCTGGGTGGCTCAGTCGGTTAAGCATCCACCTTCGGCTCGGGTCATGATCTCATGGTTCATGAGTTTGAATCCCCATCAGGCTCTGTGCTGACAGCTCGGAGCCTAGACCCCGCTTCAGATTCTGTGTCTCCCTCTCTCTGCCCCTCTCCCACTTATACTCTGTCTTTCTTTCTCTCCCTCTCTCTCTCTCTCTCTCTCTCTCTGTCCCAAAAATAAATAAACATTAAAAATTAAAAGAAAAAAATCCCTGCATGCTGGCTGTAGTGATACTGATGACCACAGTGAGAGCTATTGTATATTGAGAGAATCCATGATAGGTTCTTTACATTCCTTCCTTCCTTCCTTCCTTCCTTCCTTCCTTCCTTCCTTTTTCTCTCTTTCTTTCTTTCTTCTTTCTTTCTTTCTTTCTTTCTTTCTTTCTTTCTTTCTTTCATGTTTGTTTGTTTATTTTGAGAGAGAGAGAGAGACAGTATGAGCTGGGGAGGAGAGGCAGAGAGAGGGGGAGAGAGAGAATCCCAAACAGGCTCTGCACTGTCAGCACTGAGCCCGATACGAGGGCCGGTCTCATGTACTGTGGGATCATGACCTGAGCTGAAATCAAGAGTCGGATGCTTAAGCGACTGAGCTGCCCAGGCACCCTGGTTCTTTACATTTCTTGTCTCATTGACTCTTCCATTAACCCTGTGAGGTATTTAAATCCACATTATTAATAAGGAAGCAGACTCAGAAGTTACATGACTTGTCCAGAGTCACGTTCAAATGAGGTGTGATGTAACTCTAACTTCAAAGTCCACTGTCATAAATTGCCATTTTCAGAGCTCATAGAACCCCTTGAAGCAAAACACCCCTCTCCCCACCAACTGAGGATAAATGGTTTCCCCTGGACTACCTGGCCAGGGACTGTAGCCAAGTCCTGGAAGCCAGTTCGTTGGGCTGCCTCCTACCTGGGCAACAGCCAGCCCACTGCCCCTCTGCTGTTGGCCCATGTGTAACCAAATCGCAAGAACTCTGGATTGCTTGATTCCAGAAATGGACTATATCCCCTCTATCCTGCCTCCTGCTGTCAGCCTGCCCTGTGTACCAGGATTTCTATGAGTGCCCTCCTGCCGGCCTGACCCGGGAGGTGCTGTCAGCCCTGTTGCCGCCCTCCTGCCACAGGTCTGCCCCTGGCACCGCCCTGGCTTGGGAACCTCAGGCTGTCCTCTTGTCTCGTGACTGGGAAAAAGGAGATGTGGCTAAGGAAGGACTATGTGCAGAGAATTGTTCTTTCAGAGATGTTTTTTGAGTTAGCAGGTTTTTCTCAAATGCTTCCTGTGCACTGGGCACTAGATAGAATAGTGACCAGGAATACCATGTGACAGACATGATCTCTGCCCTCAAAGGGCTGTCTCCACAGCACAGACAGCCTGGTGGCTGGACAGCATTTCTAATACTGTGGGGCAATGCCCATGAGGGGGTGCAGGCAGCTGCAGAAGCCTGGGGGTGCTGGGGTCAGCATGAGCTCCGAGGGGTAAGAAGATAGTGGCCAGGGTAAGGGCAGCGGGGGGCATGATCAGGTGAAGGCAGCAGCTCGGTAAGAAAGGGGTGCCAAGAGAGGGCTGGGCAAGAGTTGTTCCCACCTTCTGGTGGAAGCCCAGCTCCTCAGTGACGGGCTGGCTCTGTGGGCCCTGCTGGCCCTGTCCCCAGGGCCTCCCTGGCACCGTTTCTGCTTATTGACAGGTGGCCCCTTTAAGAAGTACACCAGCTACACACGGTGCCCTTTTAAGCTGCGAGCTCTTTTAAGGCACTGGAGGCGGAGAGCCCTGACAGGCTGCTGGGACCCTGGGGTGGAATGTCCAAATAGTAGTGGCCCTCTCCTGCCTGGGTGGTAACACCAAGGTTTAGGCTACTTGGCGCTACCAGCAGCCCCCTGGCCTTAGTCCGTTTTCTGTGGCCACCTCCAAACTTGGGGTAGCTGCTCTTGGCTTTCGGGACCTTTGAAAAATACCCTTTTCTCTCTTTGAGGGCCTGATTTGGTTTCCTTCTGTCCCCCACATGAAGCCCTTGCTACTTCCTCCTTGTTACCTCTCTGTCTTCCTGCAGGTCCAGCTGCAGCTACTGACAGCCATTGTGAAACTCTTTCTGAAGAAGCCAACAGAGACCCAGGAGCTGGTGCAGCAGGTCCTCAGCTTGGCCACTCAGGTCCGTGCCTCAGCCTCCCTGCTGCGCCCAGTGCAGGTCTCACTCTGCAGGGGGTGCTCCGGTCCCAGGAGCCAGACCTTCGAGCCAAGGTCCTGCCCCTAAGACTGGTACCACTGGGGGGTTTGGCCCCAGAGTAATCCAGGATCCCTATGCAGGGAGCTCAGTCACAAAGAAATCAAGATGGAGTGGGGTCAGGTAGTAAAGTTGAGCCAGACTGTAAACTAAAGAGGAGAGGGAGGTCCAGGAGAGCCAGATGGTTTGTAGGAGGACGGGGAGGGAAGATTTTGAAGGGGAGGGTGGAGAGTGGGGACAGGAGTGGGAATGGCATATTTAATCCTGGACTAGAGTAGGACACCAAGGGGCCAGTCCATGTTTAGGGACAGGTTCATGGGACTGCTCAGGATCACTGTCGGCAGCCAGCACTGTGACCATGTCTGGATCATGGGCTTTGGGGAGGGTTTCTCCCCTTTCCCTCAGCTGATAGCTCTGCTCTGAGTTTAATAGGTTTCTCATCACCCCCCTCACCCCCATCCCAGGACTCTGATAACCCGGACTTGCGGGACCGTGGCTACATCTACTGGCGTCTGCTTTCCACGGACCCGGTGGCTGCCAAGGAAGTGGTTTTGGCTGAGAAGCCACTCATCTCCGAAGAGACGGACCTCATTGAGCCCACACTGCTGGATGAGCTCATCTGCTACATTGGCACACTGGCCTCCGTCTACCACAAGCCTCCCAGCGCCTTTGTGGAGGGGGGCCGGGGCGTTGTGCACAAGAGCCTGCCACCTCGCACCGCCTCGTGAGTGATGTGGGCCAGGCTCCAGGCTGAGCCTCCTTACCTGGTTTTCAGAGTCATTAGCACAGGCACTCGGGCTTGATGTAGTAACCCCCTGGCAAGGCCTGAGTCTGAGGAAAATTCTAATCCTAGTGACTTTTTAATGAAAAAAAGTCCATACCAGGTGTGGACTAAGTTACCTCATTTGACCGTTACAGTAGCTCTAAGACGTAACCCCATTTAACAGACGAGGACAATAGGCACGGAGAGCTTGAGGGCCTGTGCAGCATCCCACAGCCAGCACAGCTAGGCTCAGACCCAATTCTAATTCCAGAGCCCTGTTCTTCTCACCCTCCTCTGCCACCCCCTGGTGGTTGGTTTGGCCTGGGTGCCCAGGCTTCCAGGGCCAGCATCCAGTCTTTAAAGTGCACTGAGTGGTGGAAGTACAGAGGGCCCCTCCCTTTGCTCACCCCCAGGAAGCTGGATCTCTTGGAGAGCCAAAAAGCTGGATCGAGCGTGGGAAGGGGGAAGAGGAGGGGGCACGTAGACAGCGCTTCTGGGACTGTGAGGAGACGGGTGCCCGTCCAAGGGGAGGATCCCGGAGCCTGGGACTCTGACTTCCCTGAGACAGCCCAACGCCCACCCCACTGAACCTCTCTCTCCTGTGTCCTCACAGGAGCGAGAGCACAGAGAGCCCCGAGACGGCCCCTGCCGGAGCACCCTCTGGTGAGCAGCCGGATGTCATCCCCACCCAGGGAGACCTGCTAGGCGACCTCCTCAACCTGGACCTTGGCCCCCCAGTGAGCGGTCCACCCCTGGCCACCTCCTCGGTGCAGATGGGAGCTGTGGATCTTCTTGGTGGAGGCCTTGACAGCCTGGTATGTCCTGGGGCCCCTTCTGGATGACACTGATAATGATCTTCAGATGAGCAGTCGTTGAAGGCCCTGTCTGTGCCATTCACGAACCAGGGGCCTCAGGCACCCCTGTCTGCAGAGGCGATGGTGTAGCTCCCTACTTACAGGGGAGGAAAACCGAGGCTTAAAGAGTTCAGCTGATCTTCCCTCCAAGAGTGCACAGTATGGGGCTTACACGGGCCTTAGCCCCTTGCTGAGCTACTGAGCCCCAAGAGACCTGGGGCCGGTAAAGCTGGAGAGGAGCCAGACCAGGGTCCACTTAGCCCCACACCCTGCTCCACTTCAGGGTAGCAGCCCAGCAGGCCTGGGAGGCCCAGGAGCAATCAGAGACAACCTTCCTCCCCTGTAGAAAGGGGGTGGTAAGACTGGACTAGGTATCTCCCTGGGACTTCTCCGGGCAGCTGGTAGAGCCAGGTAGAAGGGGTGGCAGAATCCCTGTCATTTGGCCATGTGTGGCTCAGGTCCCCAAGGCATCGCACTGGAAAGGGGAGGAAAGGTCATGGCACAGGAACTGAGTGGGGGTGAAGCTCAGGCAGTAGTGCCCTTCACAGAGATGGGCCCCCCTCTTACGCCTGGCACAGATGTCTTACTGTCTTGCCACAGACTCATCTCAGTGAAGCAGCGGTGACTAATCTTTTCCCTCTTTCCCTCTCTCTCTTGTCTGTCTCTGTCTTCTCTGCTGGCTTTTCTCTCTGCATGTGGCTGCCTGTTCTCTTCACCCTGCCTGCTTCCGCTTGGAGATGGGGGATGAGCCTGAAGGGGTACGGTTCAACCCTTGTGCCCCCAAGCCTTTGTCCCTGCTCTTCCTGAGTGCTGGCCCAGCGTCCCAAGGGGTGGTTGATGTCAAAGCCGTCCCTCCTCCTGCTGAGCCACGGCCTTGTATCCAGTGTCCCATCCTCACTACCCTAAGACAAACTTGCCTTGTCATCCCAAGGATCACCCACGCTCTCAGTTCCCACGGGCCCTCTGTGACGTCCTAGAGAGTGTGCTCCTGTCTGCTGAGCACAGCCTCACAGCAGTGGTCTCGGCGCTCCTTTTATCTGTGGGCTGCGTGTTAGTTTACAAGCGTCCCAGCCCTTTCCCAGAGGTCACCCCTAAGGTTGGAGGCTTGCAGGTCATGGGAGGGCACAGCCTCTCTTCTCCACCCACCTCACCCTGTCTTGTCTCTGAAAGAATTGCTGTGACAACAGCCCTACAGCCCTTCCCACCCCGTCCCATTTTCTAAAGTGCCAGGTGGCTCCACTCATGCCTGGGCCCCTAATGTCCCCCCACCTCTGATGCCCACCTCTGACCCCTTTCCCTTTCTTTCCAGATTGGGGGCCCCAACTTTGTGGCACCCCCAGCAACAACAGTCCCAGCCAACCTAGGAGCATCCATGGGCAGTGGCTTGAGTGACCTCTTTGACCTGACCAGTGGTGTGGGCACACTGTCAGGATCGTACGTGGCCCCCAAAGCGGTAAGTACTGTGCCTCCTTCCACGGCAGGAGCAGAAAATTAAGACACTGGCTGATGTGTGGGTTCCTTAGATGGCCCGTTCATGGAATCGGCTCGGGCCAACAAGGATGGGCCCAAGGAGCAATAGTTTGCCAACACGATGCTGAGGGCAGCTAGGGGCTGTGGGAGCAGAGGGAAGAGATGCTAGGTGGGGCCTGGGGGCCTAGGAAGACCTCCCAGAGTGGGGTCACTGGAGCTCTGGCCTGTAGATCAAGTCTGAATTGGCCGGACACACAAGTGGAGAGACAGCTCTGAGTGGAGGTAATGGCCTGTGGAGGGGCCTGGAGGTGAGGGAGAGAGAGCTGGCAGAAGTCCTGGCTCGTCGGAGCAGCAGTTCTCAGCACTGCCCCACCCAACACCCCTTATCAACGATAGACAGTGCCTGGTGTATCCTTTATTTCCTGTGTTTAAAGGAGATGCGTGGACTGTGCAGCCTACTTATGTGTATCATTTCAGAGTTAGTAAGATGCTGTCACTTCATAAAGGAGACATCCAAGGAAGAGTATCAAATTATGTATTTCAGTGTCATAAATGTTTGGGCCCACCCACCCCAGAAGATCTGATGAAGTTGTCAGGTGTTTGTAGTTCGGGTGTTGTAAGCCTTGTGGCCAGTGGTGCCCTCAGTTTCTGAAGTGGTGACTGACTCCCACTAAAGGTTCAGTAAAACAACACGAGGAACAGGCTTTCTTTGATTTTCACCACAGTTAGAATCCCAGCAATCTGGGGGTATGTTGAAACCGTGCAAAACATACTTGAGGGATGGAGGACAATTGCTCGTCGAGGGGACTGTTGTCCTCCCAGCAGCATGTCTAGCATCCCTGACCCCAGCCCACTAAACGTGGTGCCTCCCCACCATTGTGCCACCTGAAGATGCCCCATGCTACCTAAGGGCGGTGCTCCCCCAAGACTCCTGGCTACACTAGAGATTCGGGAGGGAAGAAACCGGCAAGGTCAGCAGCGCTAGGCTGTGAGGGTTTCTCTCAGTCCTAGCGGTGGAGCTCTTAGAAGGTTCTAAGCAGAGATGAAACAGATTTGCACTTGAGAGAGATTGCTTTGGCTCCACTGTGTGTGGGGCGGGAGGCAGGTTGGAAGGGTTAGAACAGAAGCAGGTGCCCAGTGAGGAGACTGGTAGGAGTTGTATGCTGATGGTGGCCCAGACAAGGTGGGCACCTTTGAGGGTGGAAGCAAAAGGCTGCACTGGAGAGCTCGGGCGGTGGGACTGGCAGAATGTGGGGGTTGGTGGGGAGGAGAGGATGCTGGCTCAAGTGGTGGGGTGGGGGAGGTGCCATCTGCAGAGATGGGGGCGAGGGGAAGGAAGAAGAGCTGAGTTTGGGAGACAAGATCATGTGGGCCTGGCACTGAGGAGAGCGCAGTGCGGGCCAGGCCCCCAGCATCAAGGAAGCTGCCAGAGGGGACCGACATGGCCAGACTCCGGTCGGACACTGTGTCTGCCACTTCGTTCCCAGCCGGAGCCCCTCTCTCTCTTCCAAGGTTCCCTTCCCAGAGCAGGACGCCGCTGAGCTCCAGGGCCAAGGGGATATCTCTGCTGTGACTGGGGGGACATGAGCCAGCACCTGCCCTGGCCTCACCAGGTGTGCTGGCTGTACCTGAGGTGGTGATAGCAGGATGTGGGCCCACGGAGCCCACGGCAGACAGGAAGTCTAGACAGGAAGTGCCAACAGCTGCACACTTCTGTGCCATGGACTGCAGGAACATGGCACAGCCCCCACACCCCTAAATCTTGCCAGAAGCCTTACGGTGCTGTGATTCCTGTTCTGAGGTTGAGAAATCTGGGTGTTTTGCCTAAGGTCACACAGCCGGTAAGTGAGAGTCTGAAACTGATGAAGGGTGGGGGCACCAAAGCCTCTGTTCCTTATCCCTGCGTGATCATGCCCCGAAGTGTTTGCCAACATCCTGTGTGCCTGCCTCAGTGTCATAGGTTGGCAGAATCACTAATTGCTCCCCAGATTGGTTACCTCACTGCATGAGGCCGACGCATACATGTTAAAAACCCAGAGCAACGATGACTCCTGCAATCCTGTGGGTGCCAGGCCTTGCCAGGACTGCAGACCCGCCAGGAATATTAAGTCTGGAGCTGGCCTTCTGCTTGTGTGTTCATTTTACTGGATGCTGTCATTGCTTTTTCTTGGGTGTGCCAACAGTGAGTGCTAGAAGTGGGAGGTTAGAGGATCACCCGGTCAGAGGAATTCAGCGCAGGCTGCCTGCAAGAGGAGTCCTTGCAGCACAGGCAGGACTTTCCCCTTTATCTGAGACACAGGAGTTTCTGGGGTATGGGTGTGTTCTGCCTTCAGAAGTAGTAGGTGTGTCATCTACATTTTCCTAACAGCACTGTAACTACCTAGAATTGTTTGTCCCACATGCATTCCCCCCCATGCATGTGGGGGTAAATCTATTTGCCAAAATTCCTGGTCAAGGGAATAAGGCTTTCTCTGCACAAGAACTTGGAGTTCCTCAAGCATTTGGACCGGTGGGTGGTGATATTTCCTTGGGTCCTTCAGGAAATGCTGAAGATTAGTTCTGTGGTGGGCTAGACTCCATGAACCCACAGTGACCAAGAGAGACGAGGTCCCCACCCTCAGCAGTAAGTCCCAGTGACAGGCACTTCTGCAAGAACTGCGAAAGGGGGCCTGCTGGTGGGGGGTGGTGCAGGGCCCAGGGAAGCCACTGTGGGGGCATTCTCTGAGCTCTCTGCTTGCTGGATCTCAGCTGAGGCTAAAGCCCTGAAATTCTGCCCTCACACATTTGTCCCAGGGAAACAAAGGATGATCAGGTTAGCACGTGGGGTGGGGGTGGGAGTGCCTGCAGAAGCACTTTCCAAATAGGGAACAATGTGGTGGGGGAGGGCAGAGGAGCAGGTGCAATCCAAGCCTGGCAGAGGGGATACCAGGCCATGGAAGCCATGGGGAGTGGAAGCCATTGCAGGACTGGGAGGGCTTTTAAGGATACCATGGTCAAATTTGCATTTTTTAAAAGTTTTATTTATTTAGGTAATCTCTACACCACACATGGGGCTCACACTCACAACCCCGAGATCGAGTTGCATGCTCCTCTGACTGAGCCAGCCAGGTGCCCCCAGATTCGCATTTTAAAAGATGACTTTAGGGGTACCTGGGTAGCTCAGCTGGTTGAGTGTCTGACTCTTGATTTCGACTCAGATCATGGTCCCAGTGTCATGGGATGGAGCCCTGTGTTTGGCTCCACACAGAGCTTGGAACCTGCTTCGGATTCTCTCTGTCTCCCTTTGCCCTGCTTGCTCTTACGCTCTCTGAATGAATGAATGAGTGAATGAATGAATGAATGAATAAAAATAAATAAAAGATGACTTGGCTGCTGTGAAGGGCGGGGAGAGAGGGACTGGGTCAGCCACGTGGGCTGCCGCCTTACCCAGTGGACTCTGGCTGGCTCAGATGCAGGAGTGCCTGCAGAGAGAAGTAGAGGCCCTGGCGGCAGATGGAGGAGGTGGGGGTGATAGGACCTGGGCCGTGTGACAGTGTTGTAGGGGTTGGGATCGGCTGAGGGTGGGGACCCAGACGTCTCTGAAGTTCCTGGAATTGGCACCTTGAGAGATGGTGAGACATTTGCCCATGCAGGGCACCTTGGGGAAGCTCTCAAGGGGGCCTGGGTCTTTTGACCTCAGGGGGCCTGTGAGGCATCTGAGACAAAAACGTCCTGAAAGGCATTTTCACAGCCATGGGTGACACTTGTGGATGTCCTGCGTGGTTGGGGTTTTAATTCAAGCTGTCTCACTTTGCAAGCGCTGTGTGAATGCCGGTGCCACAGCAAGCTCTAGGCCAAGGATGTAAAGACAGAAAGCAGAGCCCTTCCCCTCAAAGAGCTGGCTGGGTGCAGGGGCGACAGACACACAGACTCACATTTGTCCGTTAAAATGTCTTGGTGGTGGGAATGTAGGGAAGGAACCTAGGTGAGAGGCAGTGGCTCTTGAGCTGAGGCTCCGTGCAGCCAGGCAGCAGAGGCCTACCAGGCAAGAGGCCGTCTTAGGTGCTGTCCTTGGTCAGGCCAGTTTCTACAATTAAAAGGCCAGTCCTGCGGCGCCTGGGTGGCTCAGTCGGTTGAGTGTCTGACTCTGGATTTCAGCTCAGGTCATGATCTCACGGTTCATGAGATTGAGCCCTACGTTGGGCTCTGCACTGACAGCACGGAGCATGCTTGGGATTCTCTCTCTCTCCCTCTCCCCCTCCTCTGCTTGTGTGCATATGCACACCTCTCTCTCTCTCTCTTTCTCTTAAAATAAATAAACTTAAAAAACAAAGGCCAGCCCTGCCTTCTGCTAGGAAGAACAGACTGTGACAGCCAGGGAGGCCTCAGGCTCTGGCTGAGGCCCCAGATGCCCTTGGGCTCTTGATTCTACTTGGCTCTTCAGGAGGCTGGCAGGACCCACGTGTCTCATTACCTTCCTCAGTGCTACTGACTGAGTGTTCCTTCTTGGACCTCTGGAGACTGGTCAGCCCTTGGGCACACCAAACACCTCCCTACCCCAGGCTGCTCTGATACACAGCCACACTGAGGTGGTGCCCTCCATGGCCCATGCCGGATTGTTCCTCTCGTCCCAAGATCCACATGGTCACCTCCTAGTGGTAAAGGCAGGTGTGGTTGATCGGAGAGAGCGGGGGAGAGGGGGAAGGAGAAGAGGGGGCGGACCCTCCAGTGGGCTATTAAGTTTTAGCGCAGTGGCAAACATGAGCCTCGTCCCCGCTGTCTTCCCTGCAGGTGTGGCTCCCGGCCATGAAGGCCAAAGGGTTGGAGATCTCAGGTACCTTCACCCGCCAGGTGGGCTCCATCTCCATGGACCTGCAGCTGACCAACAAGGCTCTGCAGGTCATGACCGACTTTGCCATCCAGTTTAACCGCAACAGGTGAGCTCCCTGAGGCCGGTCTGTCGAGAGCCCGTGCTGGTGACTGTAGGCAGCGGCTGAGAGTTCTGAGGGGTCTGGTGCCTCGTTTCTGGTGAAGACGGATATTCCTGCATCTCAGGCCAAAGCCCTCTAAAGCAGCGATTTTTTTTCTTCCCAGTGACCTCTTTACGTGGACCCCACAATACCAAGCATAGGGGAGAGCGTCTCCCCTTATTTTAGCCTTCCTCCACTGCCCAAAGAGTGTTTTGCTGACAAAACCCCCAGCTCCAAACTAGGAACTTGCCTTTGGCAAACACCCCACATAACAGGAGGTAGCCTCCTGTCCAGGCCTGAGTTGCTGTCATCTCAGGGCCCAGCTCTAAAGAAGCCTGACGGGGGGTGGACCTTGCTGCCCCAGCCCCTTGTGGCACAGGATTAAACAATCAGACTGAGCCTCGGAGTGGTGGCTGCCCCGGGCTCTTCACCCCCACTGGGTCCCCTGCGCTGGAGGTTCCTGGGGAAGGTTTCCTCTCTGGCACCATGAGGGTCTTCACGGACCAGGCCCACTAGGCCAGGGCTCTCTAGGGGACCCAAGCAGCCTCTCCTGATGATTCTTCTTCCTGAGCAGCTCTAGTGATGAGCAAACTGAGCCTCTAAGAAGTTGACTGAAGGGGCTGCTTCCTCAGGGAGAGCCCTCAAGCCAGTGGGTCCTGACCCTCCATCAGCTCTGCTACTCACCCTCAGATGGCCCCAGAGGCCGTAGAAGCACTCGGGGTTCTAAGGGGTAGTCCCATTGCTTGCTCGTAACAGACATACAGCGTGCTGGCAACCTCCTGGGTAGCAGACCCTGTGCCGAGGGCTTTAGGAGTACATATTATCTTACTTTGAGCCCAGGGAAGTCCGTGCCATTATCCCCCTTTCAGTAGATAATGACACCTGGGCTCAAAATAGGTGGCTTGCCCAGGATCAGTGGGGGAGCTTCCAAGAAAGCCTGAAGCGCTGGGCCACCACAGGAGCCCATGGTTCTCCCACATCACCTCCCACTGTGTCCCAGGCAGGCCTGATTGCCATCGTGGGCAAGTACAGGCCAGGTCAGGCAGCTCAAGCTCTGGGTCTCAGCTACTCACCCCATAGGGTCTGAACACAGGCCTGCCCCTCCCTGATTCTCCGTGTCCTGGAGGATAAGAGAATATATACTTCTCACTGTTTTTATGAGGGTAGGAGTTGGTATAATATCAAATGTCCAGGTTGGGCACAGTGAGCTGTTGGTTCATGGTCATGTATCACACTCATGGGGATCCTCTTGATATACCCACGTGTTGCTTTACCAAGAAGCAGGGCTTTTCTGAATCTCTCCCTGGCCAGTTCTAAGCTAGACAGTGAAATCTGGCATCTTGCTTGGGGTGGTCACATCTGTCTTGGGAGATGGGGATTGCCAGCAGCTTATAGTCCAGGCCCCTGGTGTCAGATGGAGCTCCTCAAGGGCAGGACAGAGCAAGGCCATGTTCACCCAGGCCTACCCAGTGCCTAGGCCAGAGGAGCAGAGGAGTAGAGATAGGCTTTAGGCCTGCAGCTGGCCTGGGGCTCCTTCCTCCTGTCCACATGGCCATTGAGGGTGGGGTCAGGAACTTATCCTTCTGTCCTGGGCCTAGAGCTGAGGTGAGGCCAGCTGACTAGAGAGGCCTCTTGCCAGCTGCTGCCCTAGCTCTGGACCCTGAGGAGCCTATACATCCCTCGTCAGCACCTGTTCCCCCTGCCATTCCCGCGGGGGCTTCTCTTTCCCCAGCTTCGGCCTGGCCCCTGCCGCCCCCCTCCAGGTCCACGCACCACTCAGCCCCAACCAGACTGTGGAAATCTCTCTGCCTCTCAACACGGTGGGCTCGGTCATGAAGATGGAGCCTCTGAACAACCTCCAGGTGTGTTCCAGTCAGGGCCAAGCACCCCCATCCTCACCTGCCCACTCGCTGCAGGGAAGGAGCCCAGTGGAGAGTTCTGGGGTCTGGGGGTCTGGCCTTTGTTGGCAAAGGGGTGTATCTATGGAGTTGTGCCCTTAGCTGAAGATCTGGCAGGGAAGGCCTAATCCGAGGGAATGTGGTTACCAGGGAAGGGATGTGAGGGAACCTGCTCAGGGGGAAGCACAGGGAATAGGCCTTTCCTGGGGCCTCAGAGGTAGTATTGGGCATCAGGGACCAATTAGGTGGCCTTGTTCCTAGGTGGCCGTAAAGAACAACATTGACGTCTTCTACTTCAGCACTTTGTACCCACTGCATATCCTCTTTGTGGAGGATGGGAAGATGGGTGAGTCCTGATGGTACCCCCTGGAGTCCCTGGAATAGAACGATTGGGTTTGCTCCACAGTGAAGTCTGTGAGTCGCTGGCCTCTCTGCAGAGCCTAAGGCGAGGGTCACACCTCCTTCAAGGCCCGCTGGGTGTTGCCTGGCCATCTCTGTCCCGAGGTGGGGGCGGGCCACGCGGGAGCTTTCACTCCTGGGTTCTCCTGCTCTGCCCCTCGGCCATCCCCACGGCTCTCGAGGCCGCGAGCCAACACCGTGCCACACTTGATGTCCGTCTCCTGTGCCCTGGCTGAAACCCCCGAGAAGACTCATCCCCACCCCGGGAGGGCTCTCTGCCAGCTCAGAGCTGTGCAGACAACTTTGCCCACATCATCTCTCAGTCACCGCAGAAGCCCTGTGACACAGGCTGTGATTAACAAGCAGGCTGCTCGGGACCAGGAAGGAGCGCATGTGTGGATGCTGGGAAGGGGAGATTTAAGGTGCAGAGGTGGGAAGCCCAGGGCCTTTTGGAAGCGCACTGGCAGCCACCTTCACAGAGCTGAGGGTTTGTTCAGGGAAGCGGCAGGTGCGGTGGCAGAGCCAGTCCCTGTCTTCAGCTTCAGGTTGGCATCCCCGGCAGACCCACTTCCTGCTGGATGTCAATGAGCAGGGCCACAGGTTTATCGGGGTCCCATCTTCTACCCTGCCCCCCCATCCTCTAGACCGGCAGATGTTCCTGGCCACGTGGAAGGACATTCCCAATGAAAATGAAGCCCAGTTCCAGATCAGAGACTGCCCCCTCAACGCGGGTAGGACTTTGCACCCTCCCCCACCCTCCTGCCCATTGCACACTGCCCTGCACCCGTGCCCCCGGCCCTCACACCGCTGACTGGGGGCCCTTCTCGCTCTCAGAGGCTGTGAGCAGCAGGCTACAGAGCAGCAACATCTTCACTGTCGCCAAGAGGAACGTGGAGGGCCAGGACATGCTCTACCAGTCCCTGAAGCTGACCAACGGCATCTGGGTGCTGGCAGAGCTGCGTATCCAGCCAGGCAACCCCAGCTTCACGGTGAGGGTCCCCGCTCCTGCCCTGCCAGCCCCAGGGTGTCTGCCTCCATGTTCCAGGCAGCCTTTCCTGCCCTCGCTCCTTCCCAGACTAGGGGTCAGTTCTGATGGGGTGCGCTCTAGCCCAGCTAGGCTGGGGCCCCTTGGAACCTGGCACGAATGAGCATCAGAATTCTGACCCTAGCTCCGAACTCTGCTCATCAGGTTATCCAGTCAGACACCAAACTGTGTCACCAAACAGTGAGTTAGACTAGAAGGTTCTATAACATTGGCCCCTGTGAGGTGGCACAGTTGGCCCGAGGCCCACCTGACTGGGAAATGGCACTCCTGGGCCTGTACCCTGGCCCTCCTCCTACTCTTTCCTGCCTGAGGGCCCGCCTGGGAGGATGCTGATTCCCAGCATCTCGTCCTTCCTGGCCTTTGTGTCAGACCCCAGTCAGAACATGGCTTCCACGGAGTACATGGTCGTCGTGGAGGCCGTGCTGCTGTTCCAGGCCCCAGAGAGCTCCAGGCTTTGCTTCTCCCCCGGAACCAAAGTGTCTGGCAGGCGTGGCCCTCCAGACGTTGTTCCCGGGCCCTGCTGGCGGTGTTGGCACTGTGGTTGGGCGGGGGCCGCGGCATTGGCTTCGGTCATGGTAATTTCCGTCTCCCTATGTTTGGTTGCTGCATGCCCACCCTCCCTGCCGGTGCCCGTGGTGCAGGACTTGGAGGTTAGCAGATTGCTTTTCTCTTCCTCTTTCCCCTCATTCTCCCCAGCCATACCTTGCATAGCTCACATCCCGGCCTGGCTCCAGTGCACCCTGCCTCTCCTAGCCTTGCCTCACCCTGCTGCTCCCCAGAGCGGGGCAGACATGCATGCAGGCTGCAGGCAGAGGGCACCCCAAAGCTTCCCAACCAGGTGAACCCGATTGAGGAGCTGGTACCCCTACTTCCCCACACATGCAGTGTGCACAGAGTCCTCCAGAGAAGATTGGACCCCACGGGCCCACCATGGCTGGCTTCCGGAGCTCCATTTGCTCCTCCCTTTCCTAATCGCACCCTTTAGAAGCAGTGATTTTGGCAGAAATGGTGGCGGCACTCATTTCTCCTCTGCCTCTCCCTACTCTCCAGGCTCACGATGCGGCAAAACTTCCTGTGCAGGAAGCCAGGAAGAATCCCCGGTGCCTGCCCCCCAGTCTCTCTAAGCAGAGGCCTGCTCCCTCTCGGCCCCCTGCCTCCTCAGAGACCCCAGCCCTCCACAGGCTGTGAAAGGCCCCAGCAGCTCTGCGGGGTGGGGGCTGGGCACTCCCTGACAGCCTCCAGCTCATGATTCACGCTGCCTGCCAGCAGGGCCGTGGTGGCTGGGCTGACAGCAGGTGTGTGGGCTGCAAGTATATTTGGTCCACGCAGCAGCCACCCACTCCGCTTTACCACACATCTGCCCCAGCTGTGCTGCCCCCAGGCCACACGTGCACACCGCACTCTTCCATCTGGTTCTCCCCCTCTCTTCCCTCCCTGTGTTCCTTCCCAGCCCCAGAGAGGATCCCGGAGAACTGAGTGCTCCGTCCCCTGACCTCTCTTTCCCCCCCCTGCAGCTGTCCCTGAAATGTCGAGCGCCAGAGGTGTCCCAACATGTGTACCAGGCCTATGAGACCATCCTCAAGAACTGAGGCCCCATCCAGTGCCCGTCCCAGCCTTCTGCCAGCCCCGTCGAGGAGCCCCCCGGGAGTGGCAGCACCTCCTCCCCGGAGAGGTCGAGCAAGGCTGCCCATGGAGCTCCCTGGTCCTGACCGCCGGGCCCACCTAGGTCCTCGGGGTGGGGCAGCATTCCACCTGGAGTGAAAGCTCGGGGACTCCCCTCTTCTGTTGCTGCTGACAGGGTCAGGTGAGGAGGGGACCAAAGAAGACAGAGCCAGAGGGGCCACAGAAGCTGATCAGCTGACCCAGGGTTCTTCTCTTCCTTTTCCCTGGCTGGTGCCTGAAGGGCGAGTGTGTGGCTCCCTCCTCGGGGCTCTTGGTCCAGGAAGCCCCCTGCCCTTCAGTCTCTTTTGGGTCAGTGTTAGAGGTCTTCCCTGTTGCCCACTCTCGTGCCAGGCTGCCCTGGTGTGTGTGGAAGGTTCTCTTGGTGGGCTCTGGGGAGCTCTTCTGTCGGGTCTAGGGCTCCCAGGGCCTACACCCCAACCCTCCCTCCTGCATCCACCCAGGCTGGGGCCCTGTGGTTGTGCCAGTTGGGCCACAGCCTCCTGAGCACTGACCCACATGGGCAAGACTGGGCAGAAACTTCCAGAGCCCCTGCCCAGACTCTTGCTCCCCTAGCAGTTGCACACACCCACTCACCCCACTCCCTCTCTTGCCCCTGAGGACGGTCACTGCCTACGATATAGTCCTTGGCGTCCCCTGTGTTCCTGAAGCAGAGACAGGGCTGAGAGATGGGGTACGTGGGTGAGCGCGGTGCTTCCTATCTGGGGTTTCTTTGGGGTTTCTCCTTAGTGTCTGCTGCCCTCCCCCTGGCCTCTCAAGTTTCAGTTGTGTCTGACAGACCATTAGGTTTTCCTGTACTGCTGTTTAATAATAAAGAAAGATTCTGCTTTTGGCAATCACGGACACTTTTTTCCCCCTCCACTAAACGTCAGAATTGAAAATTGGCTCCGAGTGGTTGAGGATGGTTTTCTGACCCCTGCAGTAACTATAATATACATAGAGAAGAGAAAATATACATATATATATGTATGTATATGTATGTATATTTTTCATGTATGTAAAACGTATGTTGACTCTTATTTTCAAAAACAGAAAGTGAATAAAAATGATGACATCAAGCGTGTCCCTGGCCAGTGTGTCAGGTCTTGAGACTCTTCTGGGTGTGGTCCTGGGTCCAAGATCAAGGGCTCCAGCTGTGTGCCCAGCCCTTCCTCCGGCTCTCTGAGGACAGTGCCTTTTCCTCTACCCTGTCCTTAAAAACGGACCTCTGAGGCCTGCTTGTCTCCCTGGCACCTCTCCTGCCCTTGATCCTAACTCCACCCAGCTGTCTTGCCTTTTGATGTTGCCTGAGAAGGCTGATTTCTGTTCTGGTTTTCCTCAGCTCCCTGCCATCAGGAAGGCTCCCAGGAGCGGTGGGGAGGTGCTCTGATCGGGGGCAGCTGCAGGAGAGAGGGAACAATCGGGTAGGCCAAGCGCCAGGCCTGTCTGGGCAGGCTCCTCCCCGCTCTGCGTCTGCGGCTGGCTGAGTGTGGGTACTAAGCGGGTGCCCACCCCAGCTACCACTAAGGATGTCCCCTGTGGCTCCAGTGCTGGCACTGGAGGGCAGCCAGACCCTGGGCAGAGCCCCAACAGCCAAAGCTGCCTGTGGTTCTCAGTGCCTGGTGGTCAGTGGGCCTTCGGCCTGCCACTGCGGGGGGAGCAGCCTGGGTGCCCTGACCCCATTTCAGCCCAGCCACTCCCTGCACTGCCTGCTTCTGACCCAATGTTGCTTTCCTAGCTCTGGAGGGGCTGAAAGAACAGTGTCAGCAGGAGTACCTGGCTCTCCACTGACCCACCTCTTAACCCCTGGGACTAAAAAGACTATAGAGTGGCCAAATCCCTTGATTGCACAGTCCAGTTCTCAGTTTACCTGAAAGTCCCGGGCTCAGAAGGCCCTACACCAACACAGCTGTGGTACCCTCAGTTGTGGACTAGAGAAACAGGGTTTTGAGCCCTTGATGAGGCTTACCCTGGCTTGCTATGTCGCCTGCCACCCCTGATTGGCTGAGGTCATGGCTCCACACCTCTCTGCCACGGAGGGCAGACTAGAAGTGTAGGGTAGCTGTCCGCAGCGGGGTGATGATGGATGAGGAGGCCCAGGACTGAGTACTGGGGTGAGGAGGCAGAGCTGATGAGAAAGACTGGCCTGCTGGGATGGAGCACCTTGGACTGTCACTGGACACCTTGGGTCCTATATAAAGCTGTGGACGGGACCTTATCATGATTGTGCCTTTCCCCCAGTCACATGGCATCTGGCATGATGGGACCCAGCAGAGTCCACATTTGCAGGGAAAAACTGAGGCAGGGAGAGCATCTTCACCCCCAGTTCCCCAAGCCTGGGCCTTACCACATCACTGCATCCAAAAAACAAGCAGCCAGGGCCACCACTGGGGCCCAGGCCTTTAGGAGAAGTGCTTTAGGGGATGGCCGGTCAGCCCCAGCTCTGTCCTTCAGAAGCCTCCCTGTTTCCCCTCATCTGAGGGAGGGCCCATCACGTGCCTTTTCACCCTCCTCACGTGGCACTCCCTGGTCCTGATATGCTCAGGCCTGCCCCCTCTCAGGGCCTGACACCTCTCGGGAGCCTTAGTGTCCTATAGAAGATTCTCAAGTGTTCTGGGTCTTCCCAGCCAGTTGAGGAGTTTGTCAGCAACCAGTTATTTCTGGAGGGCCCAACAAATGCCCAGGGGCCAGATGGGCTCCCTGTGTGCCAGGCACTGTGCTAAGTAAGGCCTGTGGGGGGGACCTCATTTTTACTTTTTTTTTTTTTTCTCTTCAGCTAGTGGTTTGCTTTGTTGCTAGTTTTGTTTTTTGTTTTGGGTTTGTTTTTTGGTTTTTGGTTTTTGTTTTTTTTTTCCCCCTATGGAGAGGGCTAGGTTCTGGACCATGGGAAAAGATAAGCCATACAAAATATCCCTCCCATCTTCCTCAGTTCTTAGTTTTTCTCCCTCAATGCAAACTTTGTTGCTAGATTGGGGTTTTCTTCCAGCAATATTCTGTGCATGTATACAAGCAAATCCGTGGAGATACTTACTAAACAAACGGCAGCACCTTCCAGACACTACCAGCCCTTTGCTTTCCTTACCTATCAGTGCAAACAGGCACACCTCAGAATTTCACGGGTGAACAGGCTGCCAGTAGCTGGGGCCTGCTGCTGGACATTCAGGCAGTTTCCATCCTCTGTGAGTCCAAGCAACAGTGTGGTAAATCTCTGCCTACATACGTCCTCGCTCGTGGGCACAAATGTAGCTGTAGGATCTAGCTCCAGAATTGCTGGACCAGAGGGTGTAGCATTTTATATTTTAAAGTGTACTTCTTGTTTTGAGAAGGCAATGTATTCACATGACTCAAAATCCCAAAGGCAAAAAAAGAAGTGAAAAATCCTACTGCTCAATCCTCTTCCCAAAGGAATGCAGTGTTACCTTCCAAAGAGACTCAAAGAGGGGCGCCTGGGTGGCTCAGTTGGTTAAGCGTCTGACTTCAGCTTGGGTCACGACCTTATGGTTCGTGGGTTCGCGCCCCGCCTCGGGCTCTGTGCTGACAGCTAGGAGTCTGGACCCTGCTTCAGATTCTGTGTCTCCCTCTCTATCTCTGCTCCTCCCCTGCTCACACTCTGTCTCTTAAAAATGAGTAAACGTTAAAAAAAATTTTTTTAAAGAAATAAGAGAAACTCAAAGATGTCAAATACAGCCCCCCCTTTTTTTACACAATGGGTAGCATGGAATACACCCCAGTCTGCACCATACTTAGATTTTGGAGACTTTTCCATTATCAGCCCATTACAGAGAGGGTCCTCAAGCCTTTTTCTGAGGGCTGTATGCATTTCCATTGAACGGAGGTACCATCCTGAACCAATAGCCCAGCAATGCCCATTGAATTGTTTCTAGGGTATTGCTAATACAAGTGATACTGCAAAGAATATTCACTTTCACACATGGATAAATTCCTCAGGCACGAGTTTCTGGGTCAGAGGTAGGTGCGCTCATAATTTTGGTACCTGTTGCTAAAAATTCTCCAACTTCCACTCCTGCCAGCCAGGAGTAACATGCCTGCGTCCCCCACCCCTGCACAAATGACCCCCACACTGATGGTGAAAAGTGCTCCCTTACTGTGTTTTCAATGTGCCTCTGTCTGTGTGCTTTCAAGCCATTTGTCCTTTTCTGTGAGCTGCTTCATCCTATTTCTTGCCCATCTTTTTCTGTAGAGTCGTCCTCTTACTGATGTCATTATTTCTTCCCATCTTGTTATTGCCTTTTTACTTTTCCATTCCGAAATGGTTTTCCTATGCTATCTTCCTTTAATTTCTTCTATACTTGCTTGATCTACTATTCGTCTGATCTTCGTTTTGTGTATTTCAATCTTGCTCCATCTGGGCTTTATGTTTGGGACGAGGTAGGGATCCAACTCTCTCTTTTCCCAGATGGTTACCCAGTTGCCTATATGCCTATATGCAATTCACTGAGCAATTCATCTTTTCCCCACAGAGCTGAAATGTCATTTGTAACATGGACTACATTTCCATATGTATATGAGTCCCTTTCTGGACTCCGTTCTCTACCAGAGAATTGGTCTATTCATTTCTGTGTTTTTTTGTTAAAGTATCGTAACTTTGGGTCGCCTGGTTGGCTCAGTTGGTTAAGCGTCCGACTTCAGCTCAGGTCATGAACTCATGGTTCGTGGGTTCGAGTCCCCTGTTGGGCTCTGTGCTGACAGCTTAGAGCCTGGAGCCTGCTTCAGATTTTGTGTCTCCCTCTCTCTCTGCCCCTCCTCTGCTCATGTGCTGTCTCTCTCAAAAAAAAAAAAAAAAAAAAAACATTAAAATAAATAATCATACCTTTGTATTTCCATAATTCACAGTACCATTTTATATTCCCCCTCTTTGTCCCAATTGAACTTTAGAACTAGTTTGTCTTTAAAAAAATGAGTGGTATTGGGGCGCCTGGGTGGCTCGGTCGGTTGAGCATCCAACTTTGGCTCAGGTTCGTGAGTTCGAGCTCATGGTTTGGCTCATGGTTCATGAGTTCGAGCCCTGCATCGGGTTCTGTGCTGAAAGCTCAGCCTGGAGCCTCCTCTGGATTCTGTCTCCCTCTCTCTCTGCCCCTCCCATGTTCATGCTCTGTCTCTCTCTGTCTCAAAAATAAATACACATTATTTAAAAAATCGGTGGTATTATTTTTATTTGGATCACACCAAATGTTTACATTACCTAAGAGAACAAAGAACTGATGTTCTTATAATGATGTCAATAATAACATTAATCTTTATATTCAAATAGAGAAGTTGATGCTTCTCCATCAGTTCATGCTTTCTTTTATGTCTCTGTAATATTTTGTTTAATATTTTTATTTTTAAAGACTTTTTTTTTTTAATTTTTTTTTCAACGTTTATTTATTTTTGGGACAGAGAGAGACAGAGCATGAACGGGGGAGGGGCAGAGAGAGAGGGAGACAGAATCGGAAACAGGCTCCAGGCTCTGAGCCATCAGCCCAGAGCCTGACGTGGGGCTCGAACTCACGGACCGCGAGATCGTGACCTGGCTGAAGTCGGACGCTTAACCGACTGCGCCACCCAGGCGCCCCTTAAAGACTTTTAAAAATTTATTTATTTTGAGAACGAGAGAGAGCACAAGTGGGGAAGAAACAGAGAGAGAGAGGAAGAGAGAGAGAGAGAGAGGAGAATCCCAAGCAGGCTCCACATTGTCAGCACAGAGAACATTTTTATTTTTTACTAAAAATTTTTTTTCAATGTTTATTTCTGAGAGAGAGAGAGACAGAGAGAACACAAGTTGGGGAGGGGCAGAGAGAGAGAGGGAGACACAGAATCCGAAGCAGGCTCCAGGCTTTGAGCTGTGAGCAGAGCCCGACACAGGCTTGAACTCATGAACCGTGAGATCATGACCTAAGCCAAAGTCAGACGCTTAACCAACTGAGCCACCTAGGTGCCCCGGAATATTTTTATTTTTAAGTAATCTCTATACCCAGTGTGGGTCCTGAACCCACAATCCCAAGATCAAGTGTTGCACGTTCCACTGACTGAGCCAGCCAGGGGCCCCATCTCTAATATTTTAAGTTTTATTCATTTTAAAAGTTCTTGTATGTACATTTATTTTATTCTTACAAAGATTCATGAGTATTTTTTTTTTTTTGGTTCCTTTTTGTAAATGGGCTCTTTTCCATTCCTTTTTTTTTTTTTTTAAGTTTATTTATTTTGAGAGAGAGCGCAAGTGGTGAAGGATCCCAAGCAGGCTCCACACTGCCAGCACAGAGCCCAACATAGGGCTTGATCCCATGAACTGTGGATATGACCTGAGCTGAAGTCAGGCACTCAACTGACTGAGCCACCCAGGCACCCCATCCATTCTCTCTCTCTCTTTCTTTCTCTCTCTGTGTGTGTGTGTGTGTGTGTGTGTGTGTGTGATGTGAATATACAATTTTTAAGCTAAACTCCAGACTTTATTCAGATTTGACCAGCTTCCCCACTCATGTTCCTTGTTCTGATCCTGGGTCCCACATTCCATGTGATTGCTGTGTCTCCTCAGCTCCTCTGGTCTGTGACAGTTTCTCAGACTTTGTTTTTTATCACCTTGACAATTTCAAGGAGTACTAGTTGGGTATAGTGTAGACTATCCCTCAGTTTGGGTTTGTTTGATGTCTTTCTTGTGGTTAGATTGGGGTTGTGGGTTTTTAGGAAGAAGGCCAGAGAGTTGGCCTTCTCATCACATCGGATCAAGGGCACACACCATTGATAAGACTCTATCACTGTATGGGGTGCCTGGGTGGCGCAGTCAGTTAAGCGTCCGACTTCAGCCAGGTCACGATCTCGCGGTCCGTGAGTTCGAGCCCCGCATCGGGCTCTGGGCTGATGGCTCAGAGCCTGGAGCCTGTTTCCGATTCTGTGTCTCCCTCTCTCTCTGCCCCTCCCCCGTTCATGCTTTGTCTCTCTCTGTCCCAAAAATTAAAAAAAAAAAAAAAAAAAAAAAAACGTTGAAAAAAAAGACTCTATCACTGTCACATTAGGCTGGATCACTTGGCCAAGGTGGTATTTCCAGCTTTCTCCATTGTGGAGTTACTCTCATCCTCTTTCCCTATTCTGTTCTTTAGAAGCAAAGTCACCAAGTGCAGCCTACACTCTGGAAGGATCGTGGGGGCAGGGAGTAGTACATCATTATTTGAAATTCTTCTGTAGGAAAGAATTTGTTTCTTCTCTTGTATTTATGTATTAATTCAGTCATTTATGTCAGTTTGGATTCATGGATATTTATTTTCCAATTTGGAATTAATCTAAAAGTACATTATTTATTTTGTTATTTAAATTGGTCCAATTTGGCCACTGGGAGCTCTTTTGGGTACCCTCTGTTCTTTTGATATGCACCCATCCCTTTGTTTCTTTGCAACTTCCTTACTTTCCAGCATTACATGATACTCCAGGCTCATCTCGTATCAGTCCTGTCCCAACCCTAGCATCAGCCACTTGTCCAAGGAGCATGGTTCCTTTCATTGGTGAGTGGCCTTAGAAACCAAGATCTAGGTGCTGGGTGTGCTTATTTCTCCCGGGGTGACACTTCTAGGCCCTGTCAGCAGTGGAGCTAGGAAATATCTGTGCGTACTTACCCGGGTAGACACCCATATCCCTCCACCGTGTTGTAACTAATAGCTATTTTCATATAAAAATGAAATTGTTTTATATTTACAAGTCTTGTCCCTCCCCAACCTTACTAAAATTGTCTTGCTTTTAGACAAATTAAAATTGTCCGTTTTATCTCCTCTCATCCCACAACAACTTGTGTGAAGTCACGACCGTTGTTATCCCATTACAGAGAGGGAAACTGAGGCTTAGAGAGTTTAAGTAACTTGCACAGATAACACACTCCTGGAAAGAAGCCTCAAACTCAAGAGGCCCGGAAGCCCTGCTCTGTGCTGCCCCCTTGTGTCCTGATGGCCTTCAAGAGGCTGACCGCTACACTCAATGGGTGGCATTATAATGATGACCAAGGACCCACTACACACCAAGCATCTGAGAGACAGGGGTACTCCCTCCCACCCCCCGCCATCCAGGGCTCCGGAAGTGAGTCACTGTTGGGACAAATGGAATCGTGCTGTCATTAACAAGACAGACCACATTCGTGGTCAGGGGCATGGTCCAGAGCAAATGCCCCTGGGAGCTGGATGCAGTCCAGGGTGCTCGACCCCAGGGAAGGGCTGGTATCGGGCCAGTTGGGAAGAAGCCATGTGGGCACAGGTGGTAGGGAAGGGGGTTGCCCAGCGGGCTGGCACTGGGAGGCTGTGGGCTCAGAATTCTCCATCTGGTGCTTGCCCCTGCCCAGGGCCTCTCAACAGCCTCCCAGCCCACCCAACTTTCTGCAGCTTAACCCTTCAGCTCAGGCGTGGCATGAGGCCCTTCCTGAGCCCCCAACCTCCATAGGCCAGTGTCTCCCCTCGGTATTCTCTCAGCCCCCAGGCCTGAAGCAGCACAGTGCTCCTGTTTCTACCTGTCAGTACCTGGCTGCATGTGTGGCTCCTTCACAAGCCACAGAGGGCAGGCAGGAACCAGCACGGCCACCTCGGGCCCAGCACCAAGTCCTGAAGGAAAAGATGTATGGATACTTGGTGACTGCTCTCTGGAGCACCACATGGAAGACTGGGAGGAGCCTGGGAGACGTGGTACAGCAGACAGCACCCTGGCTGCCTCTCCTTCGGGGAAGGAGTGAAGGGACCGATGACGGAAACTGAAATTCACACCCCAGCCAGAGTTCTCTGGCTTGCTAGTTTGGGAAGCCTGGCACCTGGGCTACCCACTCCTGTCATAGCTCAGTGGCCACCGATGACAGCTGATTGTCTCCTGAAGGCCCTCTGGTCCCTGGGCCCAGATAAAATTGGGCTGCTCAGAAAGTCTGGTTCAACGGCCCAAACGTCCTTGGTTCCAGTGGCTGTGCTGTCACTTTCCTGCCAGGCAATCCCAGACAAACCACTGCATCCCATTGCTGGGCCCCAGTGAGCACATGGCTCTGGGGCAGGTGTGGCATATCACAGGCCTGTGCTAAATGGGGACTCCTGCTTAGGGGTGCTGATGCAGGAGTTTCCTAGGGAATGGGTCACCCCTGTGCAGTCTGCAGGGCTTTGTAGGAGCTTTAGGACATGCTCATCATTCCCAAACCATACACTGAAAAACCACACTGGGACCCAGAAATCCACCCCCCACAAAACACACACACACACACACACACACACACACACACACACACACACACACAGCCCTGTTTGCTGGTCCTGAAGAAGCCTTGCCCAGGAAGGCACTCTGACAGAGAGTGAAGCAAGGAAGGTTTTCTAGAGGAAGGACACCCAGAACTGGCTCCCAAGGGTGGGCTTGCTCCCAAAGAGCAAGAAGAGAGGGTGCTCCAGTCAGAGGTGTGGGTCCCACCAGGGCTTTAAGGAAGACCATCCTGATGTCAGCCGCACACCCTGCTGAATGCCAAAAGGGAAATGGGTCTTAGTTTATTAATGCTCAGCCTTGTTCCCCACAAGGAATTGAGGCAGCTCACAAAACCCAGAAGCTTGAAATGTCAGAAAATGAGTGGGATAGTTGGGTGAAGGGAAAGAATCATGGCAGGAAAGGAAGATGAAGCCAGGAGTCCCCACTCACTGGGCTTGAAGACCTAGAACACCTGCCAGAGGTAGTCACAAGTCACTCTGAGCTCCCTAGAGGCTGAGGAGAAGAGTGAAAGCAGACCCAGTTTCCCTATCTGACGTGGGAGGATGAAAACACAACCAGTGCTCTGGAGAAACATCTTCTGTTGCCATCACCTGCTTCCTGGAGGATGCACCCTCTCCTCATTTCAGGGCTGAGCTCCTCTCTCCTCCAGTTCCTTCAGGCTGGAGTGGGCTTATTGTCTCTGCTCCTACAATTCCTGGATCCCATGTGTTCTACTAAGGTAGGATTTTCCCCTTCCCTCTTCCTCTCCTCCCCCACTCCAGTCCCAGCAAGCAGTAAGACTGGGAATATTTGTTGAAAAGATGGGTAAGTGAAAACTCTTGGCCAGTGCAGAAACACTGATGTCTGTACATTTCACCCAGTGCCTGGGCATCTATCTGGTCAGAGAAGTGGGAGCCCCTCCTCTGCAGGGAGGAGGCAAGCAGAGGCAGAGGATAGGGGGCTGGACCAACCCAAACTTTCCAGGCTGTGTTGGTTAAGGAGCTTCTCACCAGCTCCACGGAGGTGGGAATTTGGGTTTTGAGTGAAGCTACAGGTGGAGGCTCAGGCAGAAAACTCGGCCTTAGCAGTGACAGAGGTGGTGTTGACCAATTTCTGGATCTTTCAGCCTTGTTGGGACAGGGATTTGGGGCTGAGCTGCTGTGACCCAGTGTGTACTGAGCTCAGCACTCTGTTCAGCCCCACCTGGATGAGGGCCATTTGATACATTGTTTAATGCTGGCCATTTACCCTTATGTGTAGGACAAAGGCGGGAGGGTTCCCTAGAGGAGACCACAACGCTGTGGGTCAGGGGCCACCCACTGTCCCCCAACCTTGAAGAGTCCCCTCTCCAGCCTGTTTTCTTCTCTCAAACGGAGATAAGCAGAATAAGGCTGTAGATTCAGTGATCACTAAGCAACAGCTTAGTAAAGGGCCCCGCACGTAGTAGGTTCTCAAGAAAGATGTTTGCCTGTGATGAATATGGAGCAGAGAGCCAGCGCAGCGCGCTGACTTGCCCAAGGTCACGCAGCTGGGGCCAGATCCGACCCCTGGAGGCCTGACTCCAGCGGGCTGGGTTTGTCTGGAGCCAGCTTGGGGGAGCGGTGCTTGGAGGAGCGGACGCGGACGTGGGCGGGAAGGGACTTCTATTTTGGAGCTGGTGAGAGGAGCGCGGGACGCGGAGGGGGCTGGGTCCCTCCCCGGGCTCCCTGCGCCCCAGTCACCTTCCCGCGACCCTTCCCGGGAGGGGCGTCCCGGGTAGGTAGAGGGGGAGGTAGGAGGGGCGGGCAGACGGTTACCTCATCTCCGCCTCCGGGAGGCTCCGCGCGCCCGCTCGCTCGCGCCGCTGGCTGGGGAGGCGATTCAGGGCGCCGGAGCGACAGAAGGACGGAGGGACAGAGGCTCCGAGAGGCAGCGCTGTCCTCGCGCCCCGCTCCGCTGCAGGACCCGCTGCAGGACCCGCCAGGAGGTCGGACCTCGGTGCTCCGACTGCGGGCGGAGCCCCCAGTCTCGCTGCGGATCGGAGGCGGCGGTGTCTGCGCGGCGCACGGCGGGGTCTGTTCTCTCCCGAGCTCCGGCACCTGCCGGAGCTGCTCGTGCGTCCTCCGTCGGCCTGCTCGACTATCTGTCTGCCCTCCCGCCGTCTGCTCCGTCCTCTGGCCTGGCCTCTCCGGGTCCCGGGTGTTCCGGGGGGCGATGAGGAGCGTGGGGTCGGGGCGCACGGGGCTGGGCACGCGGAGCGCACGGCGCGGCGCTGGCCCATGAGGCTTTCCAGCGCAGGGCGCGGCAGCGCGCGCGGGCCATGGGGGGCAGCCTGCGGGTGGCCGTGCTGGGCGCCCCTGGCGTGGGCAAGACGGCCATCATCCGCCAGTTCCTGTTCGGTGACTACCCGGAGCGCCACCGGCCCACGGACGGGCCACGCCTCTACCGGCCCGCGGTGCTGCTCGACGGCGCGGTCTACGACCTGAGCATCCGGGACGGCGACGGCGCTCCCCCGAGTCAGAACCCCGGGGGTCCAGAGGTAGCGGCTCGAAGGGCGGGCAGGGGCGTGTGACAGCGTGTGGGGGGTGGGGATGTGCTTGGTGCACACGTGCATGTCCGCCTGGACAGCCCAGGAATGCTCAACTGTGTTCATGGGTTGAAGGATGAATGTGTCCTGGTGGTTTGTGTGTCTCTCCTTCTTGCCGGCCTGGAGTTGCCCAAGATCAGGCCAGGGGATTTTGAAACACACGTAAGTGCCTGTATATTTGTCTGCCTCCACTGGTGGGTCTGGATCAGTGCATGACGGAGCATGATTGTGCCTTCCTGAGGGTGAGCATTGTATGTTTGGGACCTTAAGCAGAGCCTCGGTGGGGGAGAAAGGGGCCAGACACAGGGGTGTACTGTCAGGGATGGGGGGAGTTGTCATTCTCTGCTCCCTTATTCCTGTGACTTGGTTGGAGCAAAGCCTCATTTCCTTAATTTATGCAAAGTCCAGGACAGACTTTGAATTCTTGGAGCTGGATGCCTGGGAGAGGTGAAGAGGAAAGAGCAAGTGGGATTAAGCAGGGCTTCCTGGAGGGGGGGAAGGGGGGGAAGAGGGGGGTGACAATTGGGCTGACCCTGGAATGATGAGTGAAGTTTTTTTTTTTTTTTTAATGTTTATTTATCTTTGAGAGAGGGAGAGGGAGAATCTGAACCAGGCTCTAGGCTCTGAGCTGTCAGCACAGAGCCCGATGTGGGGCTTGAACCCACGAACCATGAGATCATGACCTGAGCCAAAGTGAGAGGCCTAACCAACAGAGCCACCCAGGCGCCCCTAATGAGTCAAGTCTTGATTAAAGGAAGTGGCAGAAGCCTTCCACGTGCAAAGAACAGCATGTGTTTAGGCGGGGAGACCTGAATGTGCACAGCTGCCCATCATCAGTGATCTCTGAGGGCCTGGGGAACACGGAGCCCGGTGCTTTGGAATTAGTCCTAGAGGCAGCTGTAGTAACCAGGGAGGGAGTGAAGGGGCGTGACCCACGTTGAGCTTCGGAAAGCTGGTAGGAGGAAGATGAGGGGTGGGCTGAGAGGAGGCCGAGAGTGAAGGAGGGCTGGTAGCTGACAGGCTTCAGGCACGGGTAGGCATTTTTACCCTGGCGACTGTGAGGACAGTGGGGCCTAGAGAGTTCGGGGGAGATGGCGACGGCTGAGGCCTGAGGATGAACTGTGGGTTTAGTGTCAAGTCCCTTCAGAGGGTCTGGGCGTGGGACAGTGAGAATAGGTCTCTGGCAAACTCCGGCCTCCCGCCCCAGGAGTGGCCGGACCCCAAGGACTGGAGCTTGCAGGACACGGACGCCTTCGTGCTGGTCTACGACATCTGCAGCCCGGACAGTTTCGACTACGTGAAGGCGCTGCGGCAGCGCATCTCAGAGACCAGGTAGGGACGCGGCCACAGGTGTCTGTGGGCGGAGGAGGGGAGTTTTTGCCAGTCTTGTTGGGCCTTTGCCAGAGGGTAGTGGGTAGGTTCTTCCCCAGTCCTGGCTGCGTGTCGGGCCTGCCAGCTATGCGGTCTTTGGGCCACATGGGTCTCGTGTTTCCCGGGGCGGCTCTCCGGCCACAGGAGTGTACATACCCCCTTGGGGTGGGCTGGGGCGGGGGGTTCTCCGGCCGTGGGCTGTCCGTGTCCGGCACCGCAGCCCTCATTCGCATCTGGCCCCCAGGCCGGCGGGCGCACCCGAGGCGCCCATCCTCGTAGTAGGCAACAAGCGGGACCGGCAGCGGCTGCGTTTCGGACCCCGGCGCGCGCTGGCCGCCCTGGTGCGCAGGGGCTGGCGCTGCGGTTACCTCGAGTGTTCCGCCAAGTACAACTGGCACGTGCTCCGTCTCTTCCGCGAACTGCTGCGTTGCGCTTTGGTACGCGCGCGTCCCGCGCACCCGGCCTTGCGCCTGCAGGGGGCGCTGCACCCGGCGCGCTGCAGCCTCATGTGACCGAATTGGACGACAACGCCGATGGTGGGGGGAGGGTCCCAGTTTGATGAACAACAGGGTACCTGGATTGGACGCAGTTGCCCAACTTCTCTCGGATTGGACTAGGCAAAGTCTCCTCCTTGATTGGATTTGGAAAGCTCCCACCCAGTCTCCTGGGCGACAGGACTCTTTGTGCCTCATTGGACCCAACCAGGCCCCAAGCTACATTGGGCAAGATAAGTCCTTTCTGGGACCTCATTGAGTTACAATCCCACTGGATGAAAGGGACTCGCTATGAACCTGATTGGAAGTTCTCAGGTAGCTTCTGGGGTTTCAGTGGACAATCTTAAATCACACCTCTCAGGAGGTAATAAAGGGGGAACCAATGCAAGCATACAAGTGTACCTAGCATTTCTTGGGTGGGTAGCATGATCTTAACCTTAGAGGCCAGAGTTGCCAGGCATTGCTCGCTGGCAGTTAATGCCAGAATCCCGACATGGATTAAGGGGCCCCCAAAGGTATGCCAGGAAGCAGACACAAGTGGCTGGAACAAATACTTTACTGTCAGGCTCTGCAGGCCAGAGGACCTCAGGAAGGGTCCTCACTGGCCTCCTCTAAGGCATTCAATAATATTAGTAATTAAATAGCAACGCTCATCCCCCAACCGGAATGTACAACAGAGGTCCCATTGTGCCATGTGGTCCCAAGGGGTCTGGTCCCATGAGGTCTGGTACCCAAGAGGCAGGGGTGGGGGGGGGGGCTCCCTGATGCAGAGGGGTTAAGGCCACAAAGGAAAAGGAAAAAAAGGAATGGGGTCCAGGGGCAGCTGGGCTGGTTCATCACATCCAGGAATCCGGCTCTCCCCTTGGGCTCACTGAGTGCAGGGCATGCCAGGACCCAGGCTCTGTGGATCCAGATGGGCGGCGAGGGCCCCGTGGCGTTGGGATGCGTGAAGGTTTTCTGTCTGGCTGTGTGTCCACCCGGCCCCGTGCCCAGGTCCTCGGGAGCTCCAGGCCAGCCAAGGGGCTCCCAGGTGCATCTGGTGGGCCCTCTACACCAGGGCAGGGGCTGCCTTCATCAGAAGAGCTGGACAGGACTGGGCCTCGGGATCCGGGCAGCCCATTGGCCATCCGGCTAGAGTCCCCAGGTTGGCCACACTTGCTACCCAGGACACTGAGGGATGAAGAGGAGGAGCTGGAGGAACAGTAGGCCGAGTCAGAAGCTGGAGGGTCTGGGGGCCGAGCTGGGTCAGAGGCTGGTCCAGGGGGGGTCCCGCCAGCAGCAGCCTCAAGGGCTCGGGCATTGGCCAGGAACTCCTCTTCCAAGCGCCGGAACAGTTGCTGCTCCTGCTTCGGGTCAAGCTGCAGGGGGGTGCGGAAGACACTGGCCGGTGTGGTGCCCAGCTCTGGACTGGGGCTGGAGACCCGCAGAGGCCGGGGGGCTGCAGGGCTGCGAGCCCGGGGAGTCTGGGGGCTGCTCCTGCCTGAGCCCCCGCTGACCCTGCCCCGGGGCACCCACGAGTGCTGCCCATCTCGGTCCCTGTGCACGAGCAGCGTGGTCTGCTCCTCACGGCTCTGGCTCCGGGCCCGTCGGGCAGGGCTGGGGGCCAACAGCTGGGTTCCCCTGCCTCCTGGGGCCCCACGCGGCCGCCCTCGATCCAGCCGGTCTCGGGACTGGCTGCGTGGAGCTGGAGGCCGTCTTGGAGAGGCCGGGGTGCCTGTGGTCAGCCTCCGGCTGGGTCGCTCCCTCCGGGAGCCAGTGCCTGAGTCTTCACTGCGGGCACCAAGGGGGCCACTCTGGGCTGAGGAGGCTGAGGAGTCACTGTCCCCAGAGCAGCGGCGGGAGCGGGGATGGGGGGGCAGCTGGTCCCGGACCCTGGGGCAGGGGAACAAGAGAGAGAGAGATGGGGCATCTCAAGAGAGGACTGGCGTGTAGAAAGAGCAGGCAGAGGAAGGAACAAGCAGCTGAGTGGTTGGGGCTGGGGAAGACACCTGTGGTGGGGGTGGGGGTGGGGGCAATCAAGGGCTTCTGTCCTGGGGACTTCCAGAGAGAAGTGAGCCACTGGGCAGCAGCTACGGGCAGCAGCTACCGGCAGCCACCCCCCCCCCCCCCCCCCCCCCCCCCCCCCCCCCCCCCCCCCCCCCCCCCGGCAGCAGAAAAAGCCAGGCTCTGAGCTCCCCCTCCCCAGGCCTCCAGCTTCCTGGGTAGGCCAGAGGGAAGCGGTAGGACTGGCCGACACCCAGCCCCCAGGGCCCGCCCCAGCTGTGTTGTTGGGTTGCTTGGGTTGCCATGGAGATAGGAAGCCAGGCCTGCCCCCACCCACGGGAACTTTTCCCAGGGTGAGTCACTCTGGAGCACAGGCTCCTTCGTCATCCAGGCCAGGGCGGATGCCCGCCCCCTCTGGACCCCTCACCCCTTTGTCCTAGTGCCTCTCACCTGAGTGGGGTCTCAGTTCCCTCCTTTGAGCTGCGTAAGCTAATGGGTGTCACCTCTGGCCGGGAGCTCCGCCGCTCAGCCCCAGGGGCTGGGCTGCCTGCACGGGGACTGGGGGTGGGAGACACCCTCTGTGGGGAGAAGGTGCGGGCCCGGGACTGGGGCGGGCGGTGGGCTGCAAGGTGAGAGGACAGGTGGCATTTGAAGGGTGGAGCCACAGAGACAAGCCCTCTGCTGGCCCGCTCCCCCATCCCCCCATCCCTGCCAGGGGCACTGACCCGAGGAGGAGCAGCGGCAAGGGTCATGCTTGTCCAGATAGTGCTCCAGAGTGTCCCAGCCGCCACCCACGCGCACCATCACGTGGCTCCTCAGCACCTGTGGGAGTCCAGCGTGGACAGGTCACGGCCTGTCTGATGGGCCTGGCAGCCCACTGTGGGCTGCCGTCTGCCGGGCAGTCCCAAACTCTTACCCGCACGAAGATGAGGAGACTGGAGTCTCCCACGCGGTACTTCCCCTCTGAGACCTTGATCATGGGAAACTGGTCTGGGCAGGTGCAGTAGCCTAAGATCTCCCTCACCTGAGGCCAGAGAGGAGAGGCTGGAGGTCAGGGATCAAGTCCCTCCTCCTAGGCCTGATGTCAGCAGCTCCAGGGTCAGGAGGAAGCAGGTCCTTCCGGGGAAAGGGGACATAGATCGTGTTGCCCCAGACTTGGTTGCAGCCTCTACATTTGACCTTTCACCAGCTCTCCTTCCCCTCTGGCTATCGGAAGTCAGGGTCTGTGGTCAGGCCAGGGCTTGGGACCCCAGTGAGGCACAACCCTGTGGCCCCTGAGCCTGGGGAAGCCCTGGAACCCATCCTCACTCCCTGCCCCCTTCACCTACTTCACAGACATGTAGGCTGAGGCCCACAGGGAGGCCAGGTTCTGGGAGGACGCAGGCCATGGGACACGAGTGCAGGGAACCCACACCACATCAGTGTCAAAGACACGTAGAGTACACCACCCAGCATGCACACACAGGCACACATCTGCCCACATGCCCCACCCCCGCCCCTAAGCCAGGAGCTGCCAGGCTGGCTATGTGGGCGGCTCTGCCCGCCTCCCAGCCCACAGTGGAGCCAGAGGAAATGAGCAGGTGGAGCCTCGGGTGACCCTGTGCCCACAACAGGGGAGGGGTGACAGCCTCTGCCCACGGATTCCGGCTACCCCCTCTGGGACAGGCACATCATAGTCCTGCCCTTCTGATAAGAAGGCAACTCTTGGCCAGGCTGCGGGGGTGTCAGGGATACCTAGGTCCTGGGAAAAGGAGGAGGGAGCTGGGGGTGGGGTCCAGCACCTCCTGTGCTCACAGTAGAGCTAATCCTGTCCTCCTAAGAGGACCTCTGGCTCCTAGCAGCAGTGGCAGCTCTGGGCCTGGCTTCCCAGATAAGCCCCTGGAGAGTGGGTGGGCCTGTAGAGCCCCCCGGGACCTGCCCTAGGCACTCACTGAGAGCCTACTGTGTGCCAGGCACCTTGCTCAGGGCCAAGCATGACAGGTACCCACTCAACCTCAAGCTCTGTGATGTTGTGGATGCAACTGTCCACTCAAGTACATACAGAGGGGTTCAAATCATGCGGCCCCCTGGATGAAGGAACTGATCTGGCACATGGGAAGCACATAAGGGGGGGAGCTCACATTTTACCCCAGGCCCTACTGGGTCTTGTGACCTCAACCAGCACCTCTCTGGGTCTGCTTATCTCCTTGGGGCCAGGTATACACTTGGTGCTCAATATGTGCACCCACTCCATGGGGCAGGCTGTCCCATCGCTGGCGCACGGTGGGGGCACAAGCAGGGCCATGAGCACGCACACTCACTGGTGGACTCACCAGCTCGTCCAGGTTGCGCAGGTCGCTGGGAGTCATGCGGGGCCCACGGGCAGGAGCCCCTGCCACGGTGGCAGTTTCGGTGGCATCCTCCTCAGCAGCAGGTGCACTGGGGGCCGGGGGCGCGGCGCGGAGCTCCCGCTCAATCTCCTGCTCAAACTGCACGAGGCGAGGGGCGAGCAGGCCGAGGCGGGCCCCACGCCGCGCCACCTCCAGCAGGCACAGCACCACGCTTTTCTCGTTCTTCCGCAGCACCAGGTCCTCAGTCTCAAACATGAGCACTTCAGGCACACCCAACTCTGTTCGGCACCAGCCGATGAAAGTGGCCACGTTGTCTCGGGCCATGAAAGAGCCGGGCACCACGCTGTGTGCCTGGAAGGCCACGCCGCGGGCCGGGCGGGCAGCGGCCAAAGCGCGGGCGGCCTCAGTGACGGCGTTGGCATGTTGGCACAGGGTGGTGCCTGTGGCCAGCCCCGTCAGGAAGCCCTCGCCACCACTGGGCAGACCCAGGCCATACAAGGCGTTGAGCCACTCAGCTAGGTCCTCTTTCATGGCCTCCACGTAGGCCTCACTTGAGCGGAATGGCCGCACACTCTTGGCTGCCGAGCCCGCGATGCCCGCCACTGGGTCCGCCATGGCCGGGCCGGCCGAGTCACTGTGGGTGGGCAGGGACACAGGAATGCTGTGAGGACTCAGCACAGACTAAGCCCCAGACCATCCGCACTCGCCTGTCATCTCAGGCCAAATGCCTGGTTGCGCGTGCTGGCTGTGAGAAAGTTCACTGTACCTCAGTTTCCTCGTCTATGAAATGGGTACAATATTACCTTCCTTGCAAGACCTAATGGGATAATTTGCATGAAAGATTTAATATCTATAAATGTTTGCTATTTTGCTCTTTGGGGGTGGGGGCAATGGGGGAATTGGCTGTGTCCTCCCTCCCACAAAGGGACGCATTTGTGGGATCCTTATTGCAATGCATCCTTATTGCCCAATACGGTGGGTGAAAAGCGGAGCCCTAGAGAGATGAAGCCCACAGCCCTGCACTCAGTGGACAGGCAGGACAGGAATCCAGGTCCCAACCACAGCAATGGTTAGCTCCATCGCTCAAGGCTGATGCCCCTCCCACCTCCTCTGGGAAGGTGCGGGGTCCTCCCTCAGCTCCCCTTCCGTGAGGACTCTGCCATTATAACAACGACGTAACAGCAGTAATAGTAACAGTAAACTCAATGTCCCTGCCCAGGGCTGAGTGCCAGTGATATTATCTCCATTTTACAGATGAGGAAACTGAGGTGCAGAGAGGGTAAGAGCTCACTCAAGGTCGCAGAGCAGAGGATGGCAAAGCCAGGCCGACGTGAGCCGCTCGGCTGATCCCCAGCGCCGTGGGCAGCCCGGTGGCCGGAGCGAGGCCCCGCCTCCTCCGAGGAGCCTCCCTAGCGCCGCAGGCCGGGTGCGTGCGGGTCGGGACTCAGAATGGCTTCCGACAGCCCCGGCTGTCCTCCGGGCTTCGGCCCAGAGAGGGTGCGGGCTGCCCAAGGTCACACAGCTCGGGGGAACAGAGGCCGCAGCCTCCAGGTCCCCGGGAGTGCGCGCCAGGCAGGGGGTGCTGGGGGTCCCCGCGCTCACCTGGCTCATCCTGCGGCCTCGGGGAGCATCGCCCCGGCGGGGCCGAGCGGGCCAGGCCGCCGCAGGGAGGCGCCGCCCGAGCCACAGCAATCCGGTCCCGCGGCTGAGGCCTCCGCACCCTCCCGCTGTCTCCGCCCCGCCTCCCTGGAATTCGGCTCCGGCCCGAGGGGGCGGGCGGGGCCGCGCGCTCTTAAAGGGGCAGCGCAGTTCCCGGGTGGACGGAGAGAGGGAGGAGCTGGAGTCTCCTGACTGGGGGGTGGGAGGAGCGGGACCAGGGCCCTACCAGCCCAGACTCGCCATCCCTGCCCAAGCTAGTCCCTAGAGTCCCTTCCAACCCTCCTTGGTCTGTTGGAGAGAGGTTTGGGCTGCCCCCTCCCCAGATATCGGCCTCCCCGGGCGGGCTGCACGGCCTGTTCCCAAGAGGAGCTCAGGAAGCGATAGGGACCAGGGCTGCAAAGTCACCTCCGTCTGGAGTGAACCTCCCCATGTCAGATAAATGAGGCCCGATCGACTGGGATGTGAGCTTCCTACCGGCAGTGGGGGCCTCGTGGAGGGGAGGATGGCCTGTTGTGTCCACCGGGCGTCCTACTCTCACCGAATCCTCGTCTTTTATGTGGAGGTTAGGGAAACCTGTTTCTCCCATGAGAACACTGAGGCTTAGAGGGGTAGGCTGGTGGCTAAAGCCTGTGGGTCTGACACCTTGGCCCCTGCCCTTCCCCGGGAGGCCAGTCCCCTACCACGTCTGGTTGCCCAGGTCAGGCACAGAATTAAGGGGACAGGAGGTTAAGAAGGAGCCTGGGTAGGTTTGGCTTGGGAGGGTTAATCGCTGCTAGTTTCTTTTCAAACTGCAGAGGAGGGACCTGGCTGGGATCTGCGGGAAATCCTGCCCCCCCCCCGCCCCCCCCCCACCTCCTGCTGCTGGCTGGGCGGGGACAGCTGGCCTGGCTGGGCTGCAGCCTTGCTGGCCAGGCGGGGCCATCCTTGGGGGAAGTGCCACCAACAATAGCCAAGTCTCAGAGCTTTAATAAAGTGCCTACTGTGTGCCAGGGCTGCTCTGTGCCCTTGACCTGGACCGGTCAGGTCCCCTCTATGAGGGACTCTCTTTTCCCCAGACTAGGTCTCAGGAGAGTAGCTCAGGGTTTGAACATGGCTATTATGGGAATACTCTCATGCAAGGATCAGGGGCATTTGTTGAGTACTTACTGTGTGCCAGACCTTCTGGTGCTAGGCTGCTCACATGCATCATCTCACTGAGTCCTCATGACTGAGTGGGCTCACACCCCAGTGTCCTAGATACCCAGGTGGTTCCAATCAACCCTCTCCTCCAGCACCCCCACCTACAAAGAGTGAGGAAGGCGGGTAACTAGTAATAGTAATAGCTAACACTTACTTGGCACCTACTGTGTGATGGGTCTCATCTGGCACTGGGAACTGAGAGCAAAAAGTGGGGAAGGAAACAGCCAGTTCTCAGGGTTCCCAGTGTGGTAGGAAGGGAGCCCCTGGGCTGAAATAGGGATGAGGCACTAGGGAGGACAGAGCACAGGGACCAGGTGAGGGGACTGGGAGTGTGGGGTGGGATGAGCCTGAAGTTTTAAATCAGTGGTCAGGGAAGGAGCTAAGAGAAGGAGCTGTGGGGATGGCTGGAAGGAGAGTGTTTCAAATAGAGGAAATGGCCAGTGTAAAGGTCCTGAGGTGGGCGTGTGATTGGTGTGTTCAAGAAAGAGTTAGAAGGCCTGTGAGGCTAGGGTGAAGGTAGGGATGAAGATAAAGGGATTGGGGGCAGATTGAGTGGGGCTTTGCAGGCCATGCCTCTGGGCAGGGACATGGGAGCCATGGAAGGATTTAGAGCAGGGGAGGGGTATGACCTGACTTAGGTCTTAACAGGTACTCTGTGGTTGCTGTAGTGGGCAGGCAGGAACCCCAGAGGAGACCAGGTGGTGCCAGTGAGGGTGGTGGAGTATGGTGCCTCCTGGCTATATTTGAAGGGAAAGCCGGTGGGATGTGCTGGTGAGTTGGGTGTGAATGTGAGGACAGAGTCAGGAATGGCTCCTCGGTCTGGGACTGCTGATACCTGGGGAGGAGAGGCTGCTGGAGATGGGGCAGGGGAACTCGGGGATCAGGGTAGAAGATCAAGATATGGAAACTAAGTAATTTAGTCCTCAAAATCATCCTATGTGGTATGATGTTTTTATGTGTTCTCATCTTATAATTTGAGGAAACTGAGGCCCAGAGAGGACAAGGGATGTGTGTGGTCAGTAGGTAGTTGTGCAGGAATTTGATTCCTGCTTATTATCTACCTTGCTGAACTACAGGGATCTGGACATAAGAGAGGTTAGATTGAACCTGGGCTCTGCTCTTGGTCACTGGGTGAGACAGTTAAGCTCTCTGAGCCTCAGTGATACTATCTGTAAAATGGGACAACAGTAGTAGTCAGATCATAGAGTTGTGAAAATGGTATCATTAGTTAGCAGTCAGGGCATATGTCTGCTACTCCTCTGAGGAGGAGGGGATGGGGGCAGGGGCTTGCTTCTCCCTGTCTCCCATACCTGAGCCCAGAGGCCCACTCCAGACCACAGGCTCCAACAGTCTGATTACAGGACAGGCAGCAAGTGTAGGGCTGACTGGCATGGCCAGACTCCTGGCCCAGGCCATGGAGGACCTTGGCTTTAACTCCCTCTGTTGTATGGTGGCCTCTCCTGTTCCTTGCAGGACCAAGGGAAGTCACAGGAACTGCTGGAGGGACAGGAGGTTTGGGCTATGGTTTGGGCTATGTCCTGGACCCATTCCCACAGACCCCGGAAGCCACTCTGGTGTATAGAATGCTGTGCCCCCAGTGCAGGCATGGTCTTGCCTGTGGCCAGTGGGCACATGGCCAGATTTCTTGCCTTCACTGCTGGGTGCCAGGGGATAGTGTTGTTGGCCTTGGTTGCAGATGGAGGTCAGATGATGGCCAGGGAGTATTCAAGCAAAACCCTCACTGGCAGGACTCAGCCCTGGCACCAGGCAGCTCAGGGGCTGGTTGGGTCTACTCAAAGCTCTGCAGGCTAGATTGAGCCTGTGAGCACAGCCTGGCTGAGTGAGTGACCCACAGGGGTCCTGAGGCTGCTCTGTCCCGATGTGGATCCAACCATGATTGACTGCTTGCTCCTGTCCCGGCTGTGGGACAAGTGACCCTGAGCTGCCTCTCGTGCCCTCCATGAGAGAAACCAGAAAGCCCCAGAGGGCCTGCTTTCCAACCTTGCCTCCATTACACTGCTCATTGCCTGCCCTGTGCCCGGCAGCTCTCAGTGAGCCAGCTCTTGGCCCTGGTGTCTGGGGGCTTGGCTCCGGTCACTGCACTGTCCTTGGCCCCACAGCAGCTGCAGCCCTGGAGCCTGACGTTCCCTCCTGTGGAGCAGGTGAGCCACTGCCTGCAGCCTGTTCACGTGCGGGGCATAGACGGGTCTCCCCACTGACTCCTCAATCTTTGCCCAGGACTGTGGAGTGTGGCCTAGTGGAACCATGAGGCTGCGATGGAAATTTTTATTCCAAGCGTGACTGACCAAGAACTCTTGGAGAGTTTGGGGCAGGGTGTGGAACCTGACCAGGACCTTTTTCTGAGACTTCTTCCTCCCATCTCCCCTGCTCCTGGCTACCACTGCCCCTGCTTTCCATCCTCTTCCACTTCCAAGGGCACTGAGCAGCTTTGTACAGCCCTTTGAGACAGGGCTTGGAACTCATGCTGTCTGAGGTCCTCTGGGGCCGGTGCAGTCCAGACGTTTCTTTTGGCTAAGAGAAACCTCGGCCCTTCTGACATGAACAATTCCGCTCCAAGGCCTAGGCACCTGGGACGTCAATACCTCTTACAGGGCTATTTAGTGCTAGTGACAAGCCCCTCTCTAGGCAGGGACACGAGTGATTCCTGGGGCAGCTTCAAGCTCCAGGCAGGAGCTGGTCGCATGTGATGGGCTTCTGTGCAGCAGGTCGCCATGAGGACTGCTTGTTGTGCCTTAGCTCCGGCTGCAGGCCACGGGGGTGGCTAACCCACATCCGTTGCTGCCGGAGCACCCAGCCTTTCGGACACGAGACGCCTGTGTGTGGGGCTCTGTAGACCGCCGCTGGCAAGTCCTGTCTCCTCACCCGGGAGACTCCTACCCCAGACTTCTTAGGAAGTAAACATGGTGAGGCGGTGCTTGGCACGATGCCCAAGGCCGGGCATGTCATGGTTGTTTGGGCCTCAGGGTGTGCACCCTGGCTCTGATGCTTCAGACACCTGCCAAGGCTGAGGCGGGAGCCTCCTGAGCCCCTTGGAGGAGGAGCACCGGTCTGTGTGGCTGGACCGCAGTGAGCAAGCCTGAGCGGGGCCGCTGAGGTCACAGGGGCCTCTGGGGCCAGATGGAGTAGGGCCTTGTGGGTCACGGCAAGTGCAGTGGAAGCCCTTGGAGAGTTTCTAGAATTGCAGGGACTTAAAGTGTCAGGAAGTCACTCTGGCCTCTGTGAGGCAAGGGCTGGAGGGGCCGAGGGAAGCGGGGAGCTCAGTGAGAGGCAACAAACTCGAGGTGGGAGGCCTGGGTGGTTTATACTGTCCTGTACTTGGAAGAGAGCCTGCTGGGCTGGGTCGCGGCTGGGGCTGGGGCAACATGAGACAACTTAGGAGGCAAGGAGGACCGTGAGGTTCTGGATGAGCTGAGGCGGAGGGAGCAGCTGGCTCCCGCCCTGCTGTAAGCCCGTCAGACACCCAGGAGCTGGCGCCTGGGAGATCAGCCAGGCGGTGAGAAGGCCTTCCCTGGTTGAGGTTGAGAGGTCAGAAGAGGAGAAGGGGCAGCAGCCATCAGAGGACTGAGAGAGAAGCATTGACTTGGAACCACTGTGGTCACTGGGGACTTTGAGAACTACGGTATCAGTAGAAACAGACGACTGATTGGAAGTGGGTTCTAGAAAGGGAGAGGAGGTAGGCACTAGGGGAAAAGTGGCTTGGTATCTAGAGGGGCTGATGAGAGGTTTCCCAAAGATGGGAAAAGCAATGCCTATTCATGAGAAATGACCAGGTAACGTTAAAAGACAAAGCCATAGAGATGTTGAATGTATGCCTAGGTGGGCTGGGAAAGTGCAGGGGACCTGTCCCCATCTGCCCCCGAGGAGCACAGGCGAGTCCTGTGAGCAGTGAGGGGCATATGAGCTCCTCAAAGGTTTCCCAAGGTCTTGCTCTCATTGGGCAGGGGATGGAGGGGAAATAATTTATTCCAAGTTCTTATGCCTGCCCCTAGCAAAGGTGGCAATCTCTCCTTGATGCTTCAGACACTAGCTGGCTTTTTAAATATTTTTTTAAAGTTTATTTAGTTTGAGAGAGAGCAGGGGAGGGGCAGAGAGAGGGGGAGAGAGAATCCCAAGCAGGCTCTGCACTGCCAGCCTGGAGCCCAACTCCAGGCTCAGAATCACAAGATCGCAATTTGAGCCAAAATCAAGTCAGGCACTTAATCGACCAAGCCACCCAGGGGCCAAACACCCCCCCCTTTTTTTTTTAGCTCCAAAAAACCAGAGTAAAAATTTCATACGTTAACTTTTGAAATACGGAATAACATAAATGCTAAGAGAAAAGCTGGTGATGTTATTCTTGGGAGTAAGTAGGAGTTACACAGGACTCGGGCTCACTGAGCATCATTATTATATGCAGGGTACTTCAGAGCCAGGAGTCCTAGTTTTCAACATCCCATTTCCAGAAGACCTCCCCACACAGAGGTCAATCAGGACTACGTGCGCAGCCCTGCCCTAGCTGGTCTTTTTTTTTTTAATGTTTATTTTAGAGAGAGCGAGCACAAAGAGGAAGGCAGGGGCAGAGAAAGAGTGACAGAATCCAAAGCAGGCTCCACTCTGTCAGCGCAAAGCCTGATGGAAGGCTCAAACCCACAAATTTTGAGATCAGGACCTGAGCCGAAGTTGGACACTCAGCCGACTGAGCCATCCAGGCACCCCTAGTTGGTCTTTTTTGACTTGGTATGTTAAGGCCTGCGTTTCTTTCCAGTGCATCTGGTGATTAACTTATTCATAGACTGGATTACACACAGTTGCTTACTTGGAAAACCTCATCCCAGGTAGGCACATGAGCCTCAATCTCCGAATGCCTGAAATCACCCACATGCAGGAAGGAATCCAGACTTAAATCTGGCCTGGACCTTTCTCTTCATGTAAGTCCAAGAAGAGACAAGACTCACCAAAAAGACATGGAGGCGAAGGGTCTGGGGTTCTTCTAACAATTTCAGAAGCACGCCCACGGGAAAAAGGCCTGGCCTCTGACGTTGCACAACCAACCGGGGAGAGCTGAACAGTGGCCTCTATTTACCAAGTTCTCGAACCCTGACCCTGTAACATCAAGGAAGTGTCCCATCATGGAGGAGGAAGTAAAAATAAAATGGTTCTGTTAGCAGTCACTGAAACAGACCTTCATTCTGAAGCGTGTGGAGCCGGACTCAGAATGCCACTGAGCCAGGACACAGCCTGGAAGCAGCAGTCACCCGTGTCCGTGTGACCAAAGGGGACGTGCCTAGCCATAGCACCGGGCCCTGACACAGTGCTCCTCCCTACAAATCAGACGGATCCAGGCTAGATGTCCCCATCTGCAGATACAGCTCAGGGTCAGTGTGACACCTTGGCTCCGTGCTGGCAGCACCATGACTGACATGGCACCGTTCTTTGTTTTCACGTCCCGACCAGGTTTTCCCTCACAGGACACTTGAAGGAGCAGTTATCTGGCGGGTCGGGGCGCACTCCAAGGAGACAAAGCAGCGACTGTGGAACAGAGGCCGAGAAGGATGACTGTTTATAAACATTTGGAATTTTATTTAAAAAAAAAAAAAAAAAAACATCACAACCATGAACATTGTTACAGTTAGAGGCCCTCTTGGTTCTCCACAATGATACTGAGCATGCTCACAAGGGGTTCCCATTGTTTAGTCTTAGTTAAACAACCATCTTTAAAAGAAGGAAAAAAAACTCAGCACACTACCATTTAACTTGTTTTAATGTTTCTTCACAAATGGTGAAAAATACTAAAGTACAGACAAGGAATAATCATAATGTTGTGGCCAACATTATAAATATGGAATTATAAATTTAAAACATTTTCTGGTTTAAAAAATAAATCTGGTAGTCAATGCAGCTCTGCGGGGTCTCTGCGTCTAGTAGGGCCGGTCTCTGCGTTCCTGACGGTGCTCGCCTCTGCAAGGCGGAAAGGGGTGATGAGTTAAAGGAGGGGGAATGAGAGGGAGCTTCCCACCCCCTCCCACTGGAGCCAGACCCACTCCAGTCGGACAGGAAGGGGCTGTGGCCCCGACGCGCCCGGTAGCCGCAGCTGTTTTTCACCATCACATACTTATCCATTTTCCCGGGGCCTCCACGCCCGCCTCTTCTGCCTCCCATTTGTTCCATCAAAGGCCCAGGGGGCCCACCGGGGCCACCTCGTCTTCCTCCACCAAAGCCACCTCGGTCCATGCCCCGGCCACCACGGAAGCCACCTCTGTCACCACCACGGCCACCTCTGAACATTCCACCAGGACCACCGCGGTCCATGAGGCCGCCTCTTCCTCCTCGCATGCCACCAGGGCCACCTCTGCCACGGTCACCACCTAAAATAAGGAAAGGGACAGATCAGCAGCAAGACAGGACGGAGGCTGCTATAGACATGCCTCAGAGGCTGCTCAGGATCTGCAACCTCCTCCCAGAACAGAAACAAAGCAGATACTTTACTTGATCTGAATATCTGGGCCATACTTTATTTAGGACTCGAGGACCCCACTGCCAAGATTGCACTTACTGCAACCATCAGCTTGGCCGTCAGCAGCAGGACTTTACCAAGTCCACCAAGTTAACAAGAGAGGTTTATAGTACGAAGAAGCTGAGGGGATGCTCCCAAAACCTATACCTACCTGGGGGTGGAAAGGGTGGTGGAAGGAAGCCTTCAGGCTTCGGGGCCTTACACTGGTTGCATTCTGTTCTCCAGGCGAAGTTCTGGTTTCCACACCCCCTGCATAAAATTGTATCACAACAGAAATCACCAACTGAACTAAGGAAGTTAAGCAAAGGCACTCACTGTATTTCCACCAGCATAAATATACTGGGGTCTGGGTCAAACACCAGTAAGAGGGTCTGTCGACAGAAACTGGCTTTAGAGCCACCACCTCAGGCAGCAAGGCACCGAAAGGACTGAGGTATGATCCAGAAAATGTCTGCAAAACCACACACACGTGGACCCCAGGAGTCCACTGGAACCATGACTTCCTTCAGAAGGCCCCCCATCCACCCCACCACAGAGCAATCTGGGTCCTCATTACAAAACCATCTAGACAAAAACCATCCAGTGGCCCTCCTCTCCACAGTGGGAATGGGTAAGATGTGACTTCACTAGTGCAGACTGTCAGTTTGTCAAGAGAAGTACATACGGATTGGGGCACTGCCAGTCTCCAGCTCGGTGCTGGACGTTTCCTCCTCCGGATGGGTTCCCCCGGGAACCCCGGGGCCCTCTTGGGGGAAAGCCACCTCTGTCTCCTCCACGGCCTCCCATGCGACCCATGGGGCCCCCAGGACCTCCTGGGCCCCCTGGACCTGCAATAAGAAAAGAGCCAGTCACCTCTCCACAGCACTAGATTTGCTGCAGGGAACACCCTAGCATTAAAGGCATTCGCAGAGAGCACAGCTGTCAACTGTCCCATCATCGGCCCCAGACATGAGGGCCCAGCCCTGTGCCTTCCATACACATTATTTCAGTTAGCTCCCACAAACTGTACAAGTATAGGCATTTCATGCAGATGAAGAGACCCAAGCAAAATAAATATAAATAAATGGCAGCTCTGGGCTGATAGCCAGGCAGTGGTTCCCAGGCACGCCAGCAACCCCCCCACCCATCCGGCCAAAAAACCCGTTCTTCTCTTCCTTTCATTCCTGCAAGCTTTTGCTGTTGGTATTTAGTGGTTCAGTATTAATTCTACACACCTTCTTACTATTTCTAACGGGCTTGTTTACATTCTAGAAATCAAGTTTCTCAAAGACAAGTGTGCCATAAAATGCCCAAAGCAACACAGAAGCAGCTCAGGGAAGGTGTCTGGTAAATACCTCCACGGAGTGGTGGCGGCATCCCTCGGCCCTCACGGGGAGGCATACCACCCCGCATGCTGTTCATTGGAGGCTTCTTCCGAGCAAGAGAAACCTTAAGTTTGCTCCCTTGAAAATCTTTCCCTGGAATAAGAGAACAGAATACCAGTTACTCCCAACTCTTCCCTCCTTGGGGGATTAGGCAAGGCTAGAACACTCCTTGCTCACAATCCACCACCACCACACTCATCCCCTCAACCCCAGCGCAGCACACGTGCTCCACCCACACTCTGCTCTAAGATCATCACTGGCAAGGCCATAAACACCTTCAAAAGCAACCTCATAAACCTCTGTACCCTAAGCCAGGGGAAAACAAAGTGCACTGGCACCTGTGCCCAGAAAAGGGTGAGAAGTAGGGACAAGTGCATGAAAGTGGCGAAGAGAGAAGACCCAGGAGCTGTCCTCTGGCACTTTCAAGTTGGTTTTGTCTGCAGTGAAAACTCCAGAACCAATGCCAAAGGCCAAATGTATATATTGAAATGTATACTGGATTTCTGTGTGGTTGTCTGTACCTCCTGATACCCGTGCTTAGAGAAGCACCTACAACTTTAAGCAAGGTGGATTTGTAATAATAATGACTCAAAATAAAGAATCTCCTAATCCAGGGCCAGCAACTGGGCCCTCCCATGGCAGAAGGGAGCCAGGTATGTAGCTTCCCAACAGCCATCCAGTGCTCCTCTAGCACAGACAGAGGGTCTTCTGGCTCCTATGGCTCTCAAGTTCCTCCTTCCCGCCATGCCTTCTAGTCATGCAGAGGGAGAACAGATCCTTGTCCCTAAAATTACTTCCAAGAACGATATTCTAACATACATCAGCAAGACCCTTGCTTCACCTGCAGGCTGATACACACATCTACTCTAAGACCTTCAGTGTGCCCCAGGGCAGGTGGAGTTAAGAATGCCAGTGAGCACCCCCTGTTGACTCTAGAGCTCCTACCATCAAACCACTCCACGGCCGCCTTGGCAGTTGGTGGGTCTTCATAGGACACTGTAGCATCGCCTTTGGGCTTTCCTGTTTCCTTGTCCAAGTAGATATGGATCATGGGTTGTCCGGTTCTCTTGTTCATCTAGGCACAAAATAGCACAGTTAGGCTTCTTTTGGGGGAAATAAAGCCCATGCAAAATTTAGATAAGCCCTTGGATTGTCCAAAGCAGTAATTTTTCCACACACACGCACATTTAGTAGGATGTTAGTTTATCTCCTAAGTACTGCAATTATGGGTGACTGATCTAAATTGCCATAACATATACACTTAGGTGATTTTTTTTCCCCTTAGGTGTAGGGATCATGAAAACCAAAACATGCCTTAAGTTCTGAAGTGTGTCAATGAACAATATAGGTTCTGTTCTTTCCCCAGTTGTCATTCTGCTGGTGTCCTTGCACCTGCCCGACATTTTGTGTGTCCATACTAACAGGCACCTGGTCAGAGCAGCCACCTCTTATAATGTGACAGTCAGGCTTTGATGCCATCACATAAGCTATGTCTCGCTTAAGGAAAAATCTTCCTTAAATCATTACAGGACTGAGTGTGCTAGAAGCATTCTTGATTACGTCTAACACAGCCAATTTTTCCTCCAGAGCTAGAACACATCACTAGCTTTTCAGGTGAACACCAGATGCAATGAGATTGTATTCAGGAGCCACACTGTACAAGAATATGGCTTCATGTGTTTTTTGCATTAAATGTGCATATGATCAAAGTCTAATCTATACATGTTTGTTTATACACCTAGTGATACCTAAGAGTATTGACATAGAAGGCTTTCTTTTTTTTAAAAGAAAGATAACTTTTGTAAGATTATGTACAGATACCTATATTTTTATAAATAACATATACAGATTGAAAAGAAACATGGAAATAGCGGTATGAATGATGGGCTATGTGTGTTTTTTTTTTAAAGGGTTATTTATTTTGAGAGAGACAGCACGGGTGTACAAGTGGGGGAGGGGCAAAGAGAGAGGGAGAGAGACTCCCAAGCAGGCTCCACACTCAGCATGGAGCCAGCCAACGTGAGGCTCAATCTCATGAAGGGAAGATCACCTGAGCTGACATCAAGAGTCAGATGCTCAAGTGACTGAGCCACCCATACGCCCCTTGGGCTATGTATTTTTAAAATCTCCTTTATTTTACAAAATTCACAGTATACACTACTTTCTAAACTAGGAAAAAACCCCATGTACCCAAATAAACAACATGCCATATACATCACAAGTAGAGAGAAATCTTCATTATGTAAGTGTTAAGATCTACCAGAATCATCCCTATTTCTATGCAGTTACAACCACCACAAAATATCATTTGAAAATGACCATTAACTAAAAAAAAAATCTAAAAATAAAACTAACGAAGACTTGCAAAACCTTATTAAGGACACAGTCTTTATTAAAGACCTAAATAAATGGGCATAGGATATTCATGGAAAAAACTACTCAGTATTATAAAAATGTCAATTCTCCTCAAACTGTCTTACAGATTCAATAAATACCCAACTGGGGTTTTTAAAGAACTTCCTAAATGGAAATGTACACAGAAGAGCAAGCAGTAAATAGCAAAGCATTCCTGAGGAAAAAGAACAAAACTGAAGAATTTGCTTGATATTTGCAGATCTCAAGACTTGGCATAAAAATAATGAGCTCTGCTATCATTAGCACAGGCTCATACAAATGAACCCAAAGTATACAAGATATGTTATGTGACTGATACAGTCTATACCATCCAGGAAAGGACAGATCTTTCAATAAATGTTGCCAGAACACAAGGTCTTACGAATAGAAAAGGAAGACACAAACCAGTAAGGACAAGACTGGTAAGTTCAACTACACAAAGAGCTTCCATTCATCCCAAGAAAAGGAGTTAAAGGCTGGGAGAATACATCTGCAGTATTAGACAAGGATCAGCCTTCAGAGAATATAAAGAACTATAGGCAGAACAACAAATAACAATCCAATGAAAAATGAGCATAAGACTAACAGGCATTTCACAAAAGATAGCATGCAATTAGAACATGATTAGCAATCAGGGCAAGTCAAATTAAAACCACATTTCCATTTTCTTAAAGTAGATTGGCTTAAACTAAAGATTCGGGAGATTCCCAGTAGCAGTGAGGATGTGGTGAATGTGGTATCAGGAATGCTGGCGGAACTGAAGTTGCTCAGCTGTACTCTTATCTTGTGAAGTTAAACATGCACACCTTAAGAACCAGCAATTCTATGCCTGGGTACAGTCGATCCTCATTATTCATGGATTCAATATTTGCAAATTTGCCTACTTGCTAAAATTTAGAACTCCAAATCCAATACTTGTAGCACTTTTGTGGTTACCTGTACACATGCACAGAGGGACAAAAATTTATGCTGCCTGATGCATGTGTTCCAGCTGAGCTCCAGAGACACACTGCCTCCTCATTCCAGCTCTCTCTAGATAAGACCAGGGGATGGAGACTGTAGGGGACAGGGCAGTGTAGTGCAAGAAGTTCTGGCCCTGGGGCCGGTTAGATGAATTTGAATGTCAACTCAGGCAGGTCATTTAACACTTCAGAACCTCACTTTCTCTTTGTAAGAGTAAACAGAATCTCAAGGTGAATTGTTTTTAGAATTTATGATTATAATCTATGTGAGATGTGTGTATACAGCTGTGTACATACTTTCCCTAGGAGCAGTGGTTGAGCATTCAGTAATTCAGTATTTTGTAGTGACTTTACAGAACTTAACTACTGCAAGTGCACTGTGCCCCAGTAGTGTACAAGAATGTTCACTGCATCATGGGCTGTAGACTAAAAACTTAGAAATAACCCAACTGTCTATTAGAGAATATATGAATAACTTGTGAAGTATTTACAAATGAACAAGACCCCCCCCCAATTTTTTAAATCTTAGATTAGTATTTTTTTTAAGTTTATTTATTTTGAGAGAGAGAGAGAGAGAGAGAGAAAGGGAGGGAGAGAGGGAGAGGGAGAAGGAGAGGGAGAGGGAGAGAGAATATGAATCCCAAGCAGGCACCACACCCAGCAGAGCCTGATGTGGGGCTTGATCCCACGAACTCGGAGATTGTGACGTGAGCTGAAATGAAGAATCTGATGCTTAACTGAGCAAACCACATGCCCCTTCCCAAACTTTGGGATTTCTGACCTGGGGACCCCGAGTCCCTTCTCAAAACCCTAGTGTCTCTTAGTTTTCCCCACGTAAGGAATAACCCAACCACCACTGCAATAGCTCAGATCAAAACTTTCTGGTCACACCAGTTTTGTTGGGCTCCTCGGACCTTATGCCTTGCTACTCCCTCCATTTTTCTGAAAAGCCTTCCCGACTCTGAACTATACAGCTCTATTCGTTTTACCCCAGCCCTCCTTGCTGTATTTACTTTTCCTCCATAACATCATCTAACATACTGTATTTCTTTTTACTGTGTTCCCTATACATGAACTCCAAGGGTTTCTATCTGCCCATTCCTGCTGTATTCCCAGAATACCGCTGCCTTACAGTACCATCTAATAAACATTCTCCAGTATTAAGCATACGTCTACGAAAAAAAAGGGAGAGGTAAGATTTGGGATGGGAGTGCTGACAAGGGATAAAAGTGGAAAAGAAATATGCCACATACACTTAGAGCTCTACTACTTATACCGGGAAGAAGAAATATAAATGTTCACTATTTTAAAACTGTTATGTTAGATTCTGTATTTCACAAAAAGTAGTGTCCATGTAAGTATTCTTACAAGTAACTGACAATGATAAACAAAGGACTGAGTTGTTGCGGTGCCAGGGTGGTTCAATCAGTTAAGCGTCCGACTTCGGCTCAGGTCATAATCTCTCAGTTCAAGGGTTTGAGCCTGCTTTGGATTCTGTGTCTCCCTCCCTCTCTCTGCCCCTCCTCTGCTCACGTTCTCTCAAAAATTAGTAATTAAAAACAAATTAAAGAAAGGACTGAGTTGTTAAGTATACCCAAACCATGTTTAGCATTTCTTTTCCACATAAAATAGTTTTTTTTGTATTTTAAGGAGCAAACTACAACACACTAAGAAAAGTCAGGCAACTTCAGAAGCAGTCAGATCTTCAGAAACATTCAACATCAACTATGTCTCTATGAAGTAAATGCCTAGTGACTGGAAGATCTGTCAGCTCACATGGTTATGCTTTTACTCACCTTAACAACTCCACACTGCTTAAAGAAGTCTGCCAGATCATCCAGAGTCACATTGTCATTTAAGCCTTGCACATAAATTGCACTGTTGTCAGAGTCTTCATCTGGATCTACAGGTGGGCCTTCCAGAAAAAAGACAGAAGGGAGTTATTGTCCTGTATCTACATGGACTAATTAAGCCACTAGTCACTACTACTCACTGGTAATTATCACAAAGCTAAGAGAACTACCAGCCACACTAACAAGAATGCCTTGGAACTTGTGGTTTCCTTTGTCTAAGGCTATTATGAGTAGACGCTCATGAGAAAGGGAGCCCAAACTGCTCCTGACAGCAAAAATATCACACTGATCTGTCAGGCTGCTGAGCTCCAGCACACACTTAACTTCTGTGCTGTTTGTTTATAAAGCAAGATACAAAATTCAAGAGTTCAAAATTACCTAGATCAAGATCTGGTCCTTCGTCCATGGGTCCTGCCAACCAGGAAAGATCACATAAGATACTATTAGTGCACGTCTTGCAAGCTACAAACCTTACAAACACACATAGCTATCTACTATACCACCATTTGATAGGGCTTCATTAAATTCAAAAAGACCCGCACTGCTAAAATGGAGCAGTGCCCCTTTAAACATTTGTGAAAGATTTGCTAGGGTTTTGCTTTTTCTTTGCTGGTTTGCTTTTAAACCATTAACCAAATACACTCTCAATGCTTATGTGCCAAATTAGTGTTAAATTTAAGTCAAAAATTTTCCTCCAAACAAACCAAATTTAAAAAATGATTCTCCCCCATATTACAGAAGCAGTTGCTCAATACTTCAAGTTACCCTTTGTTTTGTAACCATAGGTTAACCTTATTACCCCTAAGACAATGCCGGCAGTACCCATTAGTCTCTTTGTATAGATCATTTTTAAACCGCTTATGAAACTAATAAAAAATTATAGTTTTCTAAAAACTGACTGTATTTTTTTTTAAACACTATCCATGGTAATACTCAAAAACTTACCACCAGGCTTATTGAAGCCACCTCGCTCTCCAGCGCTGCTGGGGGGATAAACGAAGAAATGAAGGCCTTTCCCTTTAAAAGCCAGTACCGCTCTGAGCCTTGGGGGGGCTCGTGGGGAAGAAGGGCACTGGCTAAACACATCTCCAAACAATGCATCTCTCTCATCTCGTCACTATGCCTTTCTTCAGGGCAGCTTGCTCAAATTTTCTTTATATACAACCTTGCTTGTCTGATTGTACACACCAGTGTGGTTGGTTCCTTTCATTTCGGGGGCTGGTATTAATAGTGCAATACTTGGCAAATTAGGGGAAGAAAACAGATCCCAACACCCACCCCATCGGCTGAAAAACAGGGAGAGCTTGGTCGTAGAGTGGAGCAGCAAAGCTGGGGCAACTGCTTTCCATGTTCATAAAGGTGCACCCTCAACCTCTCCTAGGGGAGAGCCCAGGGAGGCTTCCTAACAAGTCACAGTATAATCAAGCAGGAGACAACCACATTAAACGCCTACAACACACATCAGAGGACGCATCCAGCCAATCTTCAGCATAAAGCCATACATTTCAGGGCACTAATGGGTTTAACAATTGCTGTGAAAGGAGAATTTACAACAAATACCAAGGCTCAACAGACTGGGGGTGCAACTTTATAGACATATCAGTTGAGAACAGAGATGACAGCAGTATAATATTACTGCCTCACATACTGTAAACAGGGGGAGGGAATATGCTGGGCCTTTTGTTTTTTCTTTAAAATTAAATAAAGGCAGCTCCCCAGTGGGAGGCCTTGAGCTTTTCCTAACCAGTATTGCACCTTTAATACCTGAATATACAGTTTCAAGCTGTTGCATGCAGCTTTCTTTCCTTTTTAAAAGTACACACCATAAAATGTTCTCTCTCTTTAAACACAAAAGTTTACACTTTAATGTTACACAATTCTAGAGTATTATACCTCCTCTGGTTCATTACCAAATAACAAGTATGCAGTTACCAAAGTTACAGAAGGATTCCATTTATACAATGAATACATTTTGTTAAAAATATTCTATGTATATTTTTCCTCTCCATATGGACACCGTGTCTAGTCCCACTTTTCATTATGCTGCCGGCTGAGTACTGAGTACGGGTACTTTTTAAGTATTGAAGTGTATACAAGGCTCTCACTTTGTAACCTGTAGCATATAAATGCGACAAAGCATGTTAAAAAGTTTCCACGTTTAACAGCCAATGAAAATATCAAAATACTGAGGCAATGAAAAAGGGCATGTTAACAACATTGAGTGCCTTACCTGCTGAAGACACTGAAAACCATCACCACACCACAGTAAAAAAGAGGGGAGGGGAGAATGCCCCTGTCCTGTCCCCAAGGAATCCAACTGACTGCTTCACAGTCAGTTGAAAAACCTGTGGGAAAGCCACGATTTTTTCTATGGCTCCAGGAGAGACTTCTCATCCAGAAAGAGGGGATCCCTCTATTAGCAAAGTCTAGCAAAATTAGTAGAATTATTACTTCTGGAGTATTAAAATGAGTGAACTTGAAATTGGTTTTGCAATTGAAAAATTCTAAGAATTCTAGGTGATTGGAGACGTGATGATAGTAATTTCAAGTGTCTACATCTATTTTAAAACATCCATATAAAGAAGTGAAACCTTTATAATGGAATGATTTTCTCCAAATCAGACTGATTTTACTTTTTACCAAATTGTTCATAAATTTTTGTATTTTGTCAAGTAACGGTTTCTTCCAATAAAGATTTCACCAAAGACTTTAAGTTATGCAGAATATGCAAAGTGGTATGTTCAATCAGTATCTTTCAACAGTAAACAGATTTGCTAATATAAAAATTAGAGATCAACTTTTATTCTAATTTTGAAGTCCACTTCTATATATATATATACACACATATAAAAATCCTATCCAGTTTTTCCTTGAACAGTGGCACCAATTCCAATATACATAATATGTAACATTCTGCATAACTTTTTTTACTAATTTATATAGGGACAGAACACACACAGAACTAAACCTTCTGGATTATGTTAACCACCAACATTATACCTCACCTTCATCAAAGTACAGACACCAGAAAGGGGAGAAGGGACGGGAGGAGGGAGGGGAGGGGCAGGCACAGGTAGCAGGGTTATATTATTGATCTAAACAAAAGTTTTCTAAACCAGATTGTGCCATTAATCAAAATGGTCAAACCGATTTAGACTTCTCAAGATCTCCAATGGGGAGTGATCCTGTAATTATATACATTACTCTGCAAAAAGCTATTGGACTTTTCTGTGTACCAGGTGCACCTCAGGGTTACAGGACCAAAATCTTCATCATTATGTTCAACAGTTGCGAGTACAAACAGAAGTTGGGGACAAACACCGGAAAACAGCTGCTCTCCTTTTCTGCAGTATATATATATATATATATACCAGGTGTTTCAAGACAACCATTCAGAGGCCATTAGTTAAAAACCTAGGGGTGTTAGAAGGTTGTGTGTGTTCCATCCCGAGTCTATTACCCACAGAGGCTTTTGACCTCTGGAAACCATGAAGGGAACTGAAAGCTCTAGTTTCAAAACCATTCTTTATTCTCCCCAACCCAACTAAGTAGATTGGCAGGGAAAAAAGCAAACTGCCACTTAATCTATGCCACAAAGATGACATTTCCATGTTTTAGAAGATGGCCTGGGCTCAACAGATTGTCCATGGAAATGTAGAAATAAATTTCTTATGTCTTTCAGTCCCTTCTTTCCATTGAAAATCCTATGGATGAAACAAAATTAAGTAAAAGGATAAAAGGTTTGCTCTTACCCCATTCCACCGCGTCCTCCTCCCCGCCCACCTCTGCTCATGCCTCCACGATCAAATCCCCCTCTTCCCCTGCCCCGGTTATCAGGGCCACTCATGCTCCGGTTCTCTCCTGGTCCGGAAAATCCTCCAGACTCCTGCCCATAAACACCCATGCTACTGGGGTGGTCCTGTCGGAATGAACCTGAGGAAAGAGTCACATCTGTAAGCCATGGACCAGCATTTGAACCACTGCCTGCTGTACTTTCTCCTGGAATCACAGAATTCTCAATTGCAAGGCACTAACCAAGGCACTATCTTCTTCACACCTGACAAGGCACATCTATCAGTAGGCTCTTATAAGTTTAACCAAAACTGCTAATTCATCAAGTGAAATAACCTTACATAGCTACCCTAGAATAAACCACCCAAACAAACAAAAGCCCCTGGCCAACAGTTTGTAAGGTTTTGTATCCTAAGATGTCTCCAAAAGCTGCTGCTTTAAACTACTCTCAAAAACAAAAACAGAGCCAGGTTTCTTAGGGCTTTAGAATATTGCCCCATCAAGCAGCACTACTCATTTCATAGCCATAATGAAACATGCCCATGGATAGAGTTTAGTTAAAAAAACACTTAAAAAAAAAAAAAAAAAAAAAAGGCAACAACAACAAAACACCCCAAAACCTCAAAACAAAAATCCCCCAACAATCCGGGTAAAAATTAAATTGTGAAACAGCAGTTTTGAATTTTTGGTTATTTCTCCATGTCAAACTAAGTGTTCTGTGAGAAGGACTTTTCTTTTCTTTACAGATGTAAACAAAAACCAAAAACAAAACCTAGCATTTTTTAGACTATCAAAATTGCAGTAGTCTTCAACAGCTACCTGCTCATGTCCTTCTAATGAGTTGTGGTGGGCAGGCCACAGGAATGCCAGCTTCACTCACTGTGTGTAACCTCAGAGAGCAAAGCTGGCAGTCTTAACATGTGTGCTCTGGTCAGTTACAAACTCTCTTTTCTCTCTTTTGCAAGGCATACTAACAACAACTAAACTGGAGAAAAGCACTCATGTCTTTAGTGGGACATCCAAGTGGTTAGCCAGGATGCTATGTCCTAAAGATGCATCCTGGAGTCTGAAAGTAAACAACTGTAAAAGAGCATTTCCCCACGTTCAGAAACTCCAAACATAATCATTCTTATTTGTTTTTCTCTCTTAGCAACTCACTCTGCTGCCCGTAGCTGCTGCTCTGTTGGCTATATTGACTTGGAGCCTGGCTGTAGGATCCAGTTTGGGGGGGATAACTAGTGGGCGGCTGCTGCCCATAGCTGCTTTGTTGACCATAGCTACTCTGCTGTCCATAGCTGCTCGGCTGCCCATAGGTGTTCTGCTGAGAGTAACTGCTCTGATCATAACTAGTCGGCTGTGTAGAGGAATAGCTGAAAGAAAAAAAAAAGCTTTTTAGAGAGGCTTGTTATTTCTTCAAGCCCCCTTTAATCAAGAGACATTCAAAGCATGTGACATAGAAAACTCAAAAATGCACTTACTTTCTACATATCAACAGTTTGAATTCAAAATAAGCAAATATTTTTGTATTTGGAACAATAAAGCTTTAAATGCACAAGAGAGGAAAATACCGAAAACCTATCTAGTATAACGACCCTAAGAGTCTCCTCTTCTACTTTGCACCCCATTAAAACCAGAGTTATTTTTAATTAAATTCAAGGTCAATTTGGGAGTTTAGGTGCTTCCTGGATTAAGGGAAGAATACCTAGGGCACGCTGACCCAGTGAAAAAGCCACCAAGGAAAAGGAGATAGTTAAGTATGGCAACTCTAAGCCTGGCTCCAACAATTCCCTTCAGTCATGACAGTGATTTTTCAGAAGGTACAAGAATGCTCGGTGTGTGTGTGTGGTCACACAAATATGGCAATTTTCTCTTGACAATTTGTCCCAAGTTTCAAACTATTTTTCTATGTACGGTATATAGTTTTAAACTTTTAGACATGTATGATCTATCATCTATGAAATCTGGGCATTAATGAAGGAAAGATGGAAACTTCAGAATTAAGACACTATACAAGAAGCATCAGAAGTTCTTCATCTGCTGACATGGCAACCACATGTCAGGGAAACTAAACCAAGATACCTTCTTGCATAGAAATAAACCTCGAAAAGAACTATTTTTTTTTTTTTTGAAAAGAACTATTAAACTTTAGATGAACTATGATAATGAAGAAAACAAAACAAAACAACCCCATCATATTAGAAGTACAGTTAAACTAAGCCTCTACCACCACACCCAACAGCATGGCTATACAGACCCAACAGCCTCTCTTCACTAGGTGCACCTATTCAATGGGCCACATTAACTACGTGCAGCAGAACAGGCGCAACTGGGCTCTGTGAAGAACTCTTGCTGTTAAGCCTGCCCATTGCTGCTCCAAGTTGTGCACTTACCGGGTCAGCTGTATCTGCTTCTAAACCTGTTCACATCTGCTGTGCTCTACTGTGTAAACCAATGAAATTGAGTACAAAACAGGGAACTGCCACCTCTAGCAGAACTAAGTCAACACTTCAGGACACAATTCAGACAATTCATTTGAAAATTTGCTTCTAATTAAACCGTGAGCGAGAAAACTTGCAGTTCTTTCCTCTACTATTAAAAGAAACCCAAACTAGACATTACAGCTGCTGGTGTGGTTAACCTAAGACAGAAAATGTTGAATAAGCCTGTAGACAAAAGTAAAGGCCCTGGCCCGATCATTAAAAGACTTGTGCATGAACGGACCTCTGAATTAAGTCAAATATGAAATGATTACAGTGAAGTTTCTTTTCTTTTTTATGTCCTGCACTTTATCCATCCAAACTGCATTGGAGAAGGTGGCTCCCATGGTTGGGTTTACCTGTCTTCATATACCTGTTTTTCATGCATCTGAATTAGCTAAAAGAGCAAAATTAAAAGGAAGAACCTGGAGTGGTAACAATGTTTTCATTTGTATTCAAGAGAAAAGAGTTACTGGCTGCCAGGTACTACTACAGGGACCTAAGACTGATTAATGTAATACTGCATGGCCAGGCTTAAACACTGAGAGAGTCAGATAACCCATTTCACCTAAGGAAGAAGCACGTCAACAGCCTGACAAAAACGATTTTGTTATTCTACTAGCTCACTGGCCAGGAGGATACTGACCTGGTAGGAGGATAAGATGGTGGTGCCGTGACTGGCTGCATGGGGTAGCTCCCAGGTACCTGGGGATAACTGTAGTTACTCTGTCCATATCCTAGGCTGGGCTGGTTGTAACCCCCTGTGCTAGATTGAGGTTGACTAGTCTCAGCGGGTTTGTTACCATCCTGCGGTCTAAAAGGAGAAATAAAAAAGTAAGACTTTTTCCCTCAACCATAAAACTCCCGGGAATAAGAACTCTACAACCTCGGAGCAATGTGCAATGGTAGGATTGAGCTTGGAAGTAAATACAATTGTGAAGTGACCTACATCAAACCCAGTGCTGGTCCAACTGTATTTGCTGGAAGAGGACATGAAAAAAGAGGGAGAATTCATCACACCCACAGAAGAGATACCAACATGTTCCACTTGTTCCACATTAACACAGCTATGAAAGGCAGTTACAAGATTTTCTGCTGCCAATTTAAGTGATTTGGGAGGGGAGGTGGTTTGTTAGGTAAGAAAATGCTTTCTCTCAAAAAGGATGTTGCAGACAGACAAGAAACTTTTAACAGTAACGCAGAAGTTTTAGTACTGTCTAGTAACTGTGGGTTACTTTATGTTTCTCATTTATTAGGACCAAACCTGAAAACAAATTTTCCTAACTCCGACTGCCACTAATAACTCTAACTTTGCTTGAAAATCTCCATAATGGAAATACCAGAGTAGGGGAGGGACATGCCTCTCACCAATGCTTGGATGAACTGGGAAATATTCTTAAGTGATAAAAACCAATCCCAATCCCGAAGGAAAACAAAAAAATCCAGGGTTTTCTATTACCTCTCAGTCCTAACTGTGCAACAAGACAGTAGCAAAGTGAGCTTGAGCTATTTTAAGCAAACCCCCAAGAATCGGTAGGCAGACCAGACAGGATGTGGAAGTACTGCTTTCTCCAGAGCTGAAATAGGTCACAAGCCCCCTCTTTCCAGTGGAAAAGAGGAGTAGCTGTCACTGGTCACGAGACAGTTTTAAAGTGGTAAGAATTGAAACTCGAGGGAAAAAAAGGAACCAAAAAGAGTAATTTATAAAAAACAATTAATAGATCTGCCCCCCACCCCCACCCCACGGCTTGGATATACTGTTGCAACGGATCATCTAACGGGCCTTTTAACATTTGATAACACTCTGCAATGCCTAGGTCAACTGAAATGGAGCCCTATAGGAATCAGTGAGTTTCACCTAACTACTGCACAGGCCGTCTAGCAGATGCAGACTACCAAGTAGCTCTGATTACTCACTGTGCACATTAGAAGTAATTTCATGAGTGTTTGCCAGAGCTAATTTCTTACCTCTACAGTAGGCAAAAAGTCTAGGTTACAAGTTGATCTTGTTTATTCCCTAAAGTCTTCTTTCAAATCAGAATTCAATGTTCCTTCAAGACTGTATGCAGATGCCACCTATGTGCATTGCCTAAAGCAAAGACCTGAAATCTTCTGTTAAGTAATAATATTGTTTACCTGCTAATTAGTCATGGAGTATGAAATGTGTTTGCCCAAATATTCACCCCATAACAGGATATCCAGTTAAGAATGTATACTTGCCCGTGGTATTTAGAAAACCAAACTACATAATACAGAAAAAAACATGTCAATTCCTTCAGCTAAGACACCACTGTAGGACTTCCCACCTCCCCTTTACTGTGAACTGCCATGTTTTTCCCAAAGAGAAACGTGTTACCCATTTACAAGGCCAATAAAACCAAAGATAAAAGCACCAATAGTACACCTCTATCAGCTTTGTTGTGAGGGAAAACACACACCCGATTTTTTTCTGGGTTTGGTAATAGCCTCTTATCCTAAAAGATCACTCTTCTGAAACTAGACCATCTGGCCAGTGACATTCCTCATCTTGGCCCCTGGATGGCACCACTTCTCTACTAAATGGAGAACAATGTATTTGTGGTGTGTCCTAGCACATTAGCCTGATGATTGTAAGCACACAGTCAACACTTAAAAGTATGTTAAGAGTAACCATCAAAAAGGAATGAAATCCTGGACACTCTTAAGTGTGCATAGTTGCTCTCTTTCCCGAAAATAGATTGATGCCCTGCAGAATCAGAACTAGGTGAGCATGGCCTTACCTTGCAGGTGCAGTGGCTGCCGGCTGCTGCCCATAGGCTGGGTAAGCAGGCTGAGTGCCATATGCAGACTGGGCTGCATAGGAGGCCTGGGTGGTAGTGACCGTAGCAGTGGTGGTATCATAAGCACCAGAGCCGTACCCCTGGACAGGCTGGCTGTATGCCTGGGGGGCAGTTGGAGTAGTATAACCTAGAACAAAGGACAGCTATATCAGATTCCTGGCTCTTCAGAGATCTGCCTATACACTCATTAACAGAACAATTTGTAAACAAACCACCTACTTTCAACCACAATATTTAGCCCCTTAAATATTTCCCGTTCAGCGACAAACCAGTATTTAAAGCCTAAGTTCTCTGAAAAGTCGCCCACTTTTCAGCAAAGCACTCTCCTTTGCTCTACAACCACACGTAACAGAAAGGAGGAAATAGGGTATGTTACAGAAAACAAGGTTCTTGCTGCAGCCCCCCACCCCCTGCCCGAATGAATAGGAGAAAAGTCGGCTTTTGCTAAATCTACTCTGGTTTTGCTAGCAGGCCTTCTTACCAATTTTATTGACTAACTAGTTAAGTACCCCCAAAAACTCTCAAGCAAGAATAAAACATCCCAGAAAGGGAAAAGCCAATGAGACATTGCTAAAATAGCTAAAAGTAATGATCCAGGTACTAGTTTCAGTAATAAAACCTGTAATTTGGAATTACTTTACTTTCAATCCCAATTACTCCAAAACGGACAGTTCAGGTTTAAGGAAACTGAATCACAGAGAACACATGTTTAATCTTCAGTGGGAGATATTAAGAACAAATGAACACTCCAACAATTGCTACTTCTGTTTCAGGTAACAACTAAAAAGATGTTTGTTACCAGCACCAAGTTTTGAAATGGCACTCAAGTAATAAGACACTACAAATTATATTACTTAAGTATAACCAACGAAGGTTATCCTATTTGACCTTTCTGATAATGATTTTAACTAAACTTAATACTCCCCAAATAAACCTTTAAAAGACCATCTGAGATTCTAGGCTTGTCATCAAACTACCCATACACCCCTTCCTTTCTTCACCCACCACAAGCAAAAAGGTCTTTTTCCCATTTGGCAATATTGGAAGTAGACCCTAGAGTTAGCATCACAAAGACCTGCCCTCACTGGGAGAAGGCAGACCAAGGTAGACTCTCTCCCTAGTTTGTGCCTCTACCAGACCAGGCAGGATGCAAACCCTTTCATCTGCAACTTGAGCTTGCAGTGTGACAAAAGGCCCCCAAATCTGCAGCTTCTAACTTGAATCCTCCTCCTGTGAGACGTCTTATAAACTTCCCTGGTACTGGGCTCTTCTCTGACTCCTCATGGTCAATGAGCACAAGTAAGCCATGCAACAAAAAGTTGGGTCTAGTTCTCAGCATTTATACCCACCAAAAAATAGTCTGTATCTCAACTAAAGTAAAAAAAAGTTTCAGCACTTAAAAACAAATCTTGAATTAAGACTGCTCATTTTAGTTAGGATTTAGGGCCTTAACCTTTAGTAAAGTGTCCTCACTATACACACATTATTAGCCAATACCAACTTCCCTCTGTACAATCTAAAGTTATCACCTCTTGTTGGACAGACTAATACTTTCTTCTCCATCCCAAACATTTTAAGTAAATTCTAAAGTTAATTATACACAAAGACAGTTATTTCCTTCTCAAAACTGCTAGGCTGAAATGTATATGAAAGCATAATGCACAAAACAGAAAGCCCCAAGCAATGGAAGTTTTTTGAGCTGGCATGTCGTTCGTCTGCTTATTTAATTTAAAAGTTCTCTGCAGAGTCCTAATGTCAAACATATAAAGCACTCATTTATTTAAATTTAACTGGAATCTAATTCCACCTACCCTATTACTCCTACACAGATTTTTTCCCCCCTACAGATGACAGGGCCATCTATAAGATTCACAAGGGCAAGTAAAAACAACAAACTATGACTGATCAGGCCAACAACTGATGTCATAAAACTACGCAGTAACTGTTAGAGCCTTGTAGTGCTAAAGATTAAGGTAATAGACACTGGGTTAATTAATAATCTTTAAAATAATCTGTAGTACCCACACAAACAGCCAGGCAAATGAGCAAAAATTAACAGAGCAAAATGATTTAATGACAATAAAAACAACTGACAGCAAAAAGACAACACATCTCCTCTGTGCTGATGACTTTAAGGAAAAAGGAAACATTACACAAATCAAGCAAAATTTTTATTCGACTTGAATGGTAAAAATTGAAGTTTCAGATTTTTATTCTAAGTAATGAGACAAGATTTATATGGCCACTTTCTCTTAAAGTTTAATACAGAAAAAAACTCTATTAAGAGAAAAGGGTCTTTTCATACATTCCTTCCAGTAACTATCTGATGACTTTTATGTGTAAACACAGCACGATTTAAGGACAAAAGTGTCTGAACCCATTCACTGCCTGTGAAGGTTCCTAACTTAGTTTGGTTTGGCCTCAGTTTTGCCCATCAGGTTTAATTTTGATGTCTACACTTCAAAGATCAATAGGAGCACTAAGGGAGGTATAAATGGTTCTCCATAAACTATAAAATACATATAAACAGTCCTTATTAAGTGCAATCTCTTGCTCATTAAAGCCACTGGTTTCTGTATCAGAATGTCCTATGTTTTTGTACTCATGATAGAACTTGTCCATTTAATGACAATGAGAACACATGACTCTAAAGAACCTAGAAGACTCCTGTATTTCCTATAAATGACTTTATCATGTCCCTATAAAATGATCTAGACTCCAAAGGCTAGATCTAAGCTGTATTATTTATTTTCAAATGATACTTGTTTTTAAAATCGAGTGAAGGTAGTCAAAAGCTTCTGTTTACAAAATAAATAAATCCCAAGGATGTAATGTACAGCACCTTGACTATAGTTAATAAACTGTCTTGTATATTTTAAAGTTGGTAAGACACTGTATCTTAAATGTTCTCAATGCAAGAAAAAAAATTTGTTAACCATGTGTACCAACAGATGTTAACTAGAATTACTGTGGCAATCATTTCACGACATATACAAATATGGAATCATTATGTTGTATACCTGAAACTAATATTGTATGCTCATTATGATCAATAAAAAACTCTAGTAGCTTGGTATGTAAAGTTCACCTCACGATTTCAAAATTGAATCTCACAATTCAAATTGCATGGTACTAGTTCCAGCTTTTCTTCCAGTACTAACACCAACAGGAAGTGCAAACATTTCTCATGCTATATGAGATATGCATTAATTACACAGATTAGGGAATTCTTCCCATCAAATCCAGGACATTGTCACTCAATGACATAAATTACATATATAGGTTTCCCCCTACTAAAGACTCTTGATTAATAGAACAGGGAACTAAAAATAGTTGGAAAATTAGAGTTTTTACATCTTTAAAACTAGTGTATACTCAATATTCTCTTATAATAATAAAGACGGGAGTGGGTGGGTGAGGAGAAGGTAGGGATTCTAAAATGTTATGCAGAAACACTAAACATAAAAATTATTATAAATTTTTCACATATTCCACTCAATCCTAGTATTAGGGTATACTTTGTTCTAATTCTCAGAGTAGTTTATTTTTTTAGCTCCTTGGAATGCTGGTACGACATACTATGAATTAAAATAATTAACATTTAAAACAGAAAATAAAATGTGTCTGGACTGGAAACCAACCAAGAGACAAACATTACATGCAGGGTGGCAGTCTGTTCCTCTAAATAAATCTACTCATGCAATCTATTCTTCAGGGAATAGGAGGAAGTCAGCTGGGGAATAGTTATCTGAAATACCTTTGGGAAAGTGAACTATTATTAGGGCCTGACAGAAAATAATGTAAAATAAAGCATAACCTTTCCCAAAATCACAAAAAGAAAAGGACATGGATCTGTGAATGGCACCTGAAGCAATTTCCCATTAGCACCTTGTTGTGTGTGATGTTAGAAAGTTTGAGGGTTAAACAGATGGAAACACCTAAAGGGTCAACATTACAGGGTTAGACAAGATGGAAAGCATTTCCCATGCAAGAATGAGCAGGATAGTCAAACCTGTACTGGTCCCTTCTACTGTGGAAAGCACAAAACAAAAAGTAGAGGGTACACTATCAGATGAAGCAAACAGATGTGAAAATCAGTTTGATTTTAAGCAGCTCACTTTAAGAAGGCTCATTCTTACCCAGTATTACCATTAGCACAATCTTTTATATATTCTCCATTTGGTTATGAAATTATTCAATACACTGTATGAAATAGTTAATAGAAAATTATCCCACCCACATTCTATTACAGATCCTTTAGGAGAACTAAGGAAAGAAAAAAGAGACCAAAAAAAGTGCTCCTCCTAAAAATAAAGGATCCCCAGATGCCAAAGTATGGACCAGAATATACAGAATAACAAGATTCTTAGCAAACTCCCAGTGGCTATGACCCAAAAGTCTCTCCAAGGCAGGCCTTACCAGCAGGAGGTTGTCCATAAGAAGTTGCATAGGCAGTCTGCCCATAGGTCGCAGTGGTCTGAGCCTGGGTATAGCTGACATCAGTGGGCTGTCCATAGGTTCCATAACTTTGCTGCCCATATGCCTGCTCAAAGAAAACGCATGCAGGAAGTTCATATGTAAACCTGGTATTTTAGCAATAAAATAGATCGACTTATTTCTGAGTTTCCAAATTGGGAGACCAAAGCCAAAAATATTGCTTTCTAGTAAAAAGACTGGAAAAAACAGACAAGTGATTACATTATCACAAATGCTTGTTTTCCCTTATCTAATTCACTCATATTTTCGTAAACTTAACTACAAAAAAGTTCCTGAGATAATTAGGCAAAATCTCAGTTAACATACAAGAGATTAACAAGAGACTCTCAAGGGATGGGCAATAAGGGAACAGGTGCATAATTGCCAACACTTAGTGTAGCAGTTTTAGCAGCTGGAAACAAATGTTAGGAAGGCAAAATGAGCCAAAGGAAAGAAAAGGAAAATGGGATTAAAATCTGTTGATTTGATAACCAGATTTTCAGCCTGACATACAGATTTAAAAACTATTACATCACTTCAAAAACAAAAAAACAAAAACCAAACCAGAACACCAAGTGTCTCCTCTTAAGATTAACATATCAAGGGCAGTCTTTTGAACCTGGACTTTAGTTAATACTTAAAACCTGGCAAGGAATGAGGTATTCTTCCAGGTTATTAGCAAGATTACATTTGAGATTTGAATGACCAATTATGTAAGATCTGCCAGACACTTCACAATCTGTCTGTCCTAGGATGTTTCCATGGAAGAATTATCAGCACCCATTTAATGTATGGATCATTTCAGAATTTGAAGTGATCTTAAGAATTCTAGGATGATAGTTTCTAACACGTGTTGGCCTAGGCTTTTTCTTTTTTTTAACTTTATACTCACTTGAGTTTTTATTTATCATTAAAAAATTTTTTTTAAATATTTATTTATTTATTTATTTATTTTTTTTTAAATTTTTTTTTTTTCAACATTTATTTATTTTTGGGACAGAGAGAGACAGAGCATGAACGGGGGAGGGGCAGAGAGAGAGGGAGACACAGAATCGGAAACAGGCTCCAGGCTCTGAGCCATCAGCCCAGAGCCTGACGCGGGGCTCGAACCCACGGGCCGCGAGATCGTGACCTGGCTGAAGTCGGACGCTTAACCGACTGCGCCACCCAGGCGCCCCTTAAATATTTATTTTTGAGAGAGAGAGAGAGAGAGAGAGAGAGACAGTGCTCAAGTGGGGGAGGGGCAGAGAGAGGGGAAACACAGAATCTGAAGCAGACTCCAGGCTTTGAGCTGTCAGCACAGAACCCAATGTGGGGCTCAAACCAACAAACCGTGAGATCATGACGTGAGCTGAAGTCGGACGCTTAACCGAGTGAGCCCCCCAGGTGCCCCCACTTGGGTTTTTTTTTTAATTTTTATTTTTGAGAGAAAGAGAATACAAGTGGTGGGGGGGAAGGGGGGCGGGTAGAGAGAAAGGGAGACACAGAATCTAAAGTGGGCTCCAAGCTGTCAGTGCAGAGCTTGAGTTGGGGCTCAAACTCACAAACCATGAGATCATGACCTGAGGCAAAGTCAGGCACTTAAATGACCAACTGAGCCATCCAGGTACCCTGGCCTAGGCTTTTAAACACAAGCTCCTGTACTGGAAAGGGCTCAGAGGCTCTGTAGCTAAGCAGCCATACTTAGCAGAGCTGATCCTGCCATTTACTGTGTGAACACTGGCAAATGACATATCTATGCACTGCAATTTTTTGTATTGACAGAATTGCTGTATAATAAAGTTAAATAAATTTAAACAGAATATAGTATGTAGACAGACCTAGCACAAAACAAGGCACTTAACTTAACAAGGCAGAAAGGTATAGGGAGCTAGCAATTCCCAGTTTGAGAATGGTGTCATTTCACTCCCACTGTGAAAGTTTAAAACACCTGGGTATTTTTATGATTACAAGCACATTATACTTTCCTATTACTGAATTTTTAAAAAATATCTGTATCTGTTATTGTTTTAATGGCTGACAGAAACATTTTGCTTGGGGATGCAATCATATGCAATTATCTTAAAGATTACCTGGGTGGTCTGTGCATATCCTTGAGTGGGCTGGGCGGTGTAAGCACTGTAGCTGTAAGAAAAATTAAATTCAAGAACTGAATACAGAACATTCAGATTCCATCACAAAATTCTCTATAACTCCAGGAGACTTGGTACTCTAAAAACAGTATAATCAATCACACCCAAAGTCCTGTTATAAAAGACTGACTTACCCCTGCTGGGCTGCAGCTTGGCTGTAGGTACTGTAATCTAGAGGAAACAAGGAGAGAAAATAGTGTCAAGTTAGCAGAGGCAAGGAAAAAGAAAAAAAGGGGTGAAGGAATTCAGGTGGCAGAGATAAATTCTTTAAATTGTTGAGAGGAAGTACAGGCCAATACAGGTTCCAATAAGTGCCTCTTGCCTCTCAACATCAAACCAAAAAATAAGTCTAAGCCAGTTAAATTCAAAGTTTGAATATAGTGCCAGCTAATGAGGTCAAGATCAGCTGATTTGGCAGAGCTACTTTGAAGGTTCCCATGACCACAAACCCCCCTTAACTGCAGGCTGTCATTTCAAATACATGGATCATCAGCCTAAGACTAACAAAAAAACCCCAAGATGAACCAACAGGATCAGAAGTTTTACCTTCATATAAAAACGAAGCATGCCACAATATCACAATGTTTAACATCAGACTGGTTACATCAGTCACTACACCTCCTCAAAAACTAGTTTTTCTATCACTCCCTCACTTTAGCAAGTTAGACCAACCAAAATTCCCTAGCAGGACTGTGACATGGAATGGCAAAAAGGAGAGCCATCTCAATCCAGTGTTTTAAAGGCCTTCCTAAGTATATCAGGGTTACATGTGTACAGTTAAGTCAGAAGCTAGACACGACATAAATCCCAGCAGTTAAAAGTTTCAGAATCTGAAATGTGGCAAAGAAAGCACGGGAGTAATTTGGTTTTAGGTAATATCTTTTAAAAACTCAAAATGATTTCAATTCTAAAGAAAACAAACGAACCCACAACTTTTCTTCTTTTCTCTTTCTACATAATCCTTCCCATAATTTTCCTTTTCATATGAAATTTACAACATGCACAGAAAGGAACTCTGGTTCAGTGAGGTGTCTACAAGTAGTGAAAATAGAAAATAAAATGATTAAGAAGTTTTCACAGCACTACTGAACTTGACATATATTTTTAAAGTTAATTATTTTTGAAAATTCTGCCCAATGCTTTACTTTCCACAAGAAATACTTATCTTCTTCTATGCCAGAAGACAGTACTGCCATTAGTGCTAAACAAAAGGGTCCTTTATTTTCCAATCAGAAAGTAGCCCCTCATTTGAAAGCAACAGTGGACATCTATCTCAGCTCTTCACGGATGAGTTTCTATCTACCCCCACTCCATCCAAAGCCTGCCTCACAGTCCACCTGACCCCAAAGCATTTTGCTGAATCTGTCTTCAAGTAGGGTCACCTTTCTACCTCTCTACCTGTAACTACTTTCCTTCCTCTGTACAGCCTTAACACAGAATCCCAAATAATCAACATGATCAAATCAAATGTCCAAAGGGTTTGTATAATGAACAAATTGATTTGTTCAAGACAATCTTAAGGCATTTTCAAAAGCACAAGTCATGCTTCCTATGTAGTGCATAAAAAATAAATGCAAATCACTTCTTCCATGTGGTATTCACAAAACAAACGAAGCATCAAAAATAAAATATTTCAGTCTACGTTTTGTTGGTGTCTTGTATGAGAAATTATTCTAAATTGCTGACATGTAAGTTCAACTTTGCAAGAGGACTTTTACACAAGAACAGTTATGTAAAAACAGAAAACTGTCAAAGCTGATATGGAACAACGAATGATCTCAGATCAGCGTGAAACTAGCCCATTTAGTCCCACACGGGTGGGCTAAGGGAGGTAGCAAATTTGTTTCCTGAGAACTTATTTTATTTACCTACAGCACACAAACATTTTACGGACTCAAAAATGTTAGTTACAGAATGGTCAGATTTTTTTTAGCAGTCAGTTATACTTTGTTTTTAACCCTCACATGCGCAGCTGAAGACTCCACTAAAAATACAAGACAAGTTGAGGAGAAGGGAGCCTCCGGAGTGCTGGCAATGTTCTATTTCTTGGTCTGAATGGTGGTTACTCGGGAGTTTGCACTGTAATTCTTTGTTAAAGTGGACATCGACTTCACTTTTCTACCTATAACATACATGAGGGAAAAAACCCACATCTTACATTACCCAAAGTAGTGACTTTCAGATACTTTAGGGTACTCACTATGCAAACAGAGATTTAGAGCTTCAGACTACATAATGAGTTAAAGTCAATATGGAGTAATTTGTGGGAACCAAATATTCTATAAGGTCAATAAGTTCAGGGCTCAAAAAGCACTGAAAAGATCTAGCCTCATTCCTTCATTTTGAACGTAAGGAAACCAAAGTCCATGATTTAAGATCCTCCAGCTGGCCTAATACTGTGTGTCTAACATAAAACGCAATTGTAATTCTAATACAGTACATGGAGGTTTCCAAAAAACATTTTCAGCAAAGTAGACCAAGAAACTGGAATGTCCAGCCTCGAAAAAATTTGATCATACACATTTTGACTCCCCATGCTTAAAGAGGGAAGGGAGAATAGCACTCTTCCCTCACAAAATTCAAACACCGCCAAGGAAGAGGAAGGTGGAAAGGGCTCTGCAGAAACCACTTTCCACCAGGATGTGCCTTGGGCTGTGGTATTTCAGAGTCCTCTCATCTATGGGCACTCTGAACCCATAGCCAGCATTTACCTGCCTGTTTACTGATCACACAGCAGGGGAAGACTTAAAATTGTCCTTAAGTTGCTGGATTCTGGACCCCTTTCAAATTAAATCTCGGAAGGAACCAGAGCTTTTCCGGTCTTCCCTCGACTTCTACCACTGCTTCTAAGGCCTGGTGTTAGATGGCTTAAGAATACCCCCCCCCCCCCCAGGCAAAAATGCCCCGCCCTACCAAAAACCGCAGGTTAGTGCACAAACAGGCTGCAAACTGCCGGTGATGTTTAGGCTACAAGGTTAAACAACTCACGCATCAAAGACCACCCTAGATTTTCACATTCGAGCTCCCCACCCCCACCCCGGGCTTTCTTTCAAAGTCCAGCCTACGTCTCCCTTCCCTCTCTCGTATCAGTCCGAGAGATAAACAAGCCCGCCAGCTTAACCTAGTCGAATAAACGTGCGAGGCAACTGCTTAAGAATAATTCAAATGCCGACTTGGGCCTTTTGTTTCTCCTAGGTCAAAGAGGCCAGAATTTCCTTTCGGTAGGGATTTCTGGCCTCGCGATCCAGGCTGGTCTTATTATACAACGGATCTCCCTCGGCATTTGCTGAAAAATGGCCCCGGGAAGCCACTGAATTGCTTTTTGAGGAGAAAAGATAGTGGAATCAATAATAGTAAGAACGAAGGGGGGGGGGGGGTTTGCTCTGGAGGGGGAAGCACATTCCGCCCAAAGCCCAGTCGGGCAGAAGTTCGGTTTGGGGCTAGAACCCGCCGAGAGGGCAGCTCGGCCACACCGGACGCCCCTGCCGACCGGGCCATGACGGGGCGCCCGCTCATAGGTCGGCACCCCTCGGCTCACAAACCCGCGATGCCTTTTTTGTTTATTTGCTTTTCCCCCCGGGCTCCTCGGCGAAGCAGAGTCCCCTTCAAGCTTGGGCCGCCTCCCTAAAAATGGGGGTGGGGTGAGGAATCACAGAAGCGGCAGTGCTGCGACTTCTTGAGCAGCCGTCGAGACCTCCCCCCCGCCCGCGCTCCGGTTTAAGGGCGCCGGACTCGAGGCCTTGCCGAGCCCTACCCCCATCCCCACGCGGGGGCCCGGAGGCCTAAGGCCCCGCCCACGTGGCGAGCAGCCCGGAGCGCGGGACCCGACGGCCGCCATACAATGGAGACCACGGCAGGCCCCGCGCGCCCCCGCCGCCGCATGCACCCCGCGCGCCGGGGGCGCCGGAAGATTCCAGAACCGGCCTTCCCGGTGGGGGGAGGGGAGGAGAACTCGAGCCCTCGAGCTCGTCGGGCCCCGGAAGGTACCTCACACCCTTCTCCGCAACTCTATTTAGTCGTCTCGGTCACCCCCTGAGACAAGCGGCCTCACATTTGGGTGTCCCGACCGTCGCCGGCGCGACCGTGGTTTCACCACACTCACCCGTGGACGCCATTTTCTCTCCTTCCTTCTCGTTCTCTCAACGTCCGTCTCCCTCTCGCTTTCCCTCTAGGCGCCGCACTGCGCAGGCGCGAAACCCGCAACCTCGGGCGCTACCATCGAGCCAGGCCGCAGGGGTGAGGGAAGGAGGGATGAACCACAGCCTTCTCGTCCTTCTCGCCTGCAGCTCTTGTCCTAATGTTCTCTCAAAGGCGCTGGGCGTGACATGCGGGCCAAACTAGCGCCGAAGGTTCCGAAGCGGAGGGTGAGCGGGTCTTGGTATCAACCCGGAGTGATTCTCCGTGCAAAGCTAAGCTGTTCGGAATGGTTACGTCCGCTGGCTCTAGGGACCGTCTCTGAAGAGTCTGCCTTGGAGGGACACGGAGGCCGGCGGGAGGGCTGGGGGAAGGGACCCGGGCCTAGAACAACTGCTGACTAATCGGCGGACGGAGGGGGACGGGAGGGCGGGGGAAGAGGTGGCGAGCCAGCCCGGCCGGGGTCACGCGCCCGAGTGCAACCAGAATGGGCTCGGGGCTCTCAGACCTCTCCGGGAAGCTAGAGTCCCGACTCCCAGCCGGGGCCCCACCTGGCATTCCGGGGGCGGGGGAGGGGGGGGGAACGCGCTCTGCAGTGAGTACCCCGGACACGTGGCCTGGGCCGGAGGGGGGAGGGGGCCGAGGCGGGTGGGCTAGATGGGACGCCCCCCGAACGTAGCGCGCCAGATCCTAAGAGCCCCCCCCCCCCAGTAACGGTCAACGTTGAGAGTGCCCTTTTAGTACCCCCCCCCATCCAATACCCTTGTTTTTACAGAAGGGGAAACTGAGGCCCAAGGAATTTGTGTGCTTTTGCTAAGTCACAAAGCTGAGTCCGACCCACGCTCTGGGACTCCCACTTTATCGCTCGGAAGAATCTTCCCAGTTCTTGTCTTCTCATTGCGTCCTCCAGTCTTCCTAGTAAGGTAGGCAGGGTCTGATGGTGCACAGCCCCATTTTATCGATGAAGAGACTGAGGCCCAGAGGGTTCCAGTCCCAGTTCTGTTTGTCCGTGTGCAAGTCTTTCACCCTTGTAAGGTGCCCTGGGTACAATGGTTGTGAAGGTGCAGAAGGAGGGAGGCTTGCAGTGGTTTTCTTGGCTCTGGGCAAGGCTGGCACCTGTCTGCCTTTCTGGACTCCGTCTAGTCTCCTCAAACGTGCTCAGGCCCAAGGAAGCACAGGGCTCACCCAAATCTTTCAGCCGGACCTGGAAGCAAGCCAGTGTCTCTCTTTCAGTGAACACACGTATGGGAAACTTGGGGATGAGTAAGAGGAGGGCACTCCCACCTGCCCCCTGTCCAGACCATCCGCTCAGGAAAAAAGACAGGCCAAGCTGTACTCACTAGATAGGATAAGATCTATGACCCATGACATGGCGGGCCAGGGTAAGAGACAGGGACATTTGAACTGGGCTTCAAGGGGTGTATAGGAGTTTGCCTATTGGAGAGCTGAAGGGAGGGACATTGCAGGCAGAGGAACTTTCTACATTCTTCCTGCAGGAAACTGGCAGGTGGGTTTTGATGCTGAGGTTGCTCTTGGGAAAGGAGCAGATGAAGCAGTCTTCTTGTCTCTGGGCTTTTGCTTTCTGCCTCATGAGATCGACTCACTGGGAGGCTCCAGGCCTGGCTGGGGGTGAGAAGGTTTCAGCAAGGCCTGTGCCTTGTGGGCTGGGAGTTGGCTTTTTTGAGGGCCAGACTGAACCAGCCAGGCTGGAGCAGCTGCTTCCATGTTGAGGAGCCACCCCCCCCCCCTGCCCCCCACCTCACTGGTGGCTAGTTATCTCTGCCTCCTCCCACAATTAGCTGGGATGGCTACAGTTTTTGAGCAGGAGCTGTGGGCTGGGCCCTGCCTTAGTCCATTTCTTTTTCTCACTGTATGAGGAAAGGATTTTCTTAATCCCCATTTTACAGATGAGGAAGGAGAGGCCCAGAGGATGGAAAACTTGTCCAGGGATGCACAGCAGGAAGGAGTGGAGGGGACACTGGAAGGAGGGCTAGGGCCAGAAGGGCTGTACTCATAGCTGAAGAAAGGGAATGTCTCTGTCTCTCTGCACTTAGGGTGTGGGACTCTTGCCCCTCCTCCAGGCCTTCTGCCTTAGCCCCTTCCGAATCTGCCTGCCGATTGGTTGGCCTCACCCTGTGTCAAGGGCAGCTGAGCCCCTCTAGAGCTCTAAGGCTGGGCACAGTGGAGGGGAGAAGGGAGAAAGGTGGCTGGTCTGCAACCCAAGGGAAGAGGGAGGCAGAGGAAAGCTGGAGATGACCCTTAGTTTGTCCTGGAGTGCTGCACCCCTTTTTTTGGGAGTCCAGAGCCCCAGATCAACTCACAGCCCTTTTGGTCTGGCTCCTCACCATCCTCACACAGGCAGAGGGGATGGCAGGATGGCTAAGCACATGGTTAGGGTCCGAGCTCTATGGTTGAGTTGCTGGACCTGCCTCTCCAGCTTCAGTTTCTACTTCTGTAAAATGGAGCCATTGGGAGGGTAGTTGAAAGGAAGTTGGGTGAAAATTGCAGTAATAACTATTGTTATTGTTTTCCTTTATTCCTAGCACACAGCCCCAAGACCACTCTTGACGCCTTCAGCCGTGCTATGCATGCCAGAGGTCCCCCTGGCCCGCTGTCCCCAGCACTGCCTCTTGCCTCCTCTGTCCTGATGCTGCTGCTGAGCTGCCTGTGGCTGGTGGGGGCTGGCCCAAGCCTTGCCCTGGCCCCAGAGCTGCTGCTGGACCCTTGGCAGGGTGAGAGCCAGCCCCATGGACCTTGGAAGAGGCAGGAGACTTAGGTAGGGCCTAAGACCAGTTCATAGGAGCGGCATGCATCATACACTGGTCAAGCAGAGAGAGGACCCAGTGCCCCCAGTGGCCTTGGACAGAAGCATGCCCAGCTCATCCACAGCCAAGAAGGGAGGGCGGAGCACCTAGGCAGAGGGGCCAGCAGAGCTGTGGGAGCCTGTGAGTAGGTATTCTTTTCAGATGGCTTCCTTTTTTGGTGGTTTTCTCTTAAAATAAGAACTAAGGCTTTCAGCTTAGTACAGGAATGTTCAGGAGGTCCTGGGAGTTTGAGGAGTGACCCCAGCTGAGTGTTTCCCATCAGACGTTAAGTGACTCATCCATAGTTGGGTTGCTCTTGAGAAGACTGAGTGGTGTCTCCAGCATGTTCGGTTAACACAGTAGGGGAGCAGCCGCAGCATTTAGAAGCCCTTGGTCCCTTTCACGAGTAATTACAGTGCTGGCAGTGGGCAGACTTTGGCTCCTGGGGAGAGGAGGCTGGCTTAGTGGGTATTCTGTAGAGGGTAACTACCACTCTGGGACAGCCTTGGGGGTTAGGGCCACTAACCTGGCACATAAGATCCTTTTCTCTCCCAGCACACCGTCTGCTGACCCACGTCCTGGGCCACACGGCCCTACCTGGCCTCCTCCTGAGCCTGCTGCTCCTGCCCACACTGGGCTGGTGGCAGGAGTGCCACCTGGGCACGCTGCGGTTCCTGCATGCCTCTGCCCTGCTCGCCCTGGCTGCTGGGCTAATGGGTGTGCTGCTGGCAGGCCTCGGGGTACCCAGCGCAGCTGGTGGCTGTGGCTACATGCCTGTCCACCTGGCCATGCTGGCGGGGCAGGGTTACCACCCTAGACAGCCCCAGGGGGTACTGCCACCGTGGCTGCTGCCGTGGCTGCTGCTTGCCTTGACACCAGTGCTCAGCTCCGAGCCACCCTTCCTGCAGCTATTGTGCGGCCTCCTTGCTGGCCTCGCCTGTATCCTTTGCCTGGGTCCAGGGCCCACGTGGACATGTGGGTTCTGTGGCTGGGCCCCCAGGCTGCCTGGGAGGGAAGCAGCACAAGGAGGTCAGGTCCTTGCAGGTCAGCTGTGCAAACACATTCCGGGAGCATCTGTGAGTCTTCTTCTGGCCAGACTGGGCGGGGGTGGAGCTGAGAGCTAATGGCCAGGTAGAGGCACCAACTATAATATAAAGGGGAGCCCTCCCCTACGGAGGCGGCATCTGAGCTGAGATGTGCAGGATGAAGGGTTCAGGGCAAGTGAAAAAGAGCAGGCCAGGCAGAGGGTGCAGGAAGTGCAAGGCCAGGGTGAGAGTGAGCCCCGGGGCTCAGCACTGAAAGGTGGAACACGTGTGGCTGGCGGTGCAGGTGTGTTGAACACAGGCTTTTGCTCCAAAGATGCTCTGTGCCTATTGGGGAAACCGTGCCTTTGGAGAGAACAGTGGGCACAGGCTTACCCGCTGTGGCTTTTTAGGACTGGGGACACCAGTTGCCCAGGCCTGGCTGTATCCTGCAGTGGGGAGTACGTTGCCCTGGCTGAGGGCAATGAGGGGGGTGTCACTGGGCACAAGGGTGGGCCTTGAGTCAGACCGGAGAGCTCTGGGAACAGAGCAGGCAGGGGATGCCGGAGACGAGGGGATAGAGCTTTTGTGGGGAGATACACCTGCCTCCCCCTCTAACTGGCTGAGTAGCTTCGGGCAGGTTCCTTTTCCTAGAGCTGCTGACTAGGATGACAACACACCCCTTGCTGAGCCACAGTGAGGAGATAGATGTGAGGGAATGCCTGTCACCACTTGGCCCAGGGCCTGGCATGCAGTGTGGGCTCACCCCTGCTGGTTTTGGTTTTCCTTGACCGGCCGCCCTGCCCCGGGCAGACAGATGCAGCCGGGGCCTTCCGGTGGCTGGAGCTCTCTGAGCGGCGGCTGCAAGCACTGCAGGAGGGCATCTTGTGCAGGGCCCTGGCAGAGTGCTGGCCGGTCAGACTCCTTCCTACCCCAGGCAGCCTGGCCGAGCTGCCGGTCACCCATCCTGCCGGAGTCAGGTGAGAGTTATGCCAAAGACGGCGCCCCGCCGGTGTAATCCGCAGCAGTGCTGGCAGTCAGGCCCTCTTCTGCTTCTGCTTCTCCAGGCCTCCCGCCCCCGGACCTCTTTACACAGCCTCCCCTAGCCTCTGGTCCCGCAGCGAAGGCTCAGCCCACCTCCCGCCAGGCCTAGGGCCTGTGCAGCTGACCTGGGAGGGCTCCTCTGAGGTGGGCCTGGCCTGGACCGGGCCTGTCTTGCCCCCAGGGACCCCGCTGTGGGCAGCCCTGGATGAGCAGATGCTGCAGGAGGGGATCCAGGCCTCACTCCTTGAGGGGCCGGCCCAGTGTCCTGAGAGCCCGCTACGGCTGCCTAAGTCCTCTGTCTCCTCTCTGCGGTAAGGCGGTTGGGTGGGGGTGGGGTCCCCTGGTGCAGGGGCTGGAGGTGGCCCTGACATTCCCTCCCTGTCCCCCCATCCCACAGGTTGCAGCAGCTGGAGCGCATGGGCTTCCCCACAGAGCAGGCAGTGGTGGCACTGGCAGCCACGGGCCGAGTGGAGGGTGCCGTGTCCCTGCTGGTTGAGGGGGAGGTGGGCACTGAGGCCTTAGTGACTCAGGGGAGGGGTGGACCCGCCCACCCTGAGGGCCCTGGTCCCCCCTAGCACATGCAGGCCCTTGGGTGACAAGGGGCTCGGCCTGTGGTTGGGGAGTCGGAGCCCCAGCCCTGTCTGCTGAGAGTCACAGTGTGGTGCAGGAGAGGCCCCTCTGGCACCCCACCCTGGTACCGTTCAGAATAAAAACAGTGCACTTTTCAACCTAGACCTCCTCAGGAGCAGCAGTTGTGTCTGACTCTTCTGTGTTGGCAGCAAGGGGGATGAATGAATGAGCGGGGAGGGACTGACTGATTTCAGGCAAACAGCTCCTTGATGTGCAGAGACCAAGGCTGAACTGCAGCCTCTTCCTGGGGAAGCTACACCCTCCACCTCGGGGCATAGAAGACCCTCTGCTGAGGAGCAATCTTGTTTCCCAGCTGATTTCTACCCAGCCTTGGGTCTCAGCCTACAGGAGACCTTCCTTCAGGAAACCTTCCCCAATTCCCCAGGAATATCATCCCTTCGCTGCCCGCACCCTGACAGTGTCCCTGCTGGACAGGGGCCAGTTCAGTCTCCTGAGGCTCTGGAGCTGGTGGCTGTGCCTGCTGGGCTCCCTGCACAGGAAGCAATGTGGGGGTGCCATGAGGGAGAAGCTTTCTCAGCTTGGAAGAGGCAGCTCCTCCCTTTTGGCCCTCCTCAGTCCTTGACCCCTTCCCCGGAAGGGGAGGGGCAGACTGAGCCAGAGGGTGGAGGGTGGGGCCTGGGTGTGAGGCTGATGGGCTGTGGGGAGAGGTAAGGCCAGGGGCACCTGGGAAGCTGGACTTTGAGGGGTGATGCAGGGAACTGTGTGTCCTGGAGCAGCCTACAGACTAGTCGCCTGAGGGGGCTGTACCCCACGCTGGGGCCAGAGTAAAGGGGCTGTAGAGACCGGCCCTGCCGTTGGCCACAGGCAAGGGGCCAGAAACAGACTGGACAGCCTGAAGGTCATGCCGTCCTTTTATGGGTGAGGAAACAGTCTTTGGGGGGGATGCTGCGAGTCACCCAATCTGGAAGCTGCCCCAAGGTCTGGCAGTTTCTTGCTCCTTGGGCTTCTCAGGAGCTGCAGCCATTGCCGAACACCTGGCCAGGGGATGGGGATGGTGTGAGCCTCTGCTCTGCTCACCTACCCCTGTGTGCCCCCCTGCCCAACAGCACCTTGACTGCCCTCACAGTCCTGCTGTGCATGTGGGCAGGGAAGGCCACCAAGAAGAGAGAAGAGGCTCCTGGCCCTGCCCAGCTGCACCCCATCTAAGCACACACCGAGACCAGGCCAGTGGGACTTCAGGTTGGGTGCCTTTATTGGCTGGAGACCTCTTCCTCCAGGGTGCCCCTCCCTCTCCATGCCTCCGCCCCCACCTGGGACATGGGAGGGGCTGGGGGCTCAGGAGGCAGGACCTATGCAATGTCCTGCCTGTTGAGCTCAGGGTGGGGACCCAGCACCAGAAATCAAGGAGAGGAGGGCTGCGGTGGGCTCCCCGAGGTTTGGCTGGGGAGGAGGGAGAGGCAAGCCTGCCTTTCCCCACCAGCCCGTGTGCTAAGGGCCCAGAAGAACCCTAGCTCCAGCCACCCTTTAGTGCCCACAGGCCTGGATGCCCGGGCAGCCCGTGAGAATACCAAAGCCTCCAACCTGCCACCCCTTCCCTGCAGGCTTGCACCATCCTATTTCACAGAGGGCAATGGAGGCCCAAGGCCCTGAGCAAGGTCTCATCTCTTGCCTGGGCTGCCCCTCCCTCTCAGGCCACAGTCCCTTCTCAGCTTCATAGTAGGCAGACTTGCACGGGGTGTCAGGACCAAGACTTGCCTATCCCAAAGGCCTAGGTGGCAGAAGGGACCCTGAGGACATTAATAAATATGCATGGGCGGTCCCTGGAGGCAGTTGGCCAAGTCCAGGCTAGGAAGGGAAGCCAGGCCAGGTCTGCCCCTAGGGCCGCCCCTGCTCTCAGCCTCTCTCGTTGCGGCTCCTGGGGGCCACGATCCGGTAGTTGGCCGCGTGTCCTCCCCTCTTGCCCCGCAGGAGGCTGGGGGTGCCTGTGCCGGCAGGGCCTGCCCCCGACCCCTCTGGTTCTGCCGGAGGGAAGGAGAGAGTCGGGGTTAGTGAGGTCTGTATGAGGTGCCCATCTTCCTTCGGCCTTCTGGGGGCTGGGGTGCTGGGCACTCTGCCCTGGCATCTGGGAGGCAGAGCTGTGAGAAAGGGTAGTTTGCAAGCTGATTAGTGTCTCCCCTTACCCCCTGGAGTTAGCAGCTCCCAGCCCAATGAGAGCACTCAAGGGTCTCTGATTTTCTCTGTCAAGGGGGGATAAATGAACCTGCCATATTTCTGAAACGTTTAGCACATAGTGAATGAATGATCCATACAAGTATAGTTCTTTTCCACACTTTGGAATATAGGTGAATCATCCTCATTTTGTAGCTGGGTAAACTAAGGTCAGGGAACAGACTCAGGCCACCTGTGATGGGGAAGAGTTTCGGAAGGCCAGGCTCTGCCACTGACCTACTGTGCAGCTTTGGGCAAGTCTAACCTCTGTCAGAGGCTCAGTTGTCTCATCTCTAAAACCAGGGGGGATAGTTCCAGATACACTGAGGTCCTGACCAGCTTCAATAATATTGAAATCAGTTCTGATTTGACTATGGTGAAATATGCCCCAACCTGGAAATAAGGTATCCCCCAAGAGTGAAACAATAATTGGCATTTTTGCCACCTGGAAAACTCATCCTTCAAAACCCAGAGGAAGGCCTATCTCCTCCAGGAAGCCTTCTGCCACTAACTTTAGTCCCTCTCTAAGTTAAACAAACAGGTCAGGTAGGTCAGGTTGGGCTATTTTCCCAGGGGAAGAGGAACATCCATGGAGCAGAGCCCTAGGTTGGGGGACTTGGCTGAGCCTCCAAAGTCCTGTTCAAAGGGATGGACACTTGGACTCTGGTGAGCACCAGCGTCCCATTGGGCCACTGCCAGGGGAATGGGCTATACCTTCATAATAATAACTGTCTAGCACCCTGACTCTGTGTGTCCCAGCCTCCCATGCACCTCTGGGCCGAAATTTGGGGCCTCTGGGACAGACCGATTTGTGTGTGCTCACAGTCAAGGGAGATTTGATGCCCTAAATCAGGGAGCATAGGAGGAGAGTACCACAGAGCTCAGCCTCTAATATCAGCTAGGGCCAAGTCCTAAACCAAGTATAGAACCTCTGAGCCTCATCTGGAACATGGGGATAATACTGTGTCCCACCCTTGTGGTAAGTGTTTAAGGTACCCAGGAGTGGTTTTCATAATAAATGTTGGATTATTATGGTCACTAAATGTGTTTTTGACCCAGGTCTCCTGCAGGCCTGGTTACTGTTTGAGTTGCTCATGAGATACTATTTTGACACAATCAAGTTCAGGGTCCTTGGTTTCCCCTGGCCCCACTCAATGCCTGGCAGAACAGAGGTGTCAGTGAACTTTTGTTGATGGAACGAAAAGAGCCAGAGCTTTAAAGGACAGACCTACGGTGGACCCCTGGCCTTACCACTACTATCGCTATGACCCTGCGGAAATCATGTGAGCTCTCTGAACCTCTGTTTCTTCATCTGTGAAATGGGCGTGGCATTGCCCACTTGGCAAGCTTGTATTAGGGACTGGATATAAATCCCCCAGCCTGGGGGGCTGGATGTGTGACAGCTGTTACTATCTCATTATTATTGATTATAGCCTAAACATGAGCCCTATCTGGGTCTTTAGTTAGCACCTGCTGTGTACGATGGGTGAGGGGAAAGTTCCTTCTTCAATGCTCCCCTCCTCCCTTACCCCCTCTTCAGGCCCATCACCCAAGCTTGCTTATGGGGTCACTCCCCCAGGCTTGTGGCCACAGAGAGTGGGCGTGGGCTTCCTAAGGTGACCAGAACTCCCTCCCTGGGCTGCTGGATACAGTAGACTAAAGTGCGGGTATGGCTCCAAGGCTAGTGTGTCCCTTCTGGTTCCTGTCCCTATCCTTCTGAGAGAGGAGGTGCAGAGACACTTGAAAAAGGTGCTGAGAGCCTGGGATTTGGTCCTTGGTCCCAAATCTGTGAGAGGGGAGGAGGTCTGGGAGATGGTCACTGATGTTTCTAGAAGTTAGAGAAGCCATGTGGCAAGGTGAGAGGAGCTTGGGAAGCAGACCACACGCCCCTTGCAGCCTCCAGGTCTTTGTCAAGGCTGCCCTTTCTACCTTCTCGTAGGGATTTTCCATTACTCAGTGCAAGTGTCCCCATTCCAGGAAGGCTTCTCCAACCCATAGCCAGAAGTGACTGCCACTCACTCACATCCTTTGGTGCCCCTGTACCCCTTGGCCCTCATCTCTGTAGACACTGAGGATCCCCCATCACTTGATGGGCACAGAGTGTCCGCCCAGACCTGGCACTCAGTAGATATGCCCTACAGTTTTGCTGAATGAAGGAGGCTTGGCTGTATCCTTAGCCCTCCTTCCTGCTTGGGGCCTCTGTTTCCTCATCTATAAAACAGATGCGAACTTGGACATGATTCTGAGGCCCATGTGCACTGATGTACTAGGACCAGGCTGTGATATGGGGTGGCTGGAGGTGGGAGAAGGATGGCTTATGGGGGCCTCTTAGTGGTTAGGTGAAGACCAGAGCTCAGCCCCAAGGGTGGCCAATCCCTGCCTCTCTTGAGGGCCACCCACAAGCTCCGTTTCATGGGGAGGGCCCTCCTTGGCCCCACCATGACAAGCCAGGCGCAGGGAGGGGTGCTGCCCACTTGGTGTCCAACCTCCTTCCTTGCCTTCTACCTCCCTTCAAGAGCCTTCTCAAACTGGGCCCTGCCAGATTCTCTAGCTTCACCTATTGCTCTTTAGCAACCTCACAGAACCGGCCTCTTGGCTTTTGCTCATGCTGTTCCTGTGCCCATTTACTTGCCTCAATCTTTGCCCTTCAGGTCTCCACTTAGATGACACTTCCTCCAGGAAGCCCTCCCTGAGATGCCCTTCCCCACTCCCCAGCCTGGGTCAGGGGCACTTCTGTGCTGTCACAGTACTCACTCCACCATGGTATTCCTTGCCCTGGGTCTAGCAGCCCGTACCAGGGCAACCCCCGTGTCCTTGCACCCTGTACTCCATGAGAGCAGGACTATGTCTGTCTAATCTGGGAGCCTGTGCCAGCAGGGTGTCAGGCACCATCTGCTGGCTGGCTGGAAGGACTAAAGGAGGAGTGTCTGCTGGCTTGGATCCAGCAGTGGGAGGTAACTTCTATGTCCCTAGGCCCTTCCTGGAAGGGACTGCCCCTACCTGCCCGCCCTGCCGTTACCTGGCCAGATGATGGCTTCCAGCAGGGTGACTCGTCTGGCCAGGAGCTCCAGCTGAGCCTGCTGCTGCAGGAAGCTCTGTAAGCTAGGAGCCTGATGGGAGATCAAGAAAAGCAGACGGTGCAAGTCGGGCCTCCAAGGGCTGGGCCGGGGAGCTGACGGTGGGGTGTAGGGGCCAGGCCCCTGCCAGCTTCGAAGCAGGAGCCTGGGTGTGAGTCTCTACTGAGACCTCGGTCTCCCCTTCTAACTGGGGACAGGGCTTGCCTGGCTCCTCAAGTGACCAGATGGGTGGAGAAATTGGTGGGTGAGAGCCTGGGGTGACGGTCTGTCTCCCTCCAGCCCCCAAAGGGACCTGTAGGACACATTAGGAGGACCAGAGGAGGAACTGTAAGGGAGATACTTGGGGCCAGGAAGGCCTGCCCTGTGAGAGCCTCTGGGGGCTCCTGGGGGAGGGGAGATCAGAACTGGTGGGTGGTATATTACCTGGAGTACCCCGGGGACTGAGCCTGGCTTCGTCACCCGCAGTCCCCGCACTTCTGGAGTCTAGTTCCATGACCTATTGTCCTGTGGGCTTGGGGACTGGCTCTCTTACCCATGACTTCTCTAGAGCTGAATGAAGCCTGGTTGGAGTCTGGATTTCTTACCCATAACCCTCCTGTGGGCCTGGGCTCTGACTTTATTACCCATGATCCCCTGCTCTTCTGCCATGTGGCTCTGTTACCCACAATCCCTTTCTGGTCTGGAGTTTGGCTCCACTGCCCCTAATTTCTTCGAAACTCAAAATCTGTCATCTCTGCTTCCCCTGCAGGCCTGGAAACCGCATTACTCACAATGCCCGGAGGCCCAGTCTGACCACAGAGGTGGGGGCCCAGGTTTCTAGGGCTCCCTTTCACCTGTGGAGGAGGAACCAGCCATTGAGGGATGGGTGGCCTTGTTCTCTCACGTCCTCACCTGCCTGGGGCAGGCACCTTCTCCAGCCTCATGACTGGGTCCAGGCAGCTCCACCCCTAGAGGGCCTGGGGAAGGCTGGTGGGTGGGGGCTGGGCTGTCTGTCCGTCTGTCTGTCTCTACTCACCATAGAGCCCAATCATTGTTTCCAAGATTAAAACCCTCTCAGCTAAAATCTTCAAAGCCTCGCGTAGTTGGTGCAACCCCTCCCCCTGCGGAGGAAAGAGACAGATGCAGCCGTGAAGGGGGCAAGGGAGGAGGTCCTGCAAAGCTTGTTGGTGGCCCATGCCCCACCCTGGACATGCACCTGCGGCCCCGCACCACCTGCCACAACCCAGGGTCCGCGGACAGCCAGGATAAGGCCGGGGGAGGATGGGGCAGGGAGGGGCAAGACAGGTGGAAGCGGCCCCCTCAGTAAGTCCTGATGGGTCCCAGCTGGCTGCTCTCTGCCCACACCCCTGCACATCTGCTGCACTGGGGGCAGGGCAGTGCCAGGCCACAGGGGCCGCACTGCTGTCCCAGAACCTGCCTCGGGGCCTGCCCTGGAGGTTGTCATGGGGCACCCCCAAATCTCTGTTGCCTGACACCTGCATGATTCCTGCCACATCCCTGGGCCACCTGCACTCTTGTTTACTTAATATTCTTTAAACTGACTCACTTTTTGCCTACATTAACATACTACATTAACCTCACTCTAATGAATTCCATCAATTCCACTCAGGCTCCCACTGATCTTCTTTCCATTAACATCAAAATGAATATAGGCAAGTAAAATTAGAAAATGTTTGAGTGGCATCACTTTTGGGAACTTGTGCTTAACGTGTTGGAGAAGCTAAGGCTCAGGCCCAGGTGTCCACTCCTCAGCCCTTCTCACTTTGGGCTCAATCCCTCCCCAGGCTCTGACTGTTCCAAGTCTGCATTCTGCATGTCCTGGAATCAGGCCCCCAGCCCCACCCTCCCTTCGAAGTAGCATCCCTAGGTCTGTAGCCCCCAGGCCCAGGGATGTGGCAGCGGGCCCCCAAAGCCCCTGCCCCAGGCCTCCCCACCCCGAGATATTGTCGGCTGCTACCCAGGGTTCAGGCCAGCCCTCACGTTCACTTCCAGTTTGTCTGTCTGTCCTTTCCTTCCCCAGCATGAGGTCCACAATCTGGCTGAAACTCCACACTCCCTCACTCCTTCCTCTTTCCTAATCCAGACTAAAGCTATTTCCGGAATGTCGATATCTTAATTCCAAAGGAGCACCCCAGGACAGCAAATAGAACTATTCCAGCCCTCACATACCTGGGAGTCTCTCTCAGTGTCCTTTACTTGGTTCAGATTAAGTGAAGGGATGGGGTAGCATATGCATATTGCCACCATTGAAATCCAACATCTAACAACCGAGAGACCTCCCAATGTGTCTGTGAGCCTGCTGTGGCCTTGCTGGGGCTGTCTGTTATAACCCAGCTGTCTGTCCACATCACAAGGATTTGGATACTCTCAGGCCACTGACTGGACATTGCAGCCTAACGGTCAGAGTCACCGTGGGCCGCACACCAAAGTAATCCCTTTCAAGTATTACAAGAGCAGGATCTAAAAATAGATGACCTTCAAAAATTATGTTAAGCCACTCCCAGCATGGACAGTGGGACAAGCTGACCTCACGAACCTCCTGATAAGATGTAATAAAGGGTACTGCAGCCCCCACCAATGCTCCTGCCAAGAGCATTTAACTGCATCTCGTCGCAAGGAAACAATCGGGCAAATCTAGATAGATGGTGGGACACTCACAAAAAGACAAAGTCAAGAGAAAGAAGAAAAGGACAGGGACCATTCTAGATGAAAAGACACTAGAGTTGTAACAACCAAATGCAATGCATGAATCTTGATGAGCTTAGATTAAAAAAAAAAAAAGCAAAAAAAAAAAGGCATTTTGGGGACAACTGGTAAAATTTGTATGTAGGTTAAATGATACATCACTTTAGAGCATCATTTCACTGAATCAATTTCAGCTTTCTTAGGTGTGATGGTGGTATTGGAGCGTTTTGGGAGAATGTCCACACTCTTTTGAGATACACACTGATGTGTTAGGGAAAATACAGACGAGGTTTGCAATTTACTTTCAAATAGATTTTTTAAAGTCTGTAAATATAAGTAAAGAGAGAAAGAGCAAACGTGGCAAAATACTAATAGTTGGTCTGGCTAGTGGAAGGCAGGAGGATATTCATTCTGGATTTTCCTGAACATTTGAAAATCTTCTAAATGAAAATTGGAGGAAAACACTAAAGCAACATTCCTGCTATTTGGATGCCTTCCAAGATGAGAGGCCTGTTGTTTGTACTGATAACACCCCAGTCGCCTCCAAACCCAGACTGAGCGTCCAGGGTCTGCCGGACACCCCGTACTCAGCTTTACGACAGATACCTCCCATTTTCCATGGGCAGAACCCCGGGCGGGGGGCTTCTTCTTCTTGTTCTTTTCTGTGAAAGTTGCCTTAACTTTTTGCTCCCCTTCACAGCCAAACCAGCACCAAGTCTCTGTTAGTCCACTGACATCCATCCATCCATCCTCACTGCCCTCCTTCCGGTTCCTGCTCCCAGGGTCTCTTGCCAGGATGGCCATAACAGACTCCTGCCTGCCGTCTCTCTTTCTGCTTCTCCCATCCATTCTCCGCAGGGCAGTCAGAGGAATGGTTTGCAAACAGAAATCTGACTGTGTCTCTTTCCTGCTGTTCAATACTTCAGTGACTCCCCACTGTCCACAGAACGAAGTTCAAATTCCTCAACATGGCCTAAGTCCTGCAAGGCTATTTGACCTCCGTCTCACCCCTTGACTGTCACACTGTACCATGCAAAGTATTTGCAGCTCCTTGGCTACCCCAGGCTCACTCCAGCCCCAAGGCCTTTGTTCATGATGTTCCCACTCCTCTACCTGAATACCCTTTGCTTGATTAATGCACCTTTCGGGCCTCAGCTCCCATCTCCTCCTTCAGGAGGATAAATCCTCCCCCATCACAGCTGAACTCCCTCTATCCTGTTGCTGCTGGTTACTGGTCTGTATCTCCCTCCCCCCCCCCCCTTCCCAAATCACATCTATGTCCACAGAACCCAGCCTGGGGCCTGGCACCCACCAAGGAAGGGCTGGTTTCCCAGGTCCTGGAAGCTGAAAATCCTGGGTTTCATTTCCAGCTCTGCCAACAATTTGCTCTGTGGAGTTAGGCCTCAGTTTTTCTTGTCTGAATAAGGGGTATGAGCTTTGGCTAGATGGGATGGCTCAGCCTACTCTGGGGCAGTGCCTGCACTTTATGCTCATGACCACTGGGTGTCACTGCCGAGCCGCAATCGGACTGTTGGCTCAGGTCTACCTGGGGGTGGTAGGTGGAGAGTGGCCCCTCAGGGCCCTTCCCCACACTGGGCCTCATCTCCACCTACCCCCCACAGAGCTGGTCCCCAAGTCCCCAAAGCCTCATGCTGACCCCAGCCCAGCAGGTCCCCCTCAGGCAGGCAGCAAGCAGGGGCAGAAGTACAGGTGGGAGTCAGGGAGGAAGGAGGATGGGCAGGGGCCCTGCTACCTTTTGGGCAGCCCCTCCTACAGGTGGTCCTGAGTTCAAGGCCTGGTTTGGGATAGTTCAGGCATCCATTCTCCTCCCAGAATCTCCATGTATGGATAAAGCTGCATAACCTAATTCAGCTTCACTTCACCTCTCCTACCTCTCCTGGGCTGAATAGAAAACATGTTCCTAGAGTGGAGGTGGCCAGTGACAGGCCCAGGGGAGGCAGAGGGCTGGGCTTATATGGGTCTACCTGACCCCCGGCCTGGCTCATGCACCTATTGGTAGTATGCTTAAGAGACTCTAGAGCCACTGGGGGATGAAGGGGGGTATGGGGAGTGGAGTGACAAGCAAGGGGCTGGGGGAGGTTTGCCGGAGAGGTAGCAGGGCCCCAGAAGTCATGGGAAGACATGGGGAAGGGCTCGTGCGGGGTGAGGGGCTCCCACGGCTGTATCCATCACTGACCCCACAATCAGGAGCAGAGAGGGCAAGGCAGGCGCTGGGTGCATCCCATGTCTTCGTTAACTAGTGCCTGCTGGAAAGTAGGGCACCCCAGCCAGACTGCATCCAGACGGGGTTGGGGGAAAGGGAGGCACGATACCAGTCTCCTAAAGAGCTTCCCAGTTTTCTCTCCTGTAGGGGTGTCTGCCTCCACCCTGTCCATTTTCCAAATGTCTATGTCACAATGGTTTCCAGGTTCTTGCATTGTGGGCTTTTGGTCCTCTCCCCATGTATCTTGGGTGGGTCAATTTCTAGGCCTGGGAATTCATTCACTGCAACCATCACCAATGATTGTAAAGGTCTCTAGGACCCCAGCTGTGGTTTCCAAGTCTCCTTTCTCATACATGCTATGTCTCCTGTGTATGTGACAGTTTCTAGGCCTTCCTTCTCAATCTTCCTGGGCTTCCTTTGTGCAGAGTGATTTTTAGATCACCCCATCTCATTTTCCATGTTTCTCCCATGCATGATAGTCCTGTCATTGCACTCCCCCTGTCCTTGCACTCCCCCTGAGTCTCCTATGTATGTGATGGTGTCTAGGACCTCTTGTTAATTACAGGTCTTTTGAGAATAGTGAAGTCTAGGTCCCCTGACCTCATTTACCATGTACCATGTATACATAATGGCTTCTAGGCCTCCCTTCCTGTGCTCCATGGATTTCCTATGTATACGGTGGTATCTAGGTCCCCTGTCCCTTTAACCATAGGGCCTTCACCATTCCTATGCCTCCCTTCCTATGCTTCACAGATTTCTCAAGGCTTCCGTCCCATTCTTTTGTGTGGATATTGTCTTCACGCCTCCCTTTCTTTTGCAGACAAAGGAGCAGAAGCCAAAGCCCTTGCTGGGAAGGGACTATGAGGCAGAGGATGCAGTCTGGACTGGGTCAGCCCAAACCACCCAGGCGGAACAGGCAGGGTCACCCTGGCTTGGAAAGGCCACAGAGGGAAGGCGGAGACAGGGACAAAGACAGAGACAGAGAGCATGGGGTCTGCTGATAAGGCTGGCCCTGTCCGGTTGGGAAGGACAGGATTGGGAGGGGGCTAGAGCTGAGATCTGTCAAGCCTCCTTCCTAGGAGACCAGGTTACAGTGGGGATTTGGATGAGGTGTCCCCACTGCTAATGATCTCCTGAGAGCCCAGGGCAGGAAGGGCAGTGGGAGGTCAGTGCTCGGCTGGAGCTTACCCAGTGGCTCTTCTCACCAGGGTCTCCTTTGGGGCCAGGTTCTCCCTGCAAGGAGAGATAGAGGTAGAAGCAATGAGAGAGGGAAGGAGGGAGGGAGAGTGGGAAAAGGAAGGAGGGGAGGAGAGGGGGAAAGAGGGGGAAAGAGGGAAGGAGAGACTGGAAGAAGCTAGAAGGCTGAGAGAGACAGAGAGTGGCTTGTATGGGACTAACACTAGATTAAATGCAAAAAAACCCCCCAAAACAATGACTTGAAGACAATAGAACGTGGGAAAGAGCAGCCAGAAACTGGAGGCTATTTGACTTTTGAAAGAAGGGAACTACACTGGGTAAAAAATAAATACTTGTGGCGTTTCTTCTGAGGGCACACTGCAGCCCCCTCAGCCTGGCAAATAGCTCAAGCAGAAAGCTTTATCATCTTACTGGGCCGAAGAATCATAGGCTGGAGTTGAGATGGCCACAGGAGAGTGAAATTGAAAGGAAATACTGGAAAGCAGGGAGCTACAGTAGGGGAGTAAAATCTATATAAATACCCCCCTCTAATGCTCAGATGGTCCATGAACTACCCATCCTAAAGTCACAAGCTGAGTCCAACCCACACACTGGACCAAATATCAACACTCTTCAGAGGAAGATAATAGATCCCAGATTCTCTTTATTCTGTTATCTATATTGTCCAGTATGCAATAATAATTACTAGATATGTGAAGAAACAGGAAAATGTGACCCAATATCAAGAGAAAAATAAGTCAGTAGAAACAGATCCATAGCCAACCCAGATTTTGGGTTTAGTAGACACAAAGTTTAAAATATCTGTGATATTGGGGCACCTGGGTGGCTCAGCTCAGGTCATGATCTCGTGGTTCACGAGTTTGAGCCCCGCGTCGGGCTCTGTGCTGACAGCTTAGAGCCTGCTTCAGATTCTGTGTCTGCCTCTTTCTCTGCTCCTCCCTTGCTTGTGCTCAGTCTCTCTCTCTCTCTCTCTCTCAAAAATAAATAAAAGCATTAAAATTTTTTTAAATATCTGTGATATTTGTCATCAGGGAAATCCAGGGACACCTGGGTGGCTCAGTCGGGTAAGCATCTGACTCTTGATCTTGGCTCAGGTCATGATCTCATGGTTCATGGGATGGAGCCCCACATCAGGCTCTGTGCTGACAAGCATGGAACTTGCTTGGGATTTTCTCTTTCTCTCTCCCTCTCTCTCTCTCTCTCTCTTTCTCTCTCTCCTCTCTCTCTCTGCCCCTCCCACCACTTGCACTCTCTCTCTCAAAAGAAATAAATGAACATTAAAAAAATTTTTTTAAATGGGGGCACCTGGGTGGCTTAGTCAGTTGAGCATCTGACTTCAGCTCTGGTCATAATTTTGTGGTTTGTGGGTTTGAGCCCCCCCGTTGGGCTCTGTGCTGACAGTTCAGAGCCTGAAGCCTGTGTCACATTCTGGGTCTCTCTTCCTGTCCCACCCCTGCTTGTGCTCTTTCTCTCTCAAAAATAAATAAACATTAAAAGAAAACAAGCATCTTCTCAAAAAAATAAATAAAAAATAAAATATCTGTGATATTTATCATCAGGGAAATCCAAATAAAAACTACAATGATATTCACCTCATGCCTATCAGAATGGCTAAAATCAGCAACACAAGAAACAACAGGTGTTGGTGAGGATGCAGAGAAAGGGGAACCTCCTCACACTATTGGTGGGAATGCAAACTGGGGCAGGCACTGTGGAAAACAGTATGGAGGTTCCCCAGAAATTTAAAAATAGAACTACCCTATGATCCAGCAATTGCACTACTGAGTATTTACCCAAAGAATACAAAAATGCTAATTCAAAGGGATATATATATATACTCTGATATTTACAGCAGCATTATCTACAATAGCCAAATTATGGAAATAGCCCGAGTGTCCACTGATTGATGAATGGATAAAGAAGATGTGGTGTATGCATACAACGGAATATTATTCAGCCATAAAAAAGAATGAAATCTTGCCATTTGCAATGACATGAATGGAGCTAGGGACTATAATGCTAAGTCAGAGAAAGACAAATGTCTTATGTTTCACTCATATGTAGAATTTAGGAAACAAAACAAATGAGCAAAAGGGAAAAAAAGAGAGAGAGAGAGGTGGAGGGGGCAAAGCAAGAAACAGACTCAATTATAGGGAAGAGACTGATGGTTGCCAGAGGGGAGTGGGGGGATGGGTGAAATAGGTGATGGGGATTAAGGAGGGCACTTGTCCGGATGAGCACCAGGTGTTGTTTGTAAGTGTTGAATCACTATATTGTACACCTGAAACTAATATTACACTGGACGCTAATTAACTGGAATTTAAATACAAACTTAAAGTATCTGCGATAAACATGTTAAAGAATGTAGTGGAACTGATATAATGGTGGTGAGACGGGGAATTTCAGGAGATCTGTGAATACTGTGAAAAAGCATCAGATGGAAATCCTGGAGATGAAAAGGATAATACCTGAAAGAAAAAATTCAGTAGCTGAGATTAACGGAAGATAGGCCATAACAGAAGAAAGAATTAGTTAACCTGAAGACAGGTCAAGACAATAACTCAAACTGAAGCACAAAGAGAAAAAAGATTTTTAGAAAAGTTAACAGAGACTCAATGACTCATGAGAGAGTATTAAGTATAATTAGGATCACAAAAGGAGAGAAGAGAGTACAGGAACAGAAAAAATGTGGAGAAATACTAACCAATTTTTCCCTAAATTTGACTTAAAAAAAAACAATGAAACAAAACAGATTTTTTTGTGTCTGGTATGGCACATGAGGAATTCAGAAGTCACCATTTTTTCCTAATAACAAATAAAACACTGAACAAAATGAAAAATCAACAACTCTTCTTAGAAGCATCAAAGATGTGAGGTCACAGGACAAAGCACTGCCCCCCAAGTTGCAGAGAGAGAGAGAGAGAGAGAGAGAGAGAGAGAGAGAAGAAAGGAGGTGGATTATAATTTACTGAACATAAGCCTCCTTGGGAACCAGCACCAGGGTAGGAAAACCCAAATGTATTGACAAATTGCCAAAGGCTCAGTGTGGACAACTCTGAGAGTTAACCATTCCAGGGGGACCCAGATTTTGGAGAATATTCACATCTTTGCTAGTTTTACTCAAGAGCTCTGTCAGGTCCTTATAGTGAATGCTGTAGAAAAATCTCCTCTTGCTTTCAGCAGCAGGAAGGGGGAAAGGTACCATCTTGAAACACACCAGAGCATTCTGCTCTCAGCAAGGCCTGCCCTCAGGAGAAACTATTTTATCAGAGTTTAACCTGCTGGGGTCTTATCAGAGCCTACCAATCTGGAGGGGGAGGGAAATGCCCAACTATAGCTAGCTTTAGCCTTCCACATGGGGGAAGAGAAATATCCCAGCTCTAGCCACCTTGTCCCACCTGAGGGGAAACAAAACAAACAAAACAAAATTAAGAGGCACTGGTGAAGTTAACAATGTAGGGAGATAGGCTTACCCAAAGACTGAGACCTAACCATGAGACTACAGAATGCTTCCTCACATTACTCTTTACTGGAGTACATTACCACTACATTACTCTTTACTGGAATAAAGAGGCCTTTTACCCAGTACCTCATGTTTACCTTCTAACCAAAAATTACGAGGCATACTAAAAGGCAAAAAACACAGTTTTAAAAGAGTGAGTAAATATTAGAACTAGAGTCAGATATAGCATGGATGTTGGAATTATCAGACCAGGAATTAGCAAATAAAACACTATGGTTAATATTCTAAATTAAATTTCCATTAATTTTAATGTAAAAAATTGACAACACGGATAATGTGAGCAGAGAGATGAAAATTCTAAAAATCAAAAAGAAATGCTAGATTTCAGTCGAAGGTCCTCTTCATAAAGTCTGTTAGCTAAGGGTAATCACATTTTTCCCAGGCCTCTTAAGAAATACTTAAATCCACAGGGCACCTGTGTGGCTCAGTCATTTGAGTGTTTGACTCTTGATTTCGGCTCAGGTCATGATCCCAGAGTTGTGGGATCAAGCCCTGTGTCAGGCTTTGCACTGAATTTGGAGACTGCTTAAGATCCTCTCCCCCCCCACCCCTCCCCCTCTCTTTCTCTCTCCTTTTGCCCTTCCCTGGCTTGCACACACACACATGCACATGCTTTGTCTCTCTCCAAGAAAAAAAAAAAGATTGTCTTCCTCTCTTCTTCTGCCCCTCTTCCCTGCTCATGCATACTCTCTCTCTAAAAGAAAAAGAAAAGAAAAGAAAAGAAAAAAAGAAATATTTCAGGCCTAACAAAGGCCTTTCTTTCTAGTATCAGGAGCCATGTTCCAGAAATAAAAATTCAACAGAATTTCATCCCAGACTGTCCCCTCCCTAAAGTTCTACCTACAGCAAGAAAAATAACAAAACACTACCTGTAGTCATAAAGTCCTTCAGTTTCTTGGCCAAGATTTCACATTTCCTTTATTTATTTATTTTTTAGGTTTATTTATTTATTTTGAGAGAGGGAGAGAGAGCACGTGGGAGGGGAGGAGAGAGAGAGAGAGAGAGAGAGAGAGAGAGAGAGAGAGAGAATCCCAAGCAGGTTCTGCACTGTCAACACGGAGCCTGATACAGGGCTCAAACTCATGAACTGTGAGATCATGATTTGAACTGAAACCAAGACTTGGATGCTTAACTGACTGAGCCACCCAGGCACCCTTCACATTCCCTTTAAAGATACCTTTCATGGGTGCCTGGGACGCTCAGTCGGTTGAGTATCTGACTTTGACTCAGGTCATGATCTCGTGGTTCATGGGTTTCCCTGTGTTGGGCTCTGTGCTGACAGCTCAGATCCTGGAGTCTGCTTTGAATTCTGTGCCTCCCTCTCTCTCTCTGCCCTTCCTTTGCTCATGTTCTGTGTCTCTCTCTCTCTCAAAAAGAAATGTCAAAAATTAAAAAAAAGTTTTTAAATAATAATTAAAAATATAAAAATAAAGATACCTTTCAAGGAGAAAGACTCAAAAGGGGCACATGGGGGGCTTCAAAGGTACTGATAAGGTTCTATTTCTTGAGCTTGGTGTTGGGCACATGAATATATGACTTAATATTAATATTTAGATTTTTCAGGTTAAAAACTTGCATATATGTTTAAGAAAATACTAGAGATTGAAAACTTGTAACAGAAATGAAGAATGCCTTTGATGGGCTCAGTAGTGGACTGGACATGGTGGAGGCAAGAATCTCTAAACTTGAAATTATGACAATTAGAAGCTTCCCAAACTGAAAAGCAATAATAAAAGAGACTGAAAAAAAGAATAGAATATCCAAGAATGATAGGATGATCACAAAAAAAGTATAACATACATGTAATGAGAAGATGGGAAGGGAAAGAAAAAGAAAGGAACAGAAGCAGTATTTAAAGCAATAATGACTGAGAATTTTCTCAAAGGCACAGATCAGGAAGTTCAGAGAACACGAAGCAGGATAAATGTCCGCCCCCCCCACCCCGCCCCAAAATACTACACCCTGGGCATATCATCTTTAAACTTCAGAAAACCAAAGATAAAGAAGTATCTTGAAAGGGGCGCTTTGGTTGGCTCAGTCCGTACAGCATGCGACTCTTGATCTTGGGGGTTGTGAGTTTGAGCACCACAGTGATTGTAGAGATTATTTTTTTTAAAGTTTAAGGAAGTGTATTTTTATACCTAATAAATGTTTATTTATTTATTTTGAGAGAGATAGAGAGTAAGAGCAGGGGAGGAGCAGAGAGAGCAAGGGAAAGATAGGGAATCCCAGGCAGATCCCATGCTCAGTGCAGAGCCTGATGTGGGGCGCGATCTCACAACCATGAGATCATGACCTAAGCTGATTATCAAGAGTCACATGTTTAATTGACTAAGCCACCCAGGTGCCCCCCACCTCCTGCCAAAAAAAGTATTTTGAAAGAAGCCAGAGGAAAAACGTCACCTTATCTAGAGGAGCAAAGATAAGAATTCCATCCAACTTCTCAGAAACCATTCAAGCAAGAAGAGAGCATAGTGAAATATTTTAAGTGTTAAAAGAATAAAACCACTAACCTAGAATTCTGTACCCTCTGAAATTATCCTTCAAAAGTGAAGGAGAAAGACTTTCTCAGAAAAACAAAAACTGAGGGAATTTTTGCCAGTAGATCTGCCTTGTAAGAAATGTTAAAAGAGATTCTTCAAAGAGAAGGAAGTGACAAGTCAGAAACTCAGGATCTATATAAGGAAAGGAAGGGCATCAGAGAAGGAATAAATGAAGGTAAAAACCCAATGAAACTTTTATCTCTCTTATTCTTAACTGACCTAACAGAAAACACTTTGTTCAACATAGTAATACCAACAATATATTTGATCATATAGGCTTATGCATGTGAGTCTATGTATATCTGTGTGTGTGTGTATAGATAGATTTACATATGATTATATATGAGTGAAATGAATGACAGCAATGATACAAGGAACAGGAGGGAAGAATTGGAATATTTTATTATAAGGTATTTGCACTAACCATGAAGCAGTAATGTGTTATTTGCAAGTAGAGTTGGATTAGTTGTAAATGTATATTGCAGACTCTGGGGAAACAACTACAAGAAGTAAAAAAAAAAAAAAAAAAAAAGGAAGTGCAATCAATGTACCAAGAAAGGAGAGAAAATGGAATCATGTGAAATGATGACCTAAAACCACAAAATGCAGAAAAATTGTAGAAGACAAAAATAGGAACAAAGAATAAGGGCAACAAATAGAAGACAGTAAAAAATACGGTAAATATTAACCTAATAACCACTTTAAATGCCAATGGTTTAAATATCCCAGTTAAAAGACAGGATTGTCAGAGTGAATAAAAAAACAAGACCCAACTGTAAGTTGTCCAGAAGAAGCCCACTTTAAATATAAAGACACACAAAAAGCCAACGGATAGAAAAAGATATACCATTCTACCACTAACCAAATGAAAATGAGAGTAACTATATTAATTTGAGACAGAACAGACTTCAGAGCAAGGAAAACTTTCATGGATAAAGAGGGGCAATGCATAATGATGATAAAGCGATCAATGAAGGCACAACAATCCTTAATGTGTAGGTGCCTAACAAGAGAGCATCAAAATATACGAGGCGAAGGGGTGCCTGGGTAGCTCAGTTAGTTAAGTGTCCAACTCTTGATTTCAGCCTAGGTTATGATCTCATGGTTTGTGAGATCGAGCCCCGAATTGATCTCTGTGCTGACAGCATGGAGCCTGCTTGGAATTCTCTCTCCCTCTCTCTCTGCCCCTCCCAACTTGTGCTCTCTCTTCGAAATAAATAAATAAACATTAGAAAAATTATTTAAAAAATTTTTTTTTAAATACACGGGGCCAAAACTGATAGAATTGCAAGGAGAAATAGATGAATCCACTATTAGAGTTGGAAACTCTAACATCCTTGGCTAGAAACAGACAAATGTAGTCAGGCAGAAAATCAGAAAGAACATAGTTGATGGGCACCTGGGTGGCTCAGTCAGTTTCAGAGTGGTTTCAGGTCAGGTCATGATGTCATGATCTCACAGTTCATGGGTTCAAGCCCTGCATTGGGCTCTGTGCTCACAGCTCAGAGCCTGAAGCCTGCTTTGGATTCTGTGCCTCTCTCTCCCTCTGTCCCTCCCCCACTCATGCTCTATCTCTATCTATCTCTCAAAAAAATGAATAAACATTAAAAAAATTAAAAAAAAAGAAAGAACATAGTTGAAATCAACAATACCATCAATCAACTGGATATAATTGACATCTATAGACCATTTCATCCAACAACAGATTACACATTCTTCTCAAGCTCACATGGAACATTTGGGGCCATAAAATATATCTCAACAAATTTCAAAGAATAGAAATCATACCATGCATGTTCTTAAGTCACAATGGAATTAAACTAGAAATTAATAATAGAAAGATAACTGGAAACTCCCCAAATACTTGGAAATTAACCAACAGATTTCTAAATAACACATGGGTCAAATAAGAAATCTCAAGAGATATTTAAAAATATTTTTAACTACATAAAAATAAAATTGCAACTTACCAAAATTTATGGGATGTATCGAAAGCAATGCCTAGGTGGAAATGTATTGCACTGAATGCATGTATTAGAAAAGAAGAAAGATCTGGGACACCAGGGTGGCTCAGTTGGTTAAGCCTTTGACTCTTGATTTCAGCTCAGGTCACGATCTTGCAGTTTGTGGTATCAAGCCCTGCATTGGGCTCCATCCTAACATCATGGAAACTGCTTGGGATTCTCTCTCTCCCTCTCTCTCTGCCCCTCCCTTGCTCATGACCTCCCTCCCTCCCTCTCTCTCTCTCTCTCTCTAAAAAAAAAAAAGCTTAAAAACAAAATCTAAAATCAATAAACTAAACTTTGACTTCAGAAAAGTAGAAAAAAGGAGAGTAAATTAAATCCAAAGTAAGCAACATAAAAGAAATAATAAAAATTAGAGCAGAAATCAATGAAATTGAAAACAGAAAATCAATAGAGAAAATCAACAAAGTCAAATGCTGGTTCTTTGAAAATATCAATAAAACTGACAATCCCCTAGCCAGGATAATTAAAAGAGAAAAAAGAAAGACACAAATGACTAACACCAGAAATGAAAGGGGGGACATCACTACAGATCCCCTGGACATTAAAAGGATAAAATGAAATATTATCAACAACTTTATGCCAACAAATTTGGTAATTTAGACGAACTAGACCAATTCCTTGAAAAACCTAATCTGCCAAAAGAAGAAGAAATACACAATCTGAGTAGGCCTAGATCTATTTTTTTTAATTAAACATGTTTTTAAATGTTTATTTTTGAGAGAGAGAGAGAGAGAGAGAGACAGAGGGCGAACAGGGGAGGGGCAGAGAGAGAGGGAGACAGAGAATCTAAGCAGGCTCTAGGCTCTGAGCCATCAGCACAGAGCCGGACGTGGGGCTTGAACCCACGAACTGTGAGATCATGACCTGAGCCAAAGTCGGACGCTTAACCGACTGAGCCACTCAGGTGCCCCTGAAATTAAAAACACATTATCATTTACATAAGCACTCCCCAAAATGAAATACTTAGGTATAAATCTAACAAAATATATACAAGATCTATATGAAGAGAATCACCAAACTCTGATGAAGGATAGCAAAGAACTAAATAAATATGGATGGATGGGTAGACTCCATATTTTCGAGATGTCATTCATCCCAACTCGATCTATAGATTTAATGGAATTCCAATAAAAATTCTAGCAAGTTATTTTGTGGATATTGATCAGCTAACTCTAAAGTTTATATGGAGAAGAAAAAGAGTCAGAATAGCCAACTCAATATTGAAGGAGAAGAACAAAGTCCGAGGACTAACACTACCCTACTTCAAGACTTACTATAAAGCTACAGTAATCAAGACATTGTGCAATTGGCTAAAGAATAGACAGATAAATGCAATAGAACAGAGAGCCCAGATATATAAATATAGTTAACTGATCTTCAACAAAGAAATGAAGACAATGCAGTGGAGCAAAGATAATCTTTTTCAAAAATGATGCTGGAACAACTGGACACTTACAGGCAAAAAAAAGTAATAATCTAGGGATGCCTGGGTGGCTCAGTCAGTTAAGTGTTTGACTCGTGATTTCAGCTCAGGTCATGGTTGAACTCTCATGGTGTGTGAGTTCAAGTCCCGCATCAGGCTCCACACTGACAGTGTGGAGCCTGCTTGGGATTCTCTCTCCCTCCCTCTCTCTCTCTGCCCCTCCCATGCATGCATGCTCTCTCTCTCTCAAAATAAATTTTAAAAAAACTTTAAAAAATTAAAAAAAATTAATCTAGACACAGACCTCATACCCTTCACAGAAATTAACTCAAAATGGATCACAAATCTAAGTGCAAAAAGCAAACCATAGAATTTCTAGAAGGTAATGTAGGAGAAAACTTAGATGACTTTGGGTTTCATGATGACTTTTTGAAACAATACCAAAAGCACAATCCATGAAAGAAATCACTGATAAGCTGGAATTCATTGAAATTAAAAACTTCTGCTCTGCAAAAGATAATGTCAAGAGAGTAAGAGAAGTCACACACTGGGAGAAAATATTTGCAAAAGACACACCTGATAAAGGACTATTATCCAAAATACACAAAGAACTCTTAAAGCTCAACAATAAGAAAAACTAATTTAACAATTTTTTGCACAGAGGTGCCTGGGTGGCTCAGTGAATTGAGCGTTGGACTCTTGATTTTGGCTCAGGTCATGATGCAGGGTCATGGGATGGAGCCATGCATCATTGGGCGCCCTCTCCCTCTCTCTCCCACTTGCTTGCTCACTTTCAAAAAAAAAAAAAAAAAAAAAAAGGGAAGGAAAAAAAAGGCAATCTATGGAACGGGGGAAAATATTTGCAAACCACCTATCCAACAAGAGTTGATATCCAAAACATATAAGGAATTTATACAACTCAAGTGGAAAAAACCCAATCCAACAAATAACTCAATTAAAAACAGGCAAGGACCTGAACAGACATCTTCCCAAAGAAGATATACGAATGGCAAATAGGTATGTAAGAAGATGTTCAAGATTACTAATTATTAGGGACATGCAAATCATAACCACAATTTTAGATATTACCTCACACCTGTTAGGATGTCTATTATCAGAGAGAGAGAGAGAGAGAGAGAGAGAGAGAGAGAGAGAGATAAAAAAATGGTGTGGATGTGAAAAAAAAAGGGAACCCTTGTGCATTGTTGGTGGGAATGTAAATTAATACAGCCATTATGGAAAACAGAATGGAGGTTCCTCAAGAAATTAAGAATAGAATTGCCATACAATCCAGCAGTCCCACTTCCGGGTATTTATCCAAAGAAAACAAAAATCACTATCTTGAAGAAATATCTGCATTCTCATATTCACTGCAGCATCATTCACAAAAGCCAAGATATGGATGAATGGATAAGCACAATGTGGTATGTATGTATATGTGTGTGTGTATATATAATGGAACATTATTCATCCTTAAAAAAGATGGAATCTTAATGATAAGAAGGATATGTGGATTTTAAGAAAAAAAAAGTTGAACTCAGAGAAACAGAGTAGAATGGTGGATCCCAGGGCCTGGGGCAGGGGATGGGAAATGGGGAAGGTTGATAAAAGAATATCAATTTTCAGTTATAGCATGGCCGAGTTCTTTGGATCTAATATTTAGTATGGTGACTAGAGTTAATAATACTACATTGTATAACTGAAATTTGTTAAGAGAGATCTTCAGTGTTCTCACCACACATACACACACACAAAAGGTGTGTTTCTTATTTAAAAAGCTTTTTTTAAAAGTTTATTTATTTTGAGAGAGAGAGAGAGAAAGAGAAAGAGAATCATTAGGGGAGGGGCAGAGAGAGAGGGGGACAGAGGATCCGAAGTGGGCTCCGCACTGGCAGCAAAGAGCCTGACACAGGGCTTGAACTCACGATCCATGAGATCATGACCTGATAGATGTTGGACGTTTAACCGATTGAGCCACCAAGATGCCCCTTACAAAAACGTTTCTTACAAAACCAAACATACTATATGATCCAGTGATTGCACTCAATGTCATTTACCCAAATGAACTGGAAACTTACGTCCACACAAAAACCTGCATGTGGATATTTATTCATAATTGCCCAAACTCGGAAAGGTGTCTTTCAGTAGGTGAATGGATAAATAAACTGTAGTATATACAATGGAAAATTATTTACAGCTAAAAAGAAATGAGTTATCAAACCATGAAAAGATATGGAGGAAACTACACTTGATCTTAGCCAAAAGGCCGAGAAGCGATATATGGAGGAAACTTAAATGCATATTAGTGAGGAAAAAGGGATGAATGGGCAGAGCACCAAGGATTTTTAGGTCAGTGAACTATTCTACATGATGCTACAATGGTAGATACTAACAGTATACATCCATTGATACTGTAGAATGTACAACACCATGAGGGAGCCTTAATGTAAACTGTGGATTCAGGATGATAATAATGTGTCAATGTGGGTTCGATTGTACCAAATGTCCCACTGTATTCGAGATGTTGATAGTGGGGGGAGACTGTGTATATGTGAGGACAGGGAGTATATAAGAATTCTCTATACTTTCTGCTCAATTTTACTGTGAACCCCACCCCCCCCCTCAAAATGCTCTAAGAAATAATTTCATTAATTAAACAACAACAAAAAAAACTAACAAAAATAAAAATCCTTACAGATTTAGGAATCTTAGCAAACCCAAAGCAGGATAAACATAAAATCATCCCAACCACATCATTATCAACCTGTTGAAAACCAAGGGTAAAGAGAAAATCTTATTTTAATTTTTAAAAAAATTTTATTAAAAAATTTTTTTAACGTTTATTCATTTTTGAGAGACAGAGAGGGACAAACCACGAGTGGGGGAGGGGCAGAGACAGACAGGGAGACACAGACTCCAAAGCAGGCTCCAGGCTCTGGGCTGTTAGCACAGAGCCCGACGCTGGGCTTGAACTCACGAACCGTGAGATCATGACCTGAGCTGAAGTCGGATGCTCAACCAACTAAGCCACCCAGGCGCCCCTAAAGAGAAAATCTTAAAAGCCAGAGCAAAAAGATATGTACAAGGAAAACAACAAGAACCACAGCCAATTTCTCATGAGAAATGCTAATTTTCTCAGCCAGAAGACCATGGAACAACATCTTTAAAGTGCTAAAAGGAAGGAAAACTGCCAAGCTATCATTTTATATCCAATTTAAAATATCTTTCAAAAATTAAGGTAAAATAAAGACAGTTTTGGACAGAAGCGGTGAGGATTTGTTGCCAGCAGACTCATACAAGCAGAGCTAAAGGGCATTCTTTCTTTAGGCTGAAGACAAACGATACCAGATGGAATCTGGAGCTACAGGAAATCATTAGAAATGATAAATATATCAATAGATGTAAAAGACAATTTTTCTTTGTTTTCTTAACTTCTTTCAAAGTCAACTGTTTAAAGCAATAACAACAATGTATTGTGGGGTTTATAACAAATGCAGAAGTGAAATATATGGCAGTCATAGCACAAGGTCAGAAGGAGGCAAATTATACAGTTGTAACATTCCTATTCAGACGTGGAGTGGTATAATATTAATTCAAGTTAATTGTGGTAAGTCAAGGATGTATTTTTTATCCTTAAAACAACTGTGAAAAAATAACACAAAGTCATTGGCAGAGATAAAATGGAGTAAACAGTACTCAATCCAAAAGAAAGCAGAATAAAGGGGGAAAAAATAAAGAAGAGATGGAGTAAATAGAACACAAATAGCAAGCTGGTTGACGTAAATGGTACCGTATTAATAAATGTAAATGAACTCCACAGTCAAGGCAGTTAAGAAAAAAGAGAGACCTAACTATATGCCGTTTACCGGAGGTATACTTTAAATAGAAAAAGTTGAAAGCAAAAGTATTGAAAAAGATATACCATTCAAACACTAAGTGTAAGAAAGCTGGTGTGTTTTAGTATCAAAGTAGAATGCAGAGGATACCCTTGTTGGCTCAGTCTGAAGAGTATGAGGCTCCTGATCTTGGGGTTGTGAGTCTGAGCCCTACTTTGAGTGCAGAAATTACTTAAATAAATAAGAAACTTTATTGGGGCACCTAGGTGGCTCAGTCAGTTAAGCATCCAACTTGATTTTGGCTCAGGTCATGATCTCAGGGTTATGAGATTAAGCCCTCTGTTGGGCTCTGCACTGAGCCAGGAGCCTGCTTAAGACTTTTTTTTTTCTCTCTTTCTCTCTCCCTCCCTCTACCTCTCCCCCCAATGTGTACATGCACTCTCTCTCTACAAAAAAGTCAATAAAAAAACTTTATTTAAAAAAAGGTAGAATTGGGGTGACTGGGTGGCTGTCAGTTAAATGTCTGACTTTGGCTCAGGTCATGATCTCATGGTTTGTGAGTTTGAGCCCCACATCGGGCTCTGTACTGACAGCTCAGAACCTGGATTCTGTGTCCCCCTTTGTCTCTGCTCCTCCCCTGTTCACACTCTGTCTCTCTCTTCTTCAAAAATAAATAAACAGTAAAAAAAATTTTTTTTAATTAAAAAAAGTAGAATGTAGAACAAGGAGTATCCCCAGAGAGAAAAATATTCATTTCATAGACATTAAAATTCTGAACATGTATGCACCTAATAACAAAACTTCAAAACACACAAAGCAAAAGTTGACCAAACTAAAGGGAGAAACAGACAAATCAACAATCATAGTTGGAAAGATGGAGAGTGAAAGAAATATAGAGTGTCAGAGACACAGAGGAAAGAAAGAGATAGAGAAAATCTACAGGGACACAGAGCCCAAGTGAAGGAGAGGTATATGGCCTGATACTAAGAGGCTGACAGGACCCAGAGATAAGGAAAGAGAGGGATGGATCATGCCCTGGAGAGGAAGGGGGTCAGGAGCTCTGGTCTCATTGTGTAGAGCCAGAGCAGGGGTCTGAGCCTGTGGGATCCTGGAGGGGGTGCTGCAGGGTGGGCAGCATCACTCACCCGCTGCCCCATGGAGCCTTGGGGGCCAGGTTCTCCACGCAGTCCCTGTGTGGGAGGGAGGAGAGGTATAGAGTCAGCTATTGGAGTGGGTGTGACCCAGGGATCCCAGGATTCCCCAGAATCCTCCACCAGGGGCTGCCTCAGTACTCACTCTCTCTCCCTTCTCTCCTGGGTGGCCGGAGATTCCTTTGGGTCCAGTGGGGCCTGGGGGTCCCTGAGCAACAAGACAGGGCCTCAGCTTTGTACTGAGGCAGGGTTGGGTGGGCAAGGACTTGGGGGGCACAGGGGTCAAGGAGGGAGTCCCAGTTTGGCCTGGACCTCTGGGTTCTTTACCACACTCCCAGTGCCTGGCATACAGCTGGCAGTTTATACATCTCAGGGTTTAGAGTTATGGCCCTGGAGTCAGAGAGTCCCTACCCCTGATCTGCAAGTTGCCATGTGCTGGTGGCAGCCCTTTAAAAAAAAAAAAAAAAGAACCTCTATCATTCTTGGCTGTATGTGCTGCTCTTCCTTACATGGACTGAATGACTGAATAAAAAGATTTACTGAAAGTAGTTTGCATATTAAGTGCTCAATAAATGCTTGAATGAATGAACAAATGAATGAATGGTAGATGGGTGAATGGATGAATATGTGGACTGACAGTGGGTGGGTAGATGGATGGACAGATGAGTGGGACCACTTGGAGAATTACTCACCATGTGTCCAGGACTCCCAGGAATGCCCATGGGACCAGGAAGTCCAGGGGGACCTGGAGTAAGACACGACATCCTCAGGACTCAGAGTACAATACCAGTAAGTCTACTATCCACTCCCTCCTGATGGCCACAGCCCTAGCCACTCTGCCATCATCTGACCCCACCCCTTACATTGGGCCTGGACTCAACTTACCCATTGGCCCTGGGGGGCCTGGGAGTCCGACTGGTCCCTGGGGCCAGTGGCTGCTGGTCTCAGTGAAGGTGTTGGACAGTAATGGGTCCCCTGGGGGAGGAAAGATGGTGAGTGAGCAGGACTGGGCAGGGATAGGGCAGTCAGTCTTTACCTGCCATACCTCTGCCAAGCCAGCTTTGACTACCCTGTGGGACAACCTATAGTGTGGGCGGGGCCATTGGACACCTGCTCCAAGGGTGAGGAGTGTGGAGAGTGCTGGTCATATGGGACCAGGAAGCAGGGAGGCCTGGGTTCTAACCTTACCGCACTCTGGCTAGTGACATTCAGCAAGACCCTCCACCTTGCTGAGCCTATACTGCCACACGTCAAATGGGAATAGTAATAACAGCTACTATTTATTGACCATCTACTTTGTGCTAGGCTTCTGTGCATGGGGGTCATGGAGCTCTGGGAGAACTGTGCAGTCACTCTCCCCATTGTACAGATGAGAAAACTGAGGCTTGGAGAGGGAGGAGTGGTGAGATGGAATGAATGGCGCCCAGTCATACATCAAAGATACAGCACAGGTATGATTGAACCTGGTACTCCTAGCTTCTGACCACTGGCGGCACACACGTAGGTCAGCCTGGGGAGGAGGTCAAGGATACATGTCTGGGTCCAGATGGGTGGAGGAGGCTCTCTGAGCACAGGGTCAGGGAGCACAGAACTCATTTCCTGCCATCAGGCCTGGGGCTCTCCAGCGCTCTGAGGGCTGGATCACCGCCAGCTCCAAGACTTGGCAGGAGGGCCGGATGCTGGTAATTCTAAGCACAGGCTCCGGAGGACGCCTGGGTTTGAAGCTGGTCTCTCATGTTCTGGTTATGTAATCGCTCCTCTCTGGCCCTCAGTCTTCCTCATCGGAGAACAGAAGAGGACAATGGCACTATGGGAGGACTGGGTGACACATAGCTGACCAAGGGCAAGCCTAGTATACAGAAGGTACCTGGTAGATGGCAGTGACAATGGGATGATCATTATGCCAGCCCTGCCCCCACTCCCACCATTATCTGTCATGACCCCAAGGGACTTACCATATTGGGGGTTCCAGGCATGGGGTGGTCCAACAGGGACTGGGGGGCCAGGGGGCCCAGGGGGGCCAGGAGGCCCTGGTGGACCTGGAGGTCCCCTCTCTCCAGGAGTGCCCACAGCTCCAGCCTGGCCAGGGCTTCCTGGGGGGCCCTGAGGACCTACAATGGAACCAGGGAGTTGTTGGGTGTATGAGGCAGGGAGGTCCAGGGTGGCTGCAAGGGGGCGGAACAAGGCAGCCTGGGGGAGTGGGTACACGATGGCTGCGGAGGCCACAAGCCCAGGCCGGTCCTGGCCCTGACCTCCCTGGCCATCTATTAAGGGGATGAACACAGCCCTCTTCAGGGGCTTTAGGACAATGGACACTTGGTATACAGCAGGTTCTTAGGAAATGTTGATTTCCAGAATGTTCTCTTCTCTCCCTTCCAGACTTTTGAATGAGTTGTTCCCTCCATCAGTCCTCCCTTTGCTCTGCCTGGTGTCCCCTCCAAGTCATCCTTTAGGCCTCAGCTATGATGTCACTCCCCAGGAAGCCCTTCTCATGCCCCACCCCATCCAGGCTGGGTCTAGGCTTCCTTCCTTGGGGTTTCCATACCTACAACTTCCCCCAGAACAACCTTGGTCACATGGTGGGGGACACTGCTATTTCTCCTCTGCCTGCCTCTCCTCCTCCCAGCTGGTCTGGAAGCATCAGAAGGGTATAGACAGGTCTGACCCCACCAAGTACCCAGCTCAGAGCCTGCTGTGGTAGGTGCCCAGGACACATGGGTCCAGAGAATGCAAAAGAGGGTTTTGGGGAGCCCAGGTGTGAGTGGAGGGGTGATGAACTGAGAGACACGTGGGTGGAAGGGGCCCAGGCTACCTCTGGCCAAGTAAGGGTTCACCTGACAGGGCTGACCTGGGAAGCTGGGGGTAGGGGCAGTGCTGTGGGCACTCACCTGGTGGGCCTCTCATCCCCGTTGGGCCCCGGCTGCCAGTGTCTCCCTTGGGGCCAGTGGGCCCAGGAAGCCCCTGGCCACCAACTCGATCTGGGGGAGAAAGTTCATCAGCTTGGTAGCTCCAACTTTGCTCTTGCCCTGACACTGGCCCTCGTCCCCCAGTCAGCACCTACCCTCTCGAGGGAGCAGCGGGGCCCTCACGTTCTCTCTGGCTCCTGGTAGCCCTGGGGCAGGGGTAGACAGGGGTCAGTGTCATCCAGGGTCCCTGCCTCCAGCTCCAGTGTGTACGACAGGGGCTACTGGGGTGCTGCGCCCCATCCCCTCAGGCCCAGAAAGGGGTCAAGCTGGGAGTCAGCAGCAGGGCGGGGACTGGAGTCTCACTCCCCTGATTCATTCCCAACACACTGCCCCTACTGACCCACTCACCTTGGAGGCTTCCATCTCCCGGGCTACCCCGGGCAGCTGGGGAGCCCCAGAGTGGGACAGGGTCCCCGGGTGCCGCTGGGGTCGGGAGCACTGCCCGCTCAGTGACAGTTAGCACCGCCACCTGCGGAGGAAGAAAAAGACAGGTAGGTACCAGGGTCTCAACAGGGGCAGGTCAGCAGAGGGGCCCCCGTGTTGGGGGCAGGAGGCCCATGCAGCCAGCATAGCCCAGCTTGGAGTGGAGACCCACCTCCCAGAGGCTCAGAACTTCATCAGAAGTGACTGTGGTTTTCAAACTACACAATTCGTCACCGTAAAAAAGCCATCATACACCGTCACTGCCACCCAAGTGGAGTTCTGTGTCGCCATGTTTGCTGGGCCACAGGGTCTTTCCTATGCTGAGCCGCATAAATAACATGAAACTCCTCTTGGTCTATTCAAGTACTACAGGCTGGGAGGATTTTTACTAAATTTTGAGGGAAGTTTGGGAAGGTCTGACATGAAATAGAGGCCCTGAGGTGTATACAAAACCACTTTGGGACCCAGTGTGGGGAGCCTCTGAAAGTCAGTGGTGTCCGCTGAGCCTCTGACCTGGGATTAAAGAGGGGCCAGAATGCCCACTGACCAGGGGGCGGGGGTCGTGTGGTCCTGTCCAGAGAAAAGCTGAAACTCCCAGACAGACCCAGAACTAAGAACCACACCCCAGACCTGAGACTGAGCCCCTCATGCCGGCTCCTCCTGGGAGGAAGCCTGGGGAGCAGTGTGGGGTTCCCGGAGCTCCCACACTTCCTAGCAGGGGTTCTAGCACATGCTGTTCAGAAACTTCCTTTTCCCCCTTGATACCTCAGGGGCATCTTTTCATGTTACAAAACGGAGGTGTTGTGAACGGCTGTCTGGTATTATGCTAATTATGCAACCACTCCCTCCGCCATCTGGTTTTCAATTTTCCCTATTCATTATTATTATTTTTTAAATTTTTATTTATTTATTTTTTTGAGAGACAGAGTGCAAGTCGGGGAGGAGCAGAGAGAAAGGGAGACACAGAATCTGAAGCAGGCTCCAGGTTCTGAGCTGTCCACACAGAGCCCACTGCGGGGGCTCGAATTCACAAACTATGAGATCATGACCGGAGCCGAAGTCAGATGCTTAACCAACTGAGCCACCCAGGCGCCTCTTCCCTATTAATCATTAACATTTTGGTAACCACCTTTGCATCTATCTACTCTCCTTAAGATAAATTCCCAAGGAGAGAATGATGGAGGAAAGGATATGCAGACAAAACATGTATGTCTTTACGTGTGCTTAGAAAATCTGGGGGGGGGGGGTGCTCCTGGGTGGCTCAGTTGGTTAAGCGTCTGACTCTCGATTTCTGCTCAGGTCATGATTTCATGGTCCGTGGGATTGAGCCCTGCTGACAGTGCAGAGCCTGCTTAGGATTCTCTCTCTCTGCCCCCTCATGCTTGTGCGCGCTCTCTCTCTTTCTCTCTCAAAATAAGTAAGTAAACTTAAAAAAAAGAAAAGAAAATCTGGAAGAAAAGATGCTTAAATATTGACCGTTGCTCTCTCTCGGGGCATAGGTGACTGCTGCAGATGGTTTTCTGGTAGGTTTTTCACAGTTCTGAGCTATTCATGTTTCTAAACTTAGAATGTCTTGCTTTTTAATTGCTGAAACCTTTGTATCTTGAGATAATTTGGGATGTGCAGATGTTTTGCTTTGGAAACTGGGAAGATAGTATTATGGTGGTGGAGGGGAATAAAAGGCAAAGGCGACAGGGCAAATAAGAGACTCAGCCACGGGCTCTGGGGGGGTGGGGTCTACAAATATCTGGCTGGCATGGAGATGGGGGTGCACAGGGAGCTTCGTAGGCCTCCCGGAGGAAGAGCAGGCCAGGCGATCTGACTGTGAGCAGGCTTCCTGGGGAAGGGCACAGAGGGGAAGCCAGCTTGTTCTGGAGGGTGGTGGGTGCCTGGTAGGGAGGTCACATGCTCTTGGGTGTTGAAGCTCAGCTCAGAGATGCAATGGGAATCATGAGTGGATGGGGCGTAGGGGTGCAGGGAGGGGGTGGGGAGGCCAGGGGAAGGGCAGCTGCTCACCCACCTTGGCTTCCAGCACCTTCAGCCGCTCGGTCAGCTCTGATACTTTGCTGCAGTTGAGGCAACCTGCAGGGAGGGATGAGGCTGGGGCTGGGGCCAGGCGCCACAGGTTCCCCATGGAGCCCCTCAACGCCTGGGGGCAGGATGGAGGCAATGGGACACCTGATGACCCCAAACCATGAGATAGCTCAGTGCAGGAGAAGGGGCTACAGCCTGTTCAAGGTAGGCCATGTCCTGAGGGTTTCCTTTGGCTCCAGATCCTCCAGAGCAGAATCAGGGACCCACCTCCTGCAACCTTTACATCTAAGATGACTCCTTCCCTGGAAGCCAGGGCAGGAAATCCTGTTGCTTCCCCTTGGGCAGGGCTGGCCTGGGCTTGCCAGCTTTGGGGACTGACACATCACAACCTGGACTGAGCTGGCTCAGAGGCGCTACCCTCTGATTCTGCCTCCGCAACCACCGTCCAGCTCCTCGGGCCTCCCCAGGGATACCCCTAAGTTATCGATAGCAGCTCTCTGGCCCATTCCAGAACTTGCCAGCTGCGGTGCACGGGGACTAGTGCTTTAAGGGCTCATCTCTCCAGTCCACGCCAGGATCCCATGTGTTACGACTAGTGTCACCCCAGTTCACATCTGAGGGCACTGAGTTCAGAGCAAGGGTGCAGTGAGTTCTTGACAAGCACAAAGTCTGGGGTCGAGTCCCAGAGCTGCCCCTTCCTGGTTATGGGGCCTTGGGAAGGGCGCATCTCCTCTCTGACCCTCAGCTTCCTCCTCTTTAGAATGGGGACAATGATGCCTTCCTGGGGCTGTGAGATTGAAATGGGTTGACAATGGAAAGCACCTGGCGCAGTGCCTCACTCATTGCAGATGCGGAGAAAAGCATAGTTTAAATAAAAAGAGGACTGGCGGCTTGGGCCCACGTCTGCAAGAGTCTGGGGATCACACACACACAAAAAAGAGTTTGGGGGTCATGGGTCTTGGGGTGCTGGGCCCAGGTCAGACTCCTTCTAGGCCCTTTCTCTCCACCCCCACTTTTCTTTCCAGGCTGGGGTGGGCAAGGGTGGGCGCTCTCCCTGACCCTCCATTGCTGGACTCAGCTGGCTTTAGGATCATCACCACATTGCCTGTGCCCCCGTCCGGCCTCTCCTAAACCAGGGGGACCCCAAGCAGCTGCCCCAGGACCCACCTGAGAAGGCTGTGGGCCTAAGTGCCATCCGTCGCATGGTGTTGCCTGACCAGCCAGGCTCCAAGAAGCCAGCGGAACCTGAAACTGAGGGATGATACTGATGAGAGCCCCGCTGGCCTGCACTATTCCCCATGTGCCACTGTGGCCCCGACCAGGATCCCTACCCCTCCTGGTGAAGAGGGAGACAGAGGCCCAGAGAGGTGGGACAGTTTTCCTGGGTCACACAGCAAGAGCTGGGATGAACTGGAACAAGACTGCGAACTTGATGGGACTAGGGAGCGGGCTGGCAGCAGGTAGGGGCCAATGACCCCAGCAAGCTGCATGGGTTAAGAGCTTAGAGGTAACAGATGCAAGGTTGGGTCCCAGCCCTGCTACTTGCTGACCTGTATGACTTGTCCTCTCTGGACCCACCTATATTCCCACCTGTAAAGTGGAGTCATAAGGCTACTACGCCCCCCAGGCTGGTGTGATCCTGAGGAAGGCAATGTATACAAAGGGCCCCCTGGGCACACATAGGCACACAGCAGGCAGCTGGGACATGGCTGTCCCCCTTCTCCCTGCCCCAATTGGTAAGAAGACACTGAAGTGGAACCCGCCCTGGTTTTAAATGAAAACCAGAGGGAGGCTGGCTGCCTGGGAAGGGCAAGGGGGGCTGTGCTCTACTCTGCCACCACCCCTATGAAGAGTGGCCACCCTGGCTGGTCTGGCTCTGGGGGCCTGGTTTTCCCCACAGCCAGAGGGATGGGCTGGCCGAGCCAGGGGCAGGGGTACAGCTGGAGGGGCTCTGGAGCCAGCAGTAGCAACTGCCCTTCTCTGCCCCCCCCCCCACCGCCCCCCAGGCCTGCCTTTTAAGGCCACAGAGTGCCATCTGGTTGGGGGGGGGGCGGGGAGAAAAGACCCAAATAAGGCACAAACCTGGCAGCTCTGAGCCAGGCTGCGGGTTGGTGCAGGGAGTGCGGCGCCGGGAACTCAAACCAGACGGGTGTCTCTGGCCAGCCCCCAGCAGGGAGGCGGCCAGACCCTGCTCCACTATGGGGCCTCTGCTCAGACTGGCCTTGCATCTCCCGCTCACCCTCCCTGGGGACCTGGGACTTGCCCCATCGCAGGGAATAAATCTGGCCCAGGACAGAGGAAGGTGGGCTGGCAGCCCAGGACTGGGGGCAGGGATCGGGGCAAGGTGGGGGGAATGCCATGTGAGCCAAGGCCAATGCTAAGTGTTCTACACACCCCAGCTCAATCTCACATGGTAGGTTGTAACAGCTAACACTTAACAGCTAGCACTTACTCTGGGCCTGGCACATTCTAGTAAGCACTTCACATACACATTTTTAACTCATTATCCTCATGGAACCCTATAAATGGATAGCTAGTACCACCTCCACTTTACATATGGGAAACTGAGGCACAGAGCTCCTCTGTCCCCTGTGCTCAGATGAATGGACGAGTGAATATGAGTATCTCTCTGGAGGGAAACCAAGATGGCTGGAGCCTGGACTTGAACTCAGGTTAGCCTAACTCCAGGGCTCGACCTCTGGGCCACCTGTTACCTCGAGTCAGCCCACTGGGTGGAGGCAGGGAGGCCTGGCACCTGTAGGAATGCTGGCTCTGGAGGAGAATGGGCTCGCCAAGCCTTCCTCGTCCTCTTTGCTCCCAGGTGAAGATGTAAAAGGCCATTTTGTTACTCTTTTCAGGAATTCAACCAAAGGAAGCTGCTGTCTCTCCAACCTCATGGAAGTTTGGGTTTTCTCTGGGATGAAGTCTGGCAGAGCATCTGCCTGGCCCGGCCTCCTCACTTACCCTGCTGTTTCCCCCTTTTTTTCATGGCATTCCCACCCTCTAACATGTACTGTGTCAGTTCCCCAGTTCACGGCCAGTCATCCACCCCACTGGCTGGAACATGAGCCCCACCAGGGCAGGGACCTAGTCTGTCCCATGAATGGCCTGGAAAAGTGCCTGTTGCATAGTAGGGCCTCAGTGGCCTCAACAGACCTTCTGTTAACAAATGCATGAATCACCGGCCCAAAATGAATGTAAAGCAAACAAAACAAAAGGCAAAATAATGTGGACGGCAGACACAATGGTCTTGAAAATGAGCATAAATGTTCTAACGTCACATGAGGGCTTCCCTGAGTTACTAATCTATGCACTTGTGGTTGGAAATTCTTTTTCAACCAATTTGCTTTTGTACATTTCACTGGACGCCAGAGAGAACTAGAAAAACTAATGAAAACATGGTCTGACCATCAGCATAGATGTAACTGGTTCAAAGTGACGGCAAGTGAAAATTTTAAAAGAAAGAAAGATGGAAGCAAGGAAGGAAGGAAAGAAAGAAGATAGTTAAAGAAATAACAAAACTGCTAAAAAAAAAAAAAAAACAAACCCAGAAAATATTGGTTTGGTTCAGGATTCACAAAAACAATCCCTAAAACTTCAAATTCTGGTAAGTGGACAGAACTACTTTAAGGGGCAAATCAGGCTGTAAAATGGCCCTTTCGCACAGCAAATCCCAGTAGGAAAAAAGCTCAGGGTTGGGACAAGGTCCCCTGTCATCCAAAAGTATCATATCCTTCCCACTGGTGTTGGGCCAGGACCTCTGGAGCAGACCCCAACGGGCTGAAAGTCCCCCAGATCCCAGCCTGGTGGTCTGTCCTGAAGTTCCACCCCTCAGCCCTAACCTTGCCCTCTCAGGGGCTCCAGGCTGGGTTCCAGGACCACAAACCCCAGCTTCCCTCTGGGAAACCTGACTGTGGGCTACTTCCCACCACCTGGGAGGTCTCTGCCAGTACCACACACACTGCCTCCCTACCCCCTTCCCCACAGCTGCCAGTCCTATATCACCTCCTCCAGGAAGCCTTCCCAGACACACCAAAGCTCCCCCCATGACACTCTCATCACTCCCTGCCTTGATCTGCACAAGGACAGCATCAGGTACAGTTTCAAGCCCTGTGCCCCCATAAGCAGCTCCCCTTCCCCCTGCCCACCACTAGGACTAAGCTAAGAAGCCCCTTCTCATTGGGTCTTCATGAGAACATGAGGCCCAGAAAGGAGAGGCCGCCTGCCCACACAGAGAGGTAGGGATGTGGGGATTCAAACACCACCCTACACTGGGAATGTGGGTGTGAGAAGTTGCGAGTGTCCCTGGGCTTCATCTCTGGCTTTCTCTTCCAGGACAGGGGCCAGCAGAGGGGCTTCCTCATTCATGAGCCACCCACAGGTCTGCTGGGTCCAGTGACCACAGCCACAGAGATGCAGTCTCCCCAGCCTCAGTCCAGGTGTCGTCCTGGGAATTTACTTTGCAAATGTAAATATTTGCTGCTGTTGGCCTGAACCAAAGATGGGGTCAGGGATGGGGCCAGGAGCTCCAAGAACCCTCCAGCTGGCTTCTGGGAAGCCTCAGTCTGTGTCCAGCCTGGCCCTCTCTTCAGGGTAAAAGGAGGTTCCCATTCATTTCCCATGTACCCACTGTACGTCAGGCACTGGAGAGACACGAGTAGTGATGGCAAGGCGGGGGCCACTGTAGCCAGGTGGCAGCTCCAGGAGGGTCACAGGCAGAGGGGACAGCTGCTGCCCAGGCTGTGGGGTGGGAGAGAAGGCCAGTGTAGGCCAGGGGTAAGATGGAGTGAGGGCAAGGCTGGAGCACATCACTGGGGTGGTCAGGAAGGTGGAGAGGGGAGCCACCCAGCTAGGGGTGAAGGACGGACAGGCAGGGAGTCAGAAGATAGGGGCTGCTGGACCTTCCAGACAGGAGTGGAGTAGACAGGTGGCAGACTCGGGCAGCACTGAGCCCACAGGATCCTGAATCTTCAGAGTAAAGCACAAACTTTGCACTGTAACTGGCATCTAGTTAGGGCTGGAAAGATAGGTGCAGGAAGGGCCTGGCCCTGGATGGTGGAGAAGCCCAGGGCCCAGGCAACACCTGGGCCAGAACCTCTGGTCTGTTCTTAAGCTTTTTTGCTGTGTGACCTGGGGCAAACTTCTTCCCTCTCTGGTAGCCCATCATAGAAAGGCTGTGGGAGTCCACAGATGGGGAAGGGACATGTGTGCTAAGGACAGTGGAACAGTGAGGGGCAAACAGAGGTCACCTAGCTGCAGGGGATCCCATGGGAGAGGAGGGTGAGGGAGCTTCTTGATTTTTCTATCAGGGAGCAATTGGGGCTGAGATTGGCTTCCACCAGTCTCATGGTGCCCCAACTGTCCGAATACTCCCCTACTGGAAATCCTCAGCTGATGCTGCTGCAGAGGAAAAATCCTGGCCCCAGGTCATACTGATGGACTTTGAATTGGGATGTGACCTTGAGCAAGGCATTTCCCTCTCCCAGCCTCAATTTCCATACCTGGACCTTCTGCATCATGGCATGATAGGTAGCATGACACCGGTGGGTGTGAGTCATGGTACCCGGCATGGAAGACAGCGGACGCTTTCCTTCCCCTCATCATTATTATTACGGGAGGGTCTGAGCCAGGGGGAAGCTGCAGACCCCAGGTCAGAGCCCTAGCTCTGAGAATCCCAGCTATAAAGCTTATTTGCTGTGTGACCCTGGATGAGATCTACACCCTCTCTGAGCCTCACTTACATCGCCTGAACAATGGGGCTGATGGGTGAACAATCTGTCTGCAAGGATTCCCTCCTCCCAGAGGCAGAATAACACGGAGGCCACAGCAGCCCTGCCCTCAGCAGAGCCCACCAGGGGCTCAGGACCAGCAGACACAGTGCATCCGGCCTTGGCCCTTCCTCAACGTTTTCCAGTGGGAGTGGGCAGCCAGGTGAGACTCAGCCAGGCTCTCTTCCTCCATCTAGTCCCACCTCCCAAGGCCAAGAGGCATTAGTAGAGGCTTGATCAGACAGGTCCCGTGCTGAGTGACTCCAGGTCCAGGTGAATACCCTTCTGAGCCTCAGTTACCCCATCTGTAAAACGGGGCCTATTCCAGTGTTTTCCTCATAGGTTGTCATGAACATCAGGGTACATCCTCACTCATCATCACAGAGTGAACATTGCCATTCTGAAGATGAGAAAGCCAGGGCTAAGAGCTACGAGTGAACGAAGAACCTGCAGACTCGAGGCCTGTTTGCTGAGCAGCTGACTGAGAAACTAATCTCAGAGGTGGGAGGGAGGACAGTCCCAGAGAGCCATCGCAGAATCCCCAGCACAGGGGCCAAGGGGGAGAGGAAGATATAAATTTATGAATATCCACTGTGTTTGAGGCATGAGTCTCAGATGCTCATAATAAAGTACAAGGTGGGCACTTTTCAATCCCAGGTGACTTCCAGATAGAGACAAGATTCAGAGAGGTAGGGTGACCTGCCCCAGATCACACAGCAGAGCACAGCTGATCTAGATCTGAATTCTGGAATGATGGGTGCTCCCTCTCCTCCTTCATGTCACCCCACACTGCTCTGGTGACACTGCTCTGTGGCCCCAGGGCCATGTCACAGGGCTGGGCAGATTATGAGGGCAGTTACCAGCCAGGGAAACTGCTGGGGGGGTGGGGCTCAGCCTCAACCAAGCTGTCAGAGGAAGGGCACGGCCTGGGTTGGGCTTGCAATGTCCTCATGCTTCCCCACCCTCATTCCCAGGACCCCAGAAGAGCAGTGTTCCAGAACATCCAGGCCTGGGCATCTCTTTAGTCTGCTCTGCCTGTGTGTGTGTGGGAGGGGCCCTTCCTGTCTCTGGTTATCACATAGTGCCCACCACAGGCTGCCGTGCCACTGCAGGGTCTTTACGGCTTCATTTCATCCTTGAAACATCCCTGGGAAGCAGACTCTAGTACCCTGCCCATTTCACAAGTGAGAACACAGAAGTTTAGTGTGGGAGAGCCCAGGCTCTGCAAGAGCACACAGCAGCTTGGTGCTCTTTAGAGAAGGTATTCCTCCCTTTGAATGGGCACGAGATACGGGCCACCTGCACTGCAGTCCCCACCCCGCCCCCTCTGCCCGGTGCCCTTGCACAATGACTTGCACAATGTATGGGGAGTCCCTGGCCCAAGGCCACACAGCTGGTGTGTGGCAGATCTGGCCTGGCCCATGAAGCCCTGGAGACGTCCATCCCAGGCTGGGACCTGGAGGCCCTGAAAGAGGAGATGGCAGATGTCAGGGTTGGCCTAGCCCAGCCCCCATCTTGCACGCCAACCTTGCCATTGGCAGAGACCTTAGCCTTGATCCTGGTTTCTGGACACACAGCCTCCAGCTGTGGGACTCAAGGGCATGGGAACTGCCCCCACCTGTCCTCCGCCCTCACTGGCTCCATGATGGCCCCACAGACCTGGGAAGGTCTGCCCTTGGGAGGGAAGCCACTGACAGAGTGGCCTTTGTCTGGGCAGGCCCTGCCTGGCTCAGGCCCGCTAGGCCCAGGTGGCCCCCACACTCTGGGGACTTACTTCCCCCCAACCAGCTACTCTGTGTCCTCTTTGGCAGCAGCCCCTCCTTTTTGGCTCTCCTCCTGCCCCCTGGGCCCCTCTTCCTCCCACCAGGGAGGGGAGGGTCCCATTCCTGGTTCCCCTTGATGTCCCCTCTCACACCGGCACCGGCAGCTGCCTCTCTGTACAGGACCCCTGCTGGGCATCAGGCAGCTCCCCCACTCCCTCTGGCCACCCCTACCAGAACTGGAGACTCCCCAACCCCACAGGGAAATCTGCCAGGCCCCTCCCTGCCCCACTCTGTCATGAGCTCTACCCCCCACCCTGTGTGACTCTGGGCATGTGACTCCACCTCTCTGGGCCTCTGTTGCCCATCCTATGAAGCAGGACTCTTGTGGGTCCCAGGGAGGCGAAGCATGTAAATCTTTCAAGAAGCACCTATGAATGGTGACTTCTGTTAGCATCACGCTCTCTTGATTCAGAGGCCATGTCTCACACGTTCGTGTTTCTGGAATCAGAGTATATCTTGTGACTGATGCTCACATTAACGTGCTGCTCTGGGGGCCCTGAATGCCTCTTTCCACTGATGTGCCTACAGGCGTGCTTCTTGGGCTGGTTCTGACAGCTTCTCTTGCTGAGTTCAGATAGGTAGTGAGGGTGGGAGCCACCCAGACTGCTTAGCAGAGAGGCAGGTGCCCTTGAGAGAGGGCTCTCCAGGTAACCATGTGTCCAGGGTGCAGGGAGGCCTGGGCTGTGTCCTCTGTACCACTGCTGGGTGCTGGGCCCTGAGCCACCCGTGTTGCATGCAGAGAAGGGGGGTGGGGTGAAAGGGCTCCCTCTGCCTGCGACACACTCCACATGTGGTGGCCCATCTCTAAGGCCCTGGGAGAGGCCAGGCAGACCAGCCTTCAAATCCTGACCGCCACTCAGGAGCTGTATACCCATCACTTTCCTGAGCCTCAGTTTCCTCACCCACAAGATGGATACAACCATCCCAACTGGGCCAGTTCACAGACTTAAGGGGTGCTTTGCTTCCATGTGCTGTTACCATATCCAATGGAAATGTCCACACGGGTTCTCCCCAAGTTTGGAGGAAAGGCTTGGGACGGTGTGCCTCAAGACATGAGCTATGCAGCATGTATGAAATTCCTTCAGGGGTCCTGAGAGTTAGGCGGTCAACACCCATGGGACAGCAGGCCCTGACTGTGTGCATACCAGCCATGCCTCACTAGTGGGCCTGGGTGTGCCCAGTGCTGGCCACTGTAGCATCTACCGACTTAGCAAGGGTTGACTACTCCCACCCACGCGCCCAAGGGAAGGCACTTGGCCTGTACCTCGGGGTAGTCCTACCTTCCTCGCAGTTCACCCCTGAGTGCCCGGGGCAGCACCTCCACTCACGCGTGGTCACTGTCTTGTACATCACCTTGTATGTGGGTCTCACCACGGTTCTGTAGCTGAAAGAGTGTCCAGGGGGCCGGACTCAGACAGAGTTTTCTGCCACCTTTCCCACCGACCTGGATGTCCATGGGGATAAGCTCCAGGGTCCTCTGCTACCTCTGAGCCCCTCTGGAGCCTCTCTCCTCCTCTACACAGGGATTCAGCCCTTCCAATCCCTTGTAACTCCCCGGGTGGGGGGATCTAGATACTAAGTGGACAGGAAGTCCCTGCAAGCTGGGTTGGCCTGTCCCGCCGAGCAGTGAAGCTTCACCAAGTGAATGCATGTGGGTAAATGGTGGAATCCTTCCCCCAGGAGGCCCTCCAAGTGCCCCAGGAGCCTAAGGGGAGGTGCTGAGGATGGGGACGGGGCCAAAATTCCCTTTGCTCCGCCCACCCTCGGGGCCCCTGCATTTCCCTGCACTCTCGATGCAGTGTCACAACCAGGCCTTTGCTCCTGCTGGCCTCCACCTAGCATGCCACCAGCCCCTGTTCCACCATGGTCTCACTTACCTGTTCCCTGGGCAGCTCATGGGCCAGGGGCAATTCTGCAGCACTCGCTGAAGGTAGGTGCCATTTTGCACGTGGCATGAGATGGTACGGGTCACCACATAGGAGCACCAGTTCCTGAAACAGACCCACAGTGAGGAAGCTCAGGTGCCATGCGCAGCCTCTTCCCAGGACCCCGGGGAGGATGAGTGAGGAGGTCCAGGTTCTTTCCAGGAGCCCTGAGTCTCTAGGGAGAGAGACCCCCGAGCTCTGAGTCCTTTGGGCCCCAGTCAGGAGTCTCTGGGCTACTGTGGCTGAGGAGTGACTCCTATAGCTCTGGAGGGGCAGCTGTGCTGGGGGCTCTCGGAAGGTCGTGGGGACTGAGCTGCGGGGGACAAGACGGGAGCAAGGCATCCTTGCCTGCGCTCTCCTTTCTCGATATCACTTCTCTCCATCCGGGTCACCAGGGCCTCCTGCCTCCCACCCGGACAACAGCAGCAGCCCCCGTCTTGCCCCTCAGTTGCTCCCTAGGGAGAGTGTCATAAAATGGAAACCTGGCCATGTTCTTCCCGTGCTCATCCTCACTCGGCGCCCTCCAGATGTCCTGTGCTCACATCTGCTGTGAACCCTCACCTCCAGGCCTTCACACACACTCACGCTGGGCCCACTGCCTGGGCCCACTGCCACACGCTGGGCCCACCCTGCCCCCACTTCTCCACTTGGCACCTCCGACCTTCAAAGCCCTACTGTGCTGTCACCTCTCCCCGAGTCCTTTTCCACCTCCACCCCTACCTGAACAGAATTGATGGTTCCCTGCCAGGGATCCCCTGCAGCACTTTGTATACCTGTCTCGCTGAGTTAGGCTGAGGATTCATGTCTGCCCTGTCCCTCCCCTGGCATGACAGAAGAGAGGCCCTGTCTCACTTATCCTTGTGTCCCCTCTGTGTGATAGCCAGATGTCCCAAGCATGGGGGACTGGATTCTCCAAATGCCCATTAATAATCATATTGCTTTGCAGGGCGCCTGGGTAGCTCAGTCATTTCAGCAGCTGACTCTTTTTTTTTTTTTTTTAATTTTTTTTTTCAACGTTTATTTATTTTTGGGACAGAGAGAGACAGAGCATGAACGGGGGAGGGGCAGAGAGAGAGGGAGACACAGAATCGGAAACAGGCTCCAGGCTCCGAGCCATCAGCCCAGAGCCCGATGCGGGGCTCGAACTCACGGACCGCGAGATCGTGACCTGGCTGAAGTCGGACGCTTAACCGACTGCGCCACCCAGGCGCCCCATCAGCAGCTGACTCTTGATTTCAGCTCAGGTCATGATCCCAAGGTTGTGGGATTGAGCCCTACATTGGGCTCCACACTCAGCAGGGAGGATTCTCTCTGTCTTTCCCTCTGTCCCTCTCTCCCCTGCTCGTGTGTTCTCTCTCTAAAAAAACAAAAAAACAAAAAACATATTGCATTGCATTTATTGAGCACCCACTGTATGCTAAGGGTATTTACATTATCTTCCTAGTAAGTCAGGAAGGCACCTCCCTACATTTTACAAAGGTGTAAACTGAGGCTTGGGGAGGGGAGGACAACTGCTCACGTACCAGAGCTGGTGCATGGTAGAGTCGGATTTGCACCCAGGAATGTGGATGGCCCAGCCTGGCCCCTGACTTCATCCCAGAGATCTCAGCTCCTGTCTCCTCCCCATCTCCTGAGCCACGGTCCATGGTTCTGTGAAGGCCCCAGCCTGGGAACCTGCTGACCCCAGGCTCAAGACCACAAAGGAAAGTCTGGTGGGGTGACAGGCTCTGGCTGAAAAGGGTCACCTGAAACAGTCCCTCCTTTCCCAATCCCGGCAAAAAATGCAGGGCCTGTGACCCTGTGCAGGGCTGAGGGCTGCTGAGCCGCTGGAATGTCTCAGCCATCACAGAGATGTCTGCCACCACCGACATCCAGTCTCCCAGCTGCCGTCCCACCCCCGACCCTGGTCACCCATCAGAGAATGTCCTTGGCCGGGACCTGCCGACTAACTCACTGTGGGACGCTGGGGAAGTCCCTTTACCGTTTTGTCACCCTGGGATAAGTCCAGAAGGAAGAAACAGCCTTAGCCAAAGGCACAGTGGGGAGAAGGGATGGCTCTGTTTAGACCAATGACCTGGCAGAGGCTCACCATAGCCCTTGGCCAGACACCACATGGAAGAGGTGACAGGGGCTTGTGGCAGCACTGCTGGGAACCACGCGACACTGGGAACAGCCTAAACAGCTACAGGACCACTGGATGTGGAAAACCAGATGCGAGATAGAGCCCAAGTTCTCCACGTGTAGACCACCATGTCTGGCTAATTGAGAAACGCAAGTGCAGACCAACGGATAGAGAAGGATTGGATTTCTATTAAAATAAGAAAGCTCAGGGTGGGGGTGGGGGGCCCTGGGTGGCTCCGTCAGTTAAGTGGTTAAGTGTCTGACTTTGGCTCAGGTCATGATCTCACAGTGTGTCAGGCTCCGTGCTGACATCTCAGCCTGCGGGTTCTGTGTCTCCCTCTCTCTCTGCTCCTCCCCTGCTCACCCTCTGTCTCTCTCTCTCTCAAAAATAAATAAACATTACATGAAAAAAAAAAAAAGCTCAGGGGTGCCTGGGTGGCTCAGTTGGTTAACTGTCCAACTCTTGACTTCCGCTCAGGTCATGATCTCACTGTTTATGGGTTCGAGCCCCACACTGGGCTCTGTGCTGACAGTGGGGGAGCCTGCTTGGGATTCTCTCTCTGCCTTTCTCTCTGCCTCTCCCGGGCTCAAGCTCATGCTCTCTTTCAAAATAGATAAACTTAAAGAAATATAAAAAAGAGAAAGCTCAAAGACTATTTATATGTATATGCACATATATAGCTATGTGTGCAAAGTTAGGAAAAATCACACGCTCACATCAAATTGCCACCCATGGGGGCAGGGAGGAGCTTTCCATCTGCTCTGTCTCCTGCAGTAACAGCAGCCTTCAATGATCATGCGTGCTGCACACCAGGAGCTTGGGTCCAAAGCCTTTCACATACCAACTATGAGTGCCACTTTACAGATGGGAAGACTGAGGCTCTCATGTCTGGGATGAGCCCCAGGCACCCAAGATGAACAACACAGTAAAGGTTGGGATTCAGGTCCATCTGACCCTAGAGTTGGCACTCTTAACCTCAGGCTGGAAATTTTCTCCCAATGAGCAGGTGGGTGATTTTAGAAGTTAAAAAAAAAAAAATACATTTCTTCAAAAAGGCCCCACTCTTTAGATCCTCTGGGTCCCTAGAGCTGTTTGAGTTTTGTTTGGTGTGTGGGGGGGCATAAGCCCCTTTGAGAAAGTGATGTCAGTTGTGGTTCTTATCCAGAAAAATGCATAAAACTTGGGGTGCAAGTTTTGGAAGGCACTTCCTGAGGGGTGCTGGGGGTTCCCTGCAGCCTGTGTGATGTTCCTCAGGCTGGCCCTAGGGCTCTGGGATTGAAGGAAGGAGGGAGGGAGGGAGGGAGGGAGCAACCCAGGCAGAGGACAGTCAGAAGCTCCAGATACTGGAGGGGCCCCTGCGCCAGGAATGAAGACTCCGTCCCAGTGTATGGTTGTATACACACACGCAAAGGCATGCACATCCATCAATGCAGTGAGCACACACACAGACACACACACACATGGACACACACGCACGTATTTATGAGTGCCTACAACTCCTGGACACACGTGTACCCATGTGCACACACACAGACCCACATAAGCACACACACACACACACACATTCAAGCACAGTCAGACCTAGGCAAATCCAATAGGACACACAGCCACAGAATGATCATCCTGTCAGGCAAATGGCCCTGTGCACACACGCCTCCCTCTATGCCCAGGCCCTGGACCGGGCTGGGGGAGGTGGGCCTGTGACTGCCCACAATTGCTTGACCTGCCCCTCTTTCTTTATACCAGGGGGCAGTGAAAATGATTTTCTTCTTCCTTAATTAAAATTGCCCCCATGTGGGTCCCTCGTTTATTTCCCACGAGCTGGAGTTTGCTTGAATCCCCTGCTTAAAAGATGTGGAGCTGATGGCTGACTAAACAGGAGGGGATACTTAGGCCATGTGGGGTTCAAGGTCAGCCCCTGGCCACTCCCCTGGGATGGGGCGGGGAGTCACCAATAACCACGCCCACCCTTCCCCCGGCCTTGACGACCCCAGCCCCACTGCTCCCAGGATAAACCCAAGTTCCTCTGAAGAGTCCTGGCCTGGCCCCTCTGTCTACTTTCCAGGGGCAGCAGGACCTCCTTCTAAAGCACAGACCTAATGTTGCCACTGCCTGCTGTGAGTCCACAGCCACCAAGGCTCCCCATCGCCCTGTGAGGCCTGCCAGCCCTGTCCTTGCATTCGAATTCCCTCTGCCTGGAAAGCACCCACTCCCCCCTGCTCCAGCAAACTCCTATTTGTCCTTTAGGTCTCAGTCCTAAGATCCCAGGAGAGGTAAGGCACCTCCAGGGGTCACCTTCAGCCACTCAAGGCAGCCTTGAGCTTTTCCCTTCCTTGCAGATGCTGAGGGAAGGCACTGGCAGGGGCCACACTAGAATGGGGCTCAGCCTGAGGGTGCCCAGGGAGGTTTGCTGAATGACTGAATGACCAAGAACAGGCAATGGCCCTGGGCAGAGGAGCCAGGACCCAGGTTCCCAGAGATAGGCGCTGTACTTGGAAGCCTGCCTACATCCCACTGTCCCTGGGGGTTTTCTTTTTTTTTTTTTTTAATTTTTTTAACGTTTTATTTATTTTTGAGACAGGGAGAGACAGAGCATGAACAGGGGAGGGTCAGAGAGAGGGAGACACAGAATCTGAAACAGGCTCCAGGCACAGAGTCCGACGCGGGGCTCGAACTCACGGACTGCGAGATCATGACCGGAGCCGAAGTCGGCCACTTAACCGACTGAGCCACCCAGGCACCCCTGGGCGGGGGGGGGGGGGGGGGGGTTCTTTTCTGAGATGCGGGTCAGTGATAAGTTGCCCAAGAACCCAGTGAGGCTGAGCCTGTGGGATGGGGCGAGGGCAGGAGCTGGGAGGGGGCAGCCCTTCTCTTCCGGGCTTGCCACTGCTCCCACTCAGCACTTCCTGGGCCCCCAGAGGCTGCTGGAGGAGAGAAAACAGGCCAGACCAGCTCGGTGTGGCACCAGCTACCCCTACCAGGGCCCCCCCACTTGCCCTCCACCCCCTGCCATGTGGGCCCAGGGGACTTTGTCTCTGCAGGGCCCAGGGCTGCGATCCGGAACAGTGATAGGGCTAATTGCAGGAGGCAGCCAAGCGGGCCAGGGGCCAAGGGCCGTTATGAAAAGGAGAGGAAAGAAAGGAGATGTACACGGTGGGGGCAGGGTGATCAGAGCCAGAGCCCCGCTCTGGAGGAGAAGTTCCAGTCCTGGCCCTGCTGCTTCCTAACTCAGTGACCTTGGACCCTGACCCTCTCTGCGCCTCTGTTTGTCCATCTGCAAATGAGGACAGCAGAATCTCCTCTCACACAAACTGTAAAGCACGGTGCTAATAGCTATTGTTCTCGAACTGTGACACTGGCTCCACACCCCACTGCTGTGGTAGAGTGGCTTCGCTGAGAGACACCAGCACAGTACCTTCCACAGGTCCTTCCTTTGACTTTGGGATAGGAATTGCCAGGCTCTGCATTTTATTTTATTTTATTTTATTTTATTTATTTTATTTTACTATTTTATTTTATTTTATTTAGTTTTTGAGAGAGAGCATGCGCATGTGAGCAGGGGAGAGGGGCAGAGGGAAAGAGAGAGAGAAAGAGAATCCTAAGCAGGCTCCACACTGAGCATGGAGCTCCTGGTTGAGCTCAATCTCAGGACTCTGGGATCATGACCTGAGCCAAAATCCAGAGTCGGACGCTTCACCGACCAAGCCACCCAGGCGCCTCAGGCTCTTCATTTTAAAGAGGGGGACACTGAGGTTCTGAGAGAAGTCACCTGGCCAGGTCACCCATGTGGGCAGAGAGCTGGGATTTGAGCTCCCCAGGGAGGGGCTGGGGAGGAAAATTCTCCACTCCTCTCGATTCTAGGATTTGCCCAAAGGAAGCCCATCTTGCAGAGGGAAGTGGCCTAGGCCAGGCCACGGTGATGGCTTCTACTCTAGAGCCATAGTGCTGAGATGGGTTGTTAAAGGAAATAAGGATTCAGGTGGGAAGGGATCTCATGGGGGCTAGGAAGCAGCCCCAGCAGGGATTGGGGGGGGGGGGGTAGACAGGGGCAGGGGTGAGCCAAGGCATCTCTGCACAGCCCCCGGGCACCCTGGTTCCGGGGGTCTCAAAGTCTTGCCACATTCCTGGGGCTGGGGCGGCTCCTTGGATGCCTTCCCGGGCCTCCCCCTCCCCAAGCACAAAGCCTCTTTTCTGCCTCTGATCCTTTGGCTGCCAAGGGGCGCCTGGGGTGCTGGGCTGGGAGTGGAGGGAGTGCTGATGGGGTGTGACGTCCCCATGCTGTCTCCAACAATGCTGGGACGTGGCCACAAGGGGAGGTCCTGGCAGCCGAGGACCACAGATTCCTCGAGTTAGGGGTCCCTTCCTCCACCTAATGTCAGTGATAGGAGGAACCACTGTTCATTCTTCTTATGGGGGACCATCCACCCTCAGAACAGGCAGGGGACAAGGGGAGGAAAGAGGGAAACATTGAGGAAACAGAGACCCGGAGCTATGAAGTGACCTGCCTGAGGTCACACACTGAGTGAGTGCCAGAGCCAGGGCCAGAGCCCCCACCTCCTAACCATAAGCTGCACACCTTTCCCAGACCCACAGCTGACCACTGCTACAACGCAAAGGACACTGGATTGGGAAACTGGCTGGCCTGGATCCAGGTGCCACTTTTCCTCTTTGGGCCCCAGTCTTATCTGTAAAATGGGAGCAACAGCACCGCCCATAGGGCTTTTGTGATGCTCAGGCCACTGGGAGCCTTCTGAGAACAGATGGGGTGACAGTCCCCAGTGACAACAGATACCTGCCCAGAGCCACTATCCTGCTCCCACGCAGGAAGCCGTGAGGAGGTGAGAAGCCCAGGCTGGAAGGCCCTGCCCTGGACTGGCCGGAGGGCAGTCTGGACCTTCAGTCCCCTCAACCATCATCCTGAGCCTGACACTGGGGATTCGAGTTTAGGGTCTTGGTCACCTTAGCACCTAGGATCCTGGGGGTTCACATTCATGCCCTGGGGAGGTGTTATCCTCCCTTAGAGCCGCAGCTTCCTCCTCTATGGAATGGGAACCATCAAAATGCATGCCTTCCATGGCAGTTGGGAAGAAGATTCTGGAGGTGGTAGATGCGGGTAAAATGCCCAACCCAAGTCAGCTGTGTTCAGCATGTAATAGGTGGTGGCGGCTGTGGTATCTGCCACCTGCCTGTCCCTGTCTCAGATAACCGCTATTCTGGCCTATGATGCCTTGACCACCTCTGCCCTCCAGCCCCAGCCATGTCACCTGCTCTTGCTAGCCCAGCAGGGGCATGCTGGCCCCTGACCACTGAGAAAGGGAATCTCTGAAAAGAATTAAAGAATTGAGGCCCTAGGGGGTGGGGGCCGGGGAAGGCCTTTGAATGGGATGAAAAGGCCTGAAGAGGCCTGGCTACTCCGTATTGTCTGCCTCAGACAAGGGCTGGCCCTCGAGAGAGAGGACCCCAGCAGAGGTGGGGGCTGCAGCCAGGACAGGGGCCAGTACAGGTTCAAACACTTATCAAAGCCAGAAAGACAGATTCAAATCCCAGCACTTCTACTAATGGCCCAAGAGCCTAGAACATTATGTTAATTATCTGGGACCTCAGTTTGCTCATCTGCTAAATGGGGATAGTGCTTCCTACCTCATTCAAATCCGTCATTTGAAGGATTAATGACCACACGGCAAATAAAGGGGCTCAACTCCCCACTGGGGAGATGCTCCACAAACACCAACAGAGAGAATGTTCCCAGCTCCAGAAACAGCAGAAGGAACACAGAATACTCTCTCCCATCTCTGTTCAAAATGCCAGGTCCCTGGGGGTGACCACTGACCCACGGACTGTGAAATTCCACCCCTGTCTTCTCCCTCCGAGGGAAATAAATAGCCAGGGTACTAAAAAAAGCCAAGAGCAGAGGGGAAAGGGTGGAGGTTCCCGAAGGGGGGTCAGCTAGGGGATGTGCTGGGCTTTTCCTGTGTGCAGGGAGGGGGTCCCTTGAGCTAGGGCCACGGAAGTCCTGCGAGGCGGGCTTCTCCCTGGCTGTTCCCCTTCCCCCTCCTTTGGGGCTCTGGAGGTGAAGCGGTGGTGGAGGGGTGGAGGAGGCTGTAGGGGAACGCCGGCTCAGGACACTTGCAGTAGGAGACCCCCGTACTGCCGGGAGCTTGGGCCAGATAGCTGGGCTGCCCAGGTCCCTTACTCCCATCCCGGCTGGCACTGAGGTGGGGGACCAGGTCCCCTCCCCAATCCCTGGCTTGCACGGAGGTTGGGGGGAGGGAAGGGGGGGTGCCTGGAGTCCTGGCCCCAGGGCTGGCAGGGCACAGAGGTGGTGGGAGGCAGCCCTTACCTGCGTCCGGAGAACTGGGCTCCCCCGACGTTCCACGCGGCGCTGCCTCCCGGGAGCAGGAGCCCGAGGCAGAGCAGCGCCCAGGCCCGCGGGCCGCCCATGCTGCGCCCGGCGCCCTCCGCGCGCGGCCCCTCGCCGTCGCCGCCCCCAGCCTGCCGTCCCCGCCCGCCCGCGCCGCCAGCCTCCCCGGACGCGCGGCTCCCGGTTCCCAGCGCAGCGACCGGAGGGCGGGCGGGAGGCGGGCGCGGGGCGGGGGCGCGCGTTCCCGGCCTCGCCCGGCCCCTCGGCGCGGCCCCCCGCCCCCTGCGCAGCCGTTGCCAACCCGGAAGGAGCCCCGGGGGGTCGGGCGCCCCCGCCGGGAGGCCCGCCAGGTGCCCACCTGAGCCTGGCGCCTTTCGCCGCGTGGCCCTTTTGGGACCAGGCTGCCAGTTCGGAGGTGCACTCTCACGTGCTGCAGACCCGGGACCTGTGGCCGGGGCCACCATCTCAGACGCAGCCCGGACCCAACCAGAGCCGCCACGCCTGGACTAGCGATGCCAGGGCCCTCATCCCTTCCCAACATTTGTGAGAGATCTAGTTCCCAAGGCACGCGGGATCCATCCATCCATGCAACAAAGGCTTCCTGAGCAGTGAGCACCACTGTGTGCAGGGCACCTGGCCTCCACTTCACATCCTGTCTCTGTTTATTCCTGCAACCACTCTGGGCAAGGTGGGCATGATTATTCCTATTATACAGAGAAGAAACCTGAGGCCCAGGTCCTTGTAGCCGCTCCTGCAAGGAGAAGACCTGAGCTGGTCATAAGATCAGTGTCTTCTTTTACTGTCGTCTTACAGATCAAGAAACTGAGGCACAGAGAGGGGCTGTCTGTCAGTGGTTGGAAGAGCCAGGATTTGAACCCATATCTTCTGACTTCAGAGGAATCAGCTCCCCCCCCCCTTTTTTCTAATGTTTATTCGTTTATTTTGAGAGAGAGGACGTGCAAGCAGGGAGAGGCAGAGAGAGAGAGAATCCCAAGCAGGCTCCACACTTGTTTGCACAGGGAGCGTGATACAGGGCCCAATCCCAGGTACCGTGAGATCATGACCTGAGCCAAAATCCTAAATCCGATGCTTGATGGGCTGAGCCACCCAAGGAAGGGATTACCTCTTAAGCACAATTAGGGAAGAGAGCAGACAGCATATTGGTCTGGACCTCAGTTTCCTCATCTGTAACAAGGTAAGGATTGGCTTAGAGTATCTGAAGTACGTGGATAAACTTCTGGGGAGAGGGCTGTGAATCAATCCCTCAGAGGTGTATGCAAGTGTGTGTTTGTGTGTGTATGTGCACGATGGATGAATGTGTATGTGTATGATGATGCTTGTGATGCATGTGTGTGATATGTGTGTGTGCAGGTATGATGGGTGTGTGTGTTTATGGGGAGGAACCACAGCTGTCATCAGAGGGGACCCCTCCAGAACGTCAGGACAGTCTCAACTCCCTCTTCTGCCTGGATTGATATGCGGCAGGCAGTCCTGGGCTGGGGAGCCCCCTGCCCAGCTTGGCAGTGCACCAGGGGCCTGCTTCTCAGGATCCTGCTGTGGCTTGTCCAGACCCAAACCCAGGATCTCTGCTAGAAACATTCCAGCAGGAAGGATTTGCCAGCCCCTAACTCTGATTCCCAGGGACTGTCTCTCCTGCACTCACCAGGGCTGGGCCAGCACCGGATCCTGGGCCTAAGTCAGGATGGGGGAGGGTATGCCAATACCCGTGAGGGGGCAAGTAGTAAGAGCCAGGTTCAAACCTTGCCTCTGCTGCCTTTGCCCAAGTTAGCTTGAGCAAGTCCTGCCCCTCTCCAGCCTCAGTTTCTTTGTGTAAGGACATCTGCACGTTCACTATGTGGGTGTGACCATGAGATGTCTGGCCCTGCCCTGGCATCCACCGTCTCTTGCTTCATATGGTCCCCCAAGCATGCACCACTTCCTCCAAAGACATCGTCATAGTGCCAACTTCGCCCCCTTGGGGAGCTGCCTCCCTCCCTTCCATGTGCCATTTTGGGCCACCTACTTTATGCCATCTGTCTGACCTCCCAAAATGCAGCTTTGCACCTCTGTGGTTAGCCCTTGTTTTGACACAACTAGATCAGTGACTTCATCCCCTGGATGACTGGTCACTTCCAAGGGGCCATCTCATGAGAGGATCCCAGACCCATCAAATCCTGGTTAAATGGCTGGGATAAAAAACCGTCTCCCCAAAGGGCACTTCATTTTATCTATCATCTATCTATCTATCTATCTATTTATCTATCTATCTATCTATCTATCTATTAGGTTGAGAGAGAGAGAGTGAGCTCTCTCAGGTTGAAAGAGAGAGAGGGGGCAGGGGCAGAAGGGGAGAGAGAGAAAATCTTAAACAGCATGGAGCCTGATGAGGGACTCGATCCCATGACCTTGGGATCATGACCTGAGCCGAAATCAGGAGTCGGACACTCAACCGACTCAGCCACCCAGGCACCCCCACAAAGGGCACTTTGAAGGGCATGCATCTCTTGAGGAAGGAGAAGTGCCAGGCAGTGGCTTCTGTCCTGCAGAGTGCCTGGAAGGGGCTGCAAGATGTCCGAGACCCCCTCTGGGGCCACAGAAAAGAGGAGGGACTGCCAGGTCTATGTGCAACGTGTCCAAGATGCTCCTGTGATTACTGGCACACACATTCCTTTGTCAATGCCACCAAACTTGTGGGAGCTTCAGGCTACTGCGGAATTTTTCCAGCCAGCGAACCCTGTCAAAAAAGGGACCTCTCAGCCAGGGACACTCTCAGTAATAGGTGTTATCGACATTTGGACATCAGAAGGGGTCCTTGTCCTTGCTGAGACTGGGATCTCCTGGGATCTCCTATAACTACAGCCACACCTTGTGGTAGTGCAGCCTGCTGGTTACTGCATGGTCTCAGTTTCCCAAAAACCTAGGTGTCAATTCCAGAGCAAGCTCTGGGAGCTGTGTGACCTAGGACAAGTCACCTCCCCTCTCTGAGTCTCATTTCCTTGCCTGAAAGAACAAGCCGTAGGACCTTTTCAAGATCCCTCTGGCTCAGGAGTGTGCTTCTGGGGAAGTGTGAAAGCTCTGAGTCTCCGTGTGGTGGTCCTGGCGCACAGCCTGAAGCCCCCTTTTAAGCACACACTTTCCTGGTAAATGTCATCCTGTTTTCTGGTCCTCTTTCCTCCCTAAGCAGGAAGGGCAGGAAATGCTGCGGGGACCTGGGTCTTGGTCAACTGAGGTTTCAGTGTTTGCTGAGGCAGAGAGGAGAGGGGCCGCTGGCTCCAGCTCTCAGGGAGTGGGGGCTGTCCCTGTGGGCGGGGCCTCCTCCCTCGGGGCCTGGTCCTATCTACTGCCAAGACCCGAGACCGCAACGGCCAGTAAGACAGCAGCTTCCGTTCCCCAGAGCTGACCCTGTGCCAGGTGCTGTGCTAAGCATTTTGCTTGCATTGTCTCCTGCCCTCCTCTCCGTCCCCAGGGAGGCCGCTTTATCATCCCCCCAGGTGTGGGGCTCGCCCGAGGCCCGGCTGGTGAGTGATGGGTGCCGATCTACCCACCAGGCCACACTGGCGCCCTTTGGCCGAGCCCCACAGTGGGGCTGCTTTAGGGAAAAAGAGAACTTGGCTCAGATTTAGGCTCCTGTCTGGGAGCCGATGAGGTGAGAGAAAACACATGGGCACACGCACGTGTGTGTCGGCCACACAGGCACACGGACTCAGACACACGTGTCCACACACACACACACACACACACGCACACACATCCTCCTGGAGCAGGCCGTGGGGTCTGGGGAAACACAGCCCTTCTGCTGTGGATTCACTGACATGTCCACCAGGCCTAGTCCAAACAGGAAATAGTGTTCTCATAGCAAACAAACCTGGGTCGCAGCCTCCCTTCCTTATGAACTCCCACTGGAGCCTGTGCTAAGGGCCTTTCCCCTGCCTATGTCCCACAGGACAGCCTCCCTGGCTCAGGGGTGCCGTCATCATCGGCCTTGTTTGCGTACCAGCTTGTGTGAGCCCAGGAGCCCCACCTCATCTGTCCATATCACCCCGATTCTATCGGTGAGGAAGCAGCTCAAGTGGGCTGGGGGCCCCGGGGTGCCCACAGAACCATGGCAGCAGCCCCCAGGGCCCCAGGCCTAATGGCCCAGGCAGTGCCTGGATGTTATGAAAGGGAGGGGGCTGCGTAAATGTCAGTGGCCTTCAAAGCTTCTGCCCAGACAAAGGGCAGGCCGGAGGGCTAGGCCTTCCCCAAGCGTTTCCAGGTTGGGGAACAATGCCCGCTTTCTGTGCCTTTGATCTGGAGGCCTGGCCCTGTTGCCCCTCAGTCCCAGAGCAGGGGACACCCCGCTGGGCCAGGGCGGGGGTGCTGGGGGCCTCCCGAGAGCCTGCAGCTGCCTGGACAAATTATTTATGCTCCATGGAGCTGCCTTCTACCCAGCTCATTCCTTCCTCACAGAGCTGGGTCTGAGTCTGGAAGAGAAAGGTAGGAAGGAAGCTGTCAGAAAATCATAAATTAGGGCTGCAAGAGGGACTTCTGCCCTCCTCAGGAATCCTTGGGAGGAGAGGCCTGCACCTTAGGAAGTAGGAGGAAGACAACAGAGTGATAAGACAGGGCACAAACTAGCATGGCAGGCAGGACAAGGGGCCTGGATTTGGAGTCAGGAGTCCTGGATGTTCTGTGTGATCCACAGCGGGTCCCTTCTCTGTGGGCCTCAGTTTCCCATCTGGAAAGTGGGGGTGATGACAAGACTTGGGGGCTTTCCTGTGACTGTGCTTTGTGAACTATGAAGGGATAGACAAATAAGAGGCCTTCTGCTTAACTTTTTGTTCCACCTCCCATCCTCTGTTACCTTCCCCCAAATCCCCTCCTTTCTGCCTTCCACCTCTGTCCCCTCTGCCTTCTGTGGGGTCCTTTATTCTGCTTCTCTTTTTACACCTGTCCTCCTGCAAAAATGGGTTAATGGGGTCTCCTTCGGCAGCGTCCACCGAGATGGGGGGCAGAGAGAGGAGCTGTTGGCTCATTTGCACTAGCATGTCAATGACTAATATGTTGAATGTTAAATGTTGGAGGGCAGTTAACAGAGATTCTTCCTCGTTTAAGCCCTGAATCACTGGTAGTGGAACCTCGAGGCTGATAAGGGGGATATTTGGTGACCAATGGTCTAGGAACAAAGGTCTGCCAAGTGAGAGGGCCTTCTGTGTGCTAAGGTGTCTATCTCCCAGCTCCAGTGAAATGAAGCCCACCCCCTGTTGGATGCATTTGGGGTGCTGGCCATAAGTCCCTGGGGTTATATGGATCTGGCAGGCAAGAAGGGCAAGCAAGAGGGTGACTCAGAGCAGAGACCCTGGGCCCCTGCCAGTCCCAGGTGGTGCCTGCTGGGCCATGAGCACGTGACACCCTTAAGATGAATCATTTCTACCTCTGAGGAAGTGATTCTGAGGGGGAAGAGAAGAACAAGAGGAAGGGGAAAGAGCCAGAGAGAGGTACTCAGAGAGAGAAAGGGCCAGCAAGCCGAGACAGAGGAAGACAAATAAACTAGAGAGATGGAGAAAGTAAATGGATGGAGAGACAGAAGAAGAGACAGGGAGAAGGGTCCTTTGGGCAGAGGACCTCAGGTCCTTCCGGAGCCGGGCAGAGCGGGCAGGACCAGGGTGCCAGCCCAGCACCACTCCTGAGCCTCGCCCCTTTCTCTGCACCCCACGGGCTCTGGCCTCCCTCAGAACCGCACCCCTATGCCTCAAGCATGGGGAGCCAGTCTCCCACCCATGCCTGGCACTGGCTGACCTGGGCTGGTATAAATTGTGTAACAGAGTCTCTGAGCCTAAAAGAATTGGATCCCTAGCTTCTTGCTTGGCCTGGAGAGTCTTAAGTGGATGGACAGCCATATGGGGGAATATGTGTCCCTTGAGCACCTGGACTCCAGGCTCTTCTCGCCCTGCCCTCTGGTCCGGCCCTGTGGCGCTGAGCCTGGATCCCATCTCTATCTGCCCACCCCTTGGCTTTGTCCCCTCTAGCCTCCCCGCTTCACAGGATATGGCCTCAGTCTCCTTGGTGGCCTTAAGTCCTCTCTGACCCTTCCAGTTCTTCGGGATCTTTCCAAAGGCAAATGAAGCCAATTTACCCTGTGAGGAATACGTTAGCCTCTCTGCAGCCCTCAGGTTGAGAACTGAATATGGTCCAGCCTGCTCATCTTCCCTCTGCCCCTGACCCTGGGACATCAAATGTGTCTCAGTTCTCCTGACCACTCTGTGCTCTGCAGCTGGCTATATAGCTTTCCTATTCTGTCCCCTCTGCCTGCCAATGCTCACTCATCCTTCAGTCTAGCTCAGCTATCACCCCCTTTGCCTCTTGGAAGATGTCCTAGAAAGATACCCCCCAAGACTGGGTCGTGTGTCCACTGGGCTTCCCCACTCACAGCATTCTGTATTGGAGCCACCTGTTGATTTGTCTGGTTCTCTTGGTAGGTCGTAAATAGGCATAGATGCTGGGAATGTTTTGTAATTTTTTCTAAGAATTCTAGGAAAGATACATACCCCAGGCATCGTCAAAGATACATTTGGGTACAGAAAAAAGTAACGTGATTAGCTATGGGAAAATTTGCAAAGTATCAGTCAGATAAAAAGGTTGATTCCCTCCATATATAAAGAGCCCTTACAAATCAATGACACCAATGGCCCAATAGAGAAATGAACAAAAGGCATGAACAGACAACGTGGAATGAAAAGGCATTCACCTTCACTCAAAAGAGAAGCAATGCAAATGAAAACTACAATAAGATAGCACCCTCCAAAATGAATGCTAAGGATTTAAACCATTTTTGATAAAATGGGTTGGCAAGGGTGTGGGAAAAATGTCACTTCACATATGCCCGCTTTGAAGTGCAGTTTGTAATACGTAATGAAAGGTTAAACATATACTCCTTTGACCTAGCAATTCCACACCGAGCAAGTCTCTTACACATACATTTGCAAAGAACACAAGGAAATCAGCTGCAGCACCATTTGTGGAAGGAAGAGACTAGAAACAACCTAAGCGCCCATTGCAGGAGACGGGTAAATTAAGGTGCACGCATCAGTGGAATGCTACGTTGCCGTTAAAAAGAATGAGGGGGTTGGGGCGCCTAGAGCTCAGTTGACTGAGCGTCCCAACTCTTGATTTTAGCTCAGGTCATGATCTCACAGTTCGTGAGTTTGAGTCCCGTGTTGGGCTCTGCGCCGACAGTGCAGAGCCTGCTTGGGGTTCTCTTCCTCTCTCTCTGCCTCTGTCTCTCTCTCTCTCTCTCAAAAATAAACATTTTTTAAAAACGAGATAAACAAACTATGGTATACTCTTACAGTGGAATATTAGCCATTAATATGACACCCGCTACTGCATGGATGAACCTTGAAAACATTACACCGAATGAAAGAAGCCAGACACCAAGGGCCACATATTGTATTCATATGAAATGTCCAGAGCAGACAAATCCACAGAGACAGAAAGCAGATTAATGTTTGCCAGGAGCTGGGGACGGGGGATGGGGAGGGACCGCTCATGGGTACGGGGTTTCTTTTTAAGGTGATGAAAATGTTCTAAAATTAGATCATAATAATGGTTGCACAGCCCTGAATACACTAAAAGCCACTGAATCGTGCACGTTCAAAGATGAATTTTATGGAACGTGAAATGAGGCAGATTATGGAACAATTTCCAAGATTGGATGTTAAGTGAAAAAGGTAAGTACCTCTGTGTATGAAGGCTGCCGCCATTTAGGGGGGAAATTGCAGGGATATATAGCCATACGTGCATCGTGCACTCACTGTCTCTAGAAGGATTCACGAGAAATTGGTAACCAGCTGCCTTTGGGAAGGTGAGCCGCTAGACTGAGGGTGTTTGTTTCCATTGTGAATCCTTTTACGTAGTTTGAAAAAAATGAATACCCAAAAGTACACACGCACAGTCACTCTTTGCCCTGAGAATTAACTATGTGTTATACGTGTATGCACGTATAAGATGGCAGTTCTTACGCCTCCAGCTCTGGTGGCCATTGCCTGCAGCTTGGGAGTGCCCCTGGGTGCTGGGGTGAGGTAGCTACACAGATTTCCGCCACTGGGCAGGCAGAGATCGGCTAGTACCAAGGCTGCATCAGGAACTGTACCTCTGAACCTGCTCTCCCTGGGAGGACCCCAAGCTCCTGGCCTGAGCAGGCCTGGCCCAGGGCTTCCTGGGCTCATGACACACCTGCATGGAGGCTGTTCAGGGAGGTGACAGAGAAGTGGGAAGGGCCCGTCCCAGGAATTGAGCTGACAGACAGCCTCCATGTCTGCAGGCTGGAGCCACCAGAAGCTGAAATTGGGTGTCATCCCCTGATCCCATGGAGGGAGGAAGAGTAAGAGAGGAGGAGGGAAGACGGAAACAGAGAAGAGAAGGGTGGGAGACAGAGAGGGGAAGGATAAGAGAGGCCGTGTGAGAGATGGAGAGAGACTGAACTCTAATGTCAGCAAGGCAGAACTTGAGCCTGGCGTGGAGAGAAGGCAGGTCAGAGTAGTCATACAGGCAGAGACAGAGATAGATACTAAGAGAACAGAGAGTCTGAAGGAGGACACGGTGGTGGAGAGGGGTGTGGGGGCAGGGAGAAGGGGGCCAGCGTTGACCTGCTTCCTGCTGGGTCAGCCCCAGGCCCTTATCTGTGTGACTGCAGACTGCGTGCGTTATCACAGCTGCCCACGCGGAGGTATTTTGCCCAAGAAAGGGAGGCCAGGGAGGTCGATACACTGCACGCAGGCAATGGCAGAGTGGGACCCAACGTCTGGCTGCAGAACCCTGGAGCCAGTGGTCAGGACTGGCCTGTGGTCAGGATTGTCCAGGTCCAGAATTGGCCCTGGGACCCTGCCCCGTGGACATCTCCCTGCTGAAAGGGGCCCATTGGCCCCTCTGGGGCTGCTTGTGCCCTGTCCCAGTGGGATGCTCCCGGGAGCACAGCTGACCTTCTTTGGACTCTTCCAGCAACAAGAGCAGCCTGTTTTCAGAAAGGGGCCCAGCACGTGGCTAATGTTGTGGGGCCCGTAGCCCCCGTTGACCAGGAGGATGCTTCAATCCTGCCTCTGTCTTCCTCACTGTGTGACCTTGGCCAAGTTGCTTCCCCTTCCTGAGCCTCAGTGTTCTTGCTTGGAAAATGGGGATAGCAGCAGGTGTCTCAGGGTAGACTGCTATGAGGAGCCTTTAAATGAGCTCCTTGCCCAGTGACCGGCACATCTGCCCAGGAAAGAGTACCCATGTTGAATCTGAAGCATGTGACATGTAGTTTATGAAATAAGACATCTGGGCAGCCTGGGGACCTGAAGCCTGGGACAGACAGAAGGGTCAGCCTTTGGCAAAGAGAATGTTGGGGAAGAATCTAGGGTTACCTAAAGGGTCTTTACCATTAATTGTTGTTTGAAATGCTTCTACTGGCCAATCTGTTGGGCTAAAGCAAGGAAAAGTCATATTGAAATTCAAAGCTCTTGTCTAGGAGAGCTATTGTATTTATGCAAGACTAGGCTGAATAGTTAATGTGCCATCATTTTGTCTGGCTTTGCTGGCTCAGAACAGGTCCTGTGTACTCTGCCTGCAATTAGAAAGCTTTGCCAGTAGGTGGCGTCTTGGGCTTGTACCCACACCGATCCACTCCTAGAAGCTGCCTTTTGAGAAGAGTAGACAGGGCTACGGAGACTGTCCTGAGATTGGTGGGAAAGAGTGCTGTTATCATTTAGCAATGTCTGTCCTGCGTGAAGGTGGGGAAGTAGCCGGTCCCCTGCCAGGCATCTTGCCACCTCTAGACTGTGCTGTTTAGTAGACAAGCATGTTTTTCTATTTAATGGTACTTTTTAGAATAAGTGGGACTCTTTTTAAAACACTTGAGCATAAATATTAGAAATATTCATCACTGTTTAAGAAGTGATGCTTATAAAAATTATTATTATAGGGGCGTCTGGGTGGCTTAGCCGGTTGAACATCCGACTCTTGATTTCGGCTCATATCGTGATCTCAGCGTCGTGGGATTGAGCCCTGTGTCAGGCTCCACACTCAGCAAGGAGTGTGGAGCCTGCTTAAGATTCTCTCTCTCTCTCTCTCTCTCTCTCTCTCTTTCTCTCTCTCTCTTTCTCTTTCCCTCTGCCCCTCTCCCCCACTTGTGTTCTCTCTCAAGATATTCTCAAAAGTAAAAAATTAAAAAATAAATCATTATTATAATAAGAACATACAGTTTGGGAATGGATACTTACACAGGAAGGTATTTATTTTTTTTAACGTTTTTGTTTTTGAGACAGAGAGAGACAGAGCATGAACAGGGGAGGGGTAGAGAGAGAGGGAGACACAGAATCTGAAACAGGCTCCAGGCTTTGAGTTGTCAGCACAGAGCCCGACGCGGGGCTCGAACTCACGGACCATGAAATCATGACCTGAGCCAAAGTCAGATGCTTAACCGACCAAGCCACCAGGCGCCCCAAAAGGAAGGTATTTACAAAGACAAATATGTAGGCATAGCCTTTCTTACTGGTCATGAATGGTTAAGAATTTCCAATTTTTCCCCCCACAGTAGTTTTAAAGGGGGAAAGCTTTAATGCCTTTTCTTACCTGCTTTTTCCTCCATGCTCATAAGCAGCTCTGTCTTGGAGCTGAGATCGTCACAGCTTCCCGCAGGTCTGCGGCTGTCTGCTTGCTCAGCCTCTGTCTCAGTGAGCCAGTTCTTGGAAGAAACTATAAAGGAGCAAGAAAGCCTTTTTGGCCGCACCCTTCTTAAGAATGGCTGAGTTTTATAAAATCATTCTTTTTCATCAGTAAGCCCTCAAAGGCTTCTTAGAATCTTTTTTAGTGGCAAAACATTATAATCACAATATTGTATCATTAACATTTCTTAAAAGAAAATAAATCACTTGTAAGCCATCCACCTTGATACAATGATTCCCCAGTTTTTTGCTTGGCTGTTACCTCCTTTGTTTTCTTACTGCCCCCCTTTTTTTTCCAAAGAGAAGTTTTAGCCCCTTGAAAATCTGTCTCTAGACACCTGAAAATTCTCCATTCTCTTAGCTGTTTGTCCTTTGAAGTCAAATCTGGTTTCTTTTCTAATCTGCACTGAATGGCACTTTATTGATAGTCACAGGAGGGATCAGGGGGTGCCAGATGTAGGCTGTCTTTTCCATGGATGGAAAGTAGTCAGTTTCCACATACACGGCCTCCTGTCCACCCACCATATAAGTAAACAGTAGCAAAGGGGTGTCTGCAGGGCCGGACACAAGATATCTTTGTTTGGGGGGATTATGGACTGTGTCTATATTTTCTTCTAATTTGTCATTTGGGTGATCTCCAATGTATCGCATTTGTAATTTAAATTTTTTTTAACATTTATTTATTTTTGAGACAGAGAGAGGCAGAGCATGAACGGGGGAGGGTCAGAGAGAGAGGGAGACACAGAATCTGAAACAGGCTCCAGGCTCCGAGCTGTCAGCACAGATCCCGACGCGGGGCTCGAACTCACGGACCGCGAGACCGTGACCTGAGCCAAAGCTGGATGCTTAACTGACTGAGCCACCCAGGCACCCCACATTTGTAATTTAAAATAGAAGTTATCTGGGGTGCCTGGGTGGCTCAGGTGGTTGAGCGTCCAATATTGACTCGGGTCATGATCTCTCGGTTTGTGATTTTGAGCCCCACATCAGGCTTGCTGCTGGCAGTGCAGAACCCACTTTAGATCTCTCCCCCTCACCCCGTCCCTCCCTTGCTTGCACTCTCACTCTTGAAAATAAACCAAACATTAAAAAAAATTTTTAAATAAAAGCTATTTTTAATTTAAAAAACATTTCCAGGGGCGCCTGGCTAGCTCGGTCAGTACAGCAAGCAGCTCATGATCTCAGGGTTTGTAAGTTCGAACCCCATGTTGGTCACAGAGCCAAATGAAACAAAACAAAACAAAAAAAGAAAAGGAAAAAACCCACATTCACCACTCCTAGGTGTATACTCAAGAAAAATGAAAGCATACAACCACACAAAAACTTGCACGCAGCCTTGTTCATAATCAAAAAGTGGAAACAACCCAATGCCCATCGCTGATGAACGGATAAACGGTGGTGATGTGTCCATACAATGGAATATTATTCAGACGATAAAAAGGAATGAATACTGACACAGGCTTACGATACCTCAAAAACATTATGCGAAGTCAAAGAAGCCGATTACAAAAGGCAATATATTGTACCATTCCGTTGCTATGCAATGTCCAGAGGAGGGAAATCTATAGAGACAGAAAGCAGGTTAGCGGTTGCCAAGGGCTGGGGAAGGAGAGCAATTGGAGGGAAATGGGGAGTGACTGCTAATCCGCACAGGATTTCTTTGGGAGACGATAAAAATGTTCTAAATTTGATTGCAGTGATGGTTGCACAACTCTGAATATACTAAAAACCACTGGCTTGTACACTTTAAATAGGTGAATTGTATGGTACGTAAAGTATATCACAATACAGCTGTTATATATAAAACACACACTCAAACATAACTTCAGATTTTATAAATTAAGAAAAAATTTTAATGTTTATTTATTTTTGAGAGAGAGAGACATAGAAGCCGCAAAGCAGGTTCCTGGCTCTGAGCTGTCAGCACAGAGCCCGACGCGGGGCTTGAGCCCATGGATCGAGAGATCATAACCTGAGCTGAAGTCGAAGGCTTAACCAACTGAGCCAGCCAGGCGCCCCTATAAATTGTTTTTAATGTTTATTTTTGAGAGAGAGGGAGAGAGTGCAAACGGGGGAGGGGCAGAGAGAGAGGGTGACAGAGGATCTGAAGCGGGCTCCACACTGCCAGCAGAGAGCCCGATGTGGGGCTCGAACTCGCGAACCGTGAGATCATGACCTGAGCCGAAGTTGGGTGTTCAACCGATAGAGAAATTCAGGCGCCCCAGAACTTAAGATTTTAACAGTGAGAGAAAGGTGTTCCTCAAGACTCTGAGGAAGGAAGATGGGCAGGGGTGGGAGGTAGAGGGAATGGTCCAGCCATGCCTGACATTCAGGCCCCCAGAAACACCTTAGGACACTGCCCTGGGGTGGGTGGTGACCATCCGTGGTGAGTAAGATGGGTGTGGGCAACCTTCGCCTTCCCTGGCCGAGCTCCCCCTCCAGGGAGCGAATCAGGTGAACCCACGCTATACCCCACTGCCGTAGCTCATGACGGCGACAGCCCAGGGACTGTGGGAGCTCAGAGGAGGCCATGACCCAGCCAGGGTTGGCGAGGGAGGGGTGTCTACACTGAGACGAGACGTGGTGGATGAGCAAGTCATCGGGTGGAGCCCAGGGAGGAGTCCCAGGTGCTGGGAAAGTGGTGGAAGCGAGGCCTGAAGGCGAGAGCAGGCTTAGACCCCTGTGGGAACCAAAGGCAGGGCAGTGCAGTGGGAACAGGGTTGGGGGAGGGCAGCAGAGAGAGCCCACGCCTGAGAGGCCAGCAGGGCCAAGCCCGGGGTCTGGGCCGCTTGCCAGGCCCTTAGAGCCGCTGTGAGATTTAAGTAGGGAAGGATACGAGGCTGCTCCCTGATTTTGCAAGATCCCTCTGGCTGCAAGGGCTGCAGGCGGGAGATGGGGGCTGTTGCTCAGCAGTCCAGCTTGGACGATGGTGTCCAGCACGGTACACGAGCGTTGAATGGTGACCCCCAAAATGTATTGTCCAGATCCTAGAATCTGTGAATGTGTCCTTTTTGGGAGACGAAAGGTCTTTGCAGTTATGATGAAATTAAGGATTTTGAGATCAGCTCATCCTAGGTCACCTGGGTGGGCCCGAAACCCAATAACAAATGTTCTAGTGCGAAACACCCAGAGGAGAGAGAGGCAGAGAAGACGAGAAGGCCTCAGGAAGACAGGGGGACACAGCCACCGGGCAATGAATGCCTGGAGCCACCAGAAGCTGCAAGAGGCCCGAAGGGGGTCCCTCCCCCACCTCCGTTTGCCCCCCTCCCCTCCCCCGAGCCCAGAGTCTTTGGAGGGAGTGAGGCCCTACCGACATCTCGACTTCAGACTTCTGGCCTCCAGAACTGTGAGAATACATTTCTGATGTCTTAAGTCTTACCCAGTTTGAGGTAATTTGTTACGGCAGCCTCTGGACACTAATACGTATAGGAGGTCACAGCAGGGATGGAGAAAAGTCACCGGAATCTCGAGAGATTTTTAGGAGGTTGAAACGACCTCTTTTCACATGGCTCCTCTCCCGAATCCCCAGGCATAGCTTTTTACTCCAACGAGGCAATAATTTGAGCCTCACTTCTCCAGCTGAGAGTCGTGTTGCTCACCTGTAAAATCAGATAGGTGGCAACAGCCACCCAGCTGCTCAGGCCTGGGGACCGTGTAGACCGTAGCGCCTGGCCCACCACAAGCATTCAGTTCACGATGGCGAAGGTTCTGAAGTCCTGAAACCGCAGAGAGGAGGCGAGATAGCATTTTGCTTGGCTAATTTCTCTGGCCCGCAGAACCTTCCCCTCTGGCCTCCTGGGTGCTGAGTGGAGAAATGGCATCAGGGGACAGAGTTATGGGTTGAACTGCATCCCCCTCAAATATGTTGGAAGCTGTGGATATGACCTTATGTAGAGATCGTCTTTGCAGAAGACCAAGTTAAGATGAGGTCACTAGGGTGGCCCTAATCCAACATGACTGTGTCCTTATCAAAGGGGAAATTTGGACACAGACAGGCATGCATGCGTGGCTGGAAGATGATGTGGAGACCCAGGGAGGCCATCTACAAGCCAGGGAACGCCTGAGGCCTCCTGAAGCCAGGAGAGAGCAGTGGAACTGATTCTCCCTCACGGCCCTCAGAAGGAGCCAACCGGGCAGCACGTCAATTCAGTCTTCCGGCCTCCTGAGCTACGAGACAAAGAATTACGTTGTTTAAGCACCCAATTTGTGGCACTTTGTCATGGCAGCTCCGGGGAACTAATGCCAGTGGAATAAGATGAGTCTCGTTGTCTGGGGAAACTGGGCCCTCCAGGGGCTGTGGGAATACAGGGGGCTAGTGCCATCCCCCGGCCCCCCAACGGTCACCGACGAGGCCTGTGGTCAGGCTCGTCTGCCTCTCTGCTCCCCACCACCCCAGCAGGAGGGCACCAGACGCTTCCAGGACAGAAGTCTGGGATGCATTTGGAAACCCTGGCGAAGGGGTTTCAAGTTCGGCCCCATCCCGGTCAGCGGGGGATCCGCCATCTGGATCCTGTTTGCTGTCCCCTGGCAGGGGAATCTGAGCAGAACTGTGGAACGTGGTCAGGAAGGGGGTGGCTCCCTTTGTGGCCAGGGCCCCGGGTGGGGAGACGGCAGGCCTTGTAGGCAGGCCCTGGGCCGAACCCTGGTCCTGCCACCCAGGCCACTCACGGCACCGCCCTGGCCTTGGTTTTCTCGCTTATAAAACAAGGACAATAGTAGACTTTACCTCCAGATGTTGCCACCAGGATTCAATGGGATAATTCGAATAGCAAGATGCTTGCTTGACGAAGGGAAACTTCAGATTTTTTTTTTTATTCTTTAAAAACAATGTGGTAAATACACAGAATAGAATATTTACCATTTTAACCATTTGTAAGTGCTTCAGTGGCATTAAGGACGTTCCCACTGTGGTGCGGCCACCACCACCATCTGTGTCTGGAACTCTTCGTCTTGCAAAAATTGAAACTGTGTCCCCGTTAAACCCGAACTCCCCATTCTCCCCCTCCCCCCACCACCCCCAGCCCCTGGCACCCATCCTTCTTTCTGCCTATGAATTTGACCTTTCGAGGTATCTCACATAAGTGAAATCATATAGGATACCGCAAACACACAATCCTTTTGTGGCTGATTTCACTTAGAATGTCCGCAAGTTTCATCCACGTCGTAACATGTGTCAGAATTTCCTTTAGTGTTTTGTTTTTTTTTTTTCAAATTTTTTATGTTGATTCATTTCTTTTGAGAGAGAGAGCACAAGCAGGGGAGGGGCAGAGAGAAGGAGAGACAGAATCCCAAGCAGGCTCCTCACCATCAGTGCAGAGTCTGATGTGGGGCTTGAACCCATGAACCATGACATCGTGAGCCGAGCTGAGTTCAAGAGTTGGATGTTTAAATGACTGAGCCATCCAGGCGCCCCATTTTGTGGGTGTGTGTGTGTGGTTTTTTTAATGAGGAAAAATAATATTAGTGCTTCATGCTGTGGCAGGCTCCTGGTCACCTCGGGTGAAGGCTCTGAGAAGTCGTTTGTGTGACTGAGGGACAAGCAGGTGCCCTGGTCCTGGAGGAAGCATGCCCTGGGACAGTGCTCTCAGGGCAGCCTGCCTTGTCTACCTCTTGTTTGGGGAGCCAGAAGGGGGTGTTTTCTTAGGGATGCTGGAGCTCCTGAGCCGTTTCCTTTTGAGTTTCTAAAGTTTCTAAAAGGAGATCCTAGGGGCACCTGGGTGGCCCAGTTGGTTGAGTATCCAACTCTTGATTTTGGCTCACGTGATCCCAGGGTCATGGGGTCAAGCTCTGCATCATGCTCCATGCTGAGTATGGAGCCTGCTTGGGATTCTCTCTCTCTTTCCTTCTGCCCCTCTGCCCCGCTCACATACTCTCTCTCTCTAGAAAAAAAAAACTTTTTTGGGGCGTCTGGGTGGCTCTGTCAGTTGGGCGTCTGACTTTGGCTCAGGTCATGATCTTGCAGTCTGTGAGTTCGAGCCCCGTGTCAGGCTCTGAGCTAACAAATAGCTCAGAGCCTAGAGGCTGCTTTGGATTCTGTATCTCTCTCTCTCTCTCTCTCTCTCTCCCTCCCCTGCTCATGCTCTGCCTCTCTCTGTCTCAAAAATAAATAAAAACACGGGCGCCTGGGTGGCTCAGTCGGTTAAGCGGCCGACTTCGACTCAGGTCATGATCTCACGGTCCGTGAGTTGGAGCCCCGCATCGGGTTCTGTGCTGACAGCTCAGAGCCTGGAGCCTGTTTCAGATTTTGTGTCTCCCTCCCCTGTTCATGCTCTGTCTCTCACTGTCTCAAAAATAAATAAAACGTTAAAAGAATCTTTTTTAAATAAATAAATAAATAAAAACATTTAATAAAAAAAAAGAAAAAAAAACTTTAAAAGAAGGTCCCAGGGCTCTGGGAACCCACACTGGGCTGGAGCAGGAGTGGGGTGCTGGTTCCTAGCCTGCCCAGGGGTGGGGTGAAGAAATGGCTGTGTGCACCAAGGTTATGTGTATAAATTTACGTCAACTGAAAAGGGGAGTGGCAAATACTGAGAGGACCCAGTCTAACTTGGGGTGTCTCAGCCAGCATCTGATGGGGGTCCTGGAAATCTCCCCTCCAGAGCTGCCTCTGAGCTTATGTTCTGTCATACGTGCAGCCAGGCTGGACCCTGCCAGAGAGGACCTCGAAATTCCCCGACAGGATGGAGCCCCTGGCCCCTGGGTCACCCTCAGCCTCACACATGACTAGCTGCTTCCACTGCTCCTTCCGGCCCCCTGGCTCTCATTGCTCAGCAGAGCCTTCCTCCCAGCACACAAGTGGCCCTGGGCACCACTCTGAGATGGAATGGTCCTTGGATGGTTGATGTACTCAAAAGGCCTTGGGGTCATCCTTCTGCATAGTGATCTTTAGCGTCCAGGGAGAAGGGATGTGATGGACGATGGGGCCAAGCCTGGGGTCTGGAAGTCAAATAGACTTGAGGCCCTTGCGGGCCTGAGCAGGGCATCTCACTCCCCTTCACCAGCCACAGTCTCCTCACTGATAGACTGGAGATAATAAGAAGTGTGGCCACCTGATAGGGCGGGAGAGGATTCAGTGGGGTGATGTACAGGCTGTGCCCAGCGCACTGTGAGTAAAAGGCCCTGTGACCATTAGGAGGGAGGACAGCTGTCCAGACTGAATGTGCACTGGGACACCCCCTGGAATGTTTTTCTTTCTTTCCTTTTTTTTTCTTTTTTTTTTTTTTGGATGTGTCAGTTCACTTTCTGGCCACTGGCCTCTTCTAGAAGTTGCACACAGATAAAAGGTCCCAGTTAATGAGGATTCTGGTTAAAGTTTTAAAATTCACAGCAAGCCCACTCTGCATAATAATGTATCAGCAACACAACAATCCTTTAATCTAGGAGGAATTAATTGCTGGGCCCAGAAATTCAGGGCACGCTGACAGAATCCTTAATTTCTTGAGCTGATGGTTTTCAAAAAGCGACTGATTTTAGACTGGCTTCTCTCTACGCGTAAGTGAAACCCCCACAGTTCCGACAAAGGGCGAGATTGTCCTGATGTCTTACTCAGTAAGAATCATGTATGTGGGGTCTGAATTAATGTCAGCTCTGAAATTCGCCTGCTGGGTGGAACGTGGCGGACTGGATCCCTGGGAGATTCAATGCCGGCTCTGTGGCTCCAGCATACCGGGCACTGTGAGGGGAATGTCCTCACTCGCCCCACACACGTTTGCTGAGCGCCACTCAGAGCCCAAGCTCAGGTTTGGTGTTGGCCATGCAGGAACAGGCACGACCAGCCGAGAGGACAGGCCGTAGACAAACCGATAGTCAGATAACTGTGATGCATATCGTGATAGGAAATGATGGCAGGGAATGAGGCAAGGCACGTGCAAGAGAGTAACAAGGACCCAATTTAGATGGCAGGGCTTGGGAGTGGGGGTGCAGGTCAAAGAAAATCTTTGTAAGTTGACAGCTGAAGGATGAGGGGAATTAACTGGTGGAGAGTGAAGAGACTGGCGCCACTGGGTGAGGAGACACCCTGTGCAAAGGCCCTGAGGTAGGAATATGCTGTTATGGGAGCTAGGAGCTATTTTCAAGAGGTCTGAGGCACCTGGGACAAGAAAAGCAAAATCATGATCCTCACCATCATCGTCATAGATGAAAGTGAAGTATCATAAATGCTTCACATAGGCTCATGTGCTCTGGGTGTTGTGCTATTCAGGGGAATCTGATCTCCATTTTGGCCCCAGAAAGGATCATCTTTGGTGAATAACGAGAGGCAGGAGACAGTTGAGGGCACAGACTCCGGGCCAGATGACCTGACTACTTCCCGATGCCCCTTTTAAGATGGAAGAGAGGGCCAGGTGCCTGGGTGGCTCAGTTAAGTGTCTGACTCTTGGTTTTGGCTCAGGTCACGATCTCATGGTTTGTGGGTTCGAGCCCTGCTTTGTGCTGACAGTGCAGAGCCTGCTTGGGATTCTCTCTCTCCCTTTTTCTGCCCTTCCCCACTCATGCTCTCTCTCTTTCTCTCAAAATAAATAAACATTCTTAAAAAAAAAGGAAAAGAAGCCCTCAATCCTCAGTACAAAAGCCCCTTTATTTAAAAAATTACATTTTATTATGTCATATATCATATGACATTATTGTTTTTTAATTATTCAAAAATGTTTATTTATCTTCAAGAGAGAGACCGTGAGTGGGGGAGGGACACAGAGAGAGGGAGTCACAGAACCCGAAGCAGGCTCCAGGCTCTGAGCTACCAGCACGAGCCCAACGTGGGGCCCGAACCCACAAACCGTAAGATCATGACCTGAGCCAGTCAGATGTCTAACCAACTGAGCCACCCAGGTGCCCCCATAAGACATTATTTTAAGCAGTTTTAATGAGGGTAAAATTGACTACAATCAACGTACACACTTAGAGGGTACGATCTGATCAGGTTTGACATATGTCTATATCTGGAAAAACCTTCTTCGCAACCAAGATAACGAACCTATCCACCCATGGCCCCCAAAGCTTCCTTGTGCTTTTCCTTGTGTGCTGTATTCCCTTCCTCCAACCCCTTCCCCAATCCCCAGGCAACCATTGATCAGCTTTCTGTCACTATAGATTATTTTGTATTTTCTAGGATTTTATATACATGGAATCATAGTGTTTGTATTTTTTTTTTTTTTTTTTTTTTTTTTTGGTCTGGCATCTTTCACTCTACATAGTTATTACGGTGTTCTCCATTGTGACGTGTACCGATAGTTCATTCCCTCTTATTGCTAAAGTGGTTCACAGCTTGTTTATCCTCAGCCTGTTGATGACATAGATGGTGGTTTCCACTTTTGGGCTCTCATGAATAAAGCTGCGATGAATGTTTGCATACAACTGTTTGTGTGGACATACATTTTCATTTCTCTTGGGCAGAGAGACCCAGGAGTAGAATTGCTGGGTCATGGGCAAGGAGGATGACTTTTAAAGAAGCGGCCGAACTGTTTTCCAGAGTGGTTATAAAACAGTGCACGAGAGCTACGTTTGCTCCTCAGAGTCACCAACAGCTAGTATTGTCAGTCATTAATTTTAGCCATTGTAGGGGCGCCTGGTTGGCTCAGTCAGTAGAGCACGTGACTCTTGATGTCGTAGTTGTGGGTTCGAACCCCACATTGGGTGTAGAGGTTACTTAAAAAAAAATTTAGCCATTCTAAAATATGTGCAAGGAACCTCACTGTAGTTTTAATTTGCATTTTTCTAATAACCGATGATATGGAGATCATTAAAAAAAAATTTTTTTTTTAGAGAGACAAGAGCACGTGCATGAGAGGGGGAGGGGGCAGAGGTAGAGAGAGAGAATCTTTTTTTAAAAAATTTTTTTTTTCAACGTTGATTTATTTTTGGGACAGAGAGAGACAGAGCATGAACGGGGGAGGGGCAGAGAGAGAGGGAGACACAGAATCGGAAACAGGTTCCAGGCTCTGAGCCATCAGCCCAGAGCCTGATGTGGGGCTCGAACTCCCGGACTGCGAGATCGTGACCTGGCTGAAGTCGGACGCTCAACCGACTGCGCCACCCAGGTGCCCCTAGAGAGAGAATCTTAAGCAGGTTCCATGCTCAGCTTGGAGACCAAGGCAGGACTCGATACTACCACCCTGGGATCATGACCTGAGCCAAAATTAAGAGTTGGATGCTTGGGGCACCTGGGTGGCTCAGTCAGTTAAACATCCAACTTCAGCTCAGGCCGTGATCTCGAGGGTTGTGAGTTCAAGCCCTGCATCGGGATCTCTGTTGTCAGCACAGAGCCTGCTTCAGATCCTGTGTCCTCACCCTCTCTGCCCCTCCCCCACTCTCTCTCTCTCTCTCTCTCTCAAATAAATAAACCATGAAAAAAATCTTAAAAAAATAAAAACAATAGAAATTTATTGTGTAACAGTTCTAGAGGTTAGAAGTCTGAAATTAAGGTGTTGGCAGAGCTATGTTCCTTCTGGAAAGTCTATAGGAAAATCCATTCCTCATGTATTCTAGCTACTGGTGGCTGCTCAGCATTCTTTGGCTTGTGGTCACATCACAACTGTGCCTGAGTTCACACCACCTTCCCCTTATGTGTCTTTCCTCTGTGTGTCTCTTATAAAAAATACTTGTCGGGGTGCCTGTGTGGCTCAGTCGGTTAGGCGGCTGACTTTGGTTCAGGTCATGATCTCATGGTTTGTGGGTTCGAGCCTCATGTCAGGCTCTGTGCTGACAGCTCGGAGCCTGGAGCCTGCTTCAGATTTTGTGTCTCCCTCTCTCTTTGCCCCTCCCCCACTCACATTCTGTGTCTCTCTCTATGTCAAAAAAATAAACATTAAAAAAAATTAAAAAAAAAATACTTGTCACCCAGACAATCCAGGATAATCTTCTCCTTTCAAGACCCTTCACTTAATTACATCTGCAAAGACCTTTTTTTTTTTTTTTTTCCAAATAAGGTAACATTCGTAGGTTCCAGGAATTAAGATGTGGACATATTTTTGGAGAGGGGGTACCATTCAGCACACTATAATTGTTGAAAATATTACTCTTTCTCTACAAAAACACCTTTGCAACTTTTAAAAAGTCAATTGACCATATGCATATATGGGTCTTTTTCTGGACTTTTGTTCTCTTTCATTAAGCTACTTGTCTATTTTTATACTAATGCCACATCGTTTTAATTGCTATAAATTTAAAACAAGCCTTTTTAAAAAATGTTTATTTATTTTTGAGAGACAGAGAGAGACAGAGTGTGAGCAGGGGAGGGGCAGAGAGAGAAAGACACAGAATCTGAAGAGGCTCTAGGCTCTGAGCTGTCAGCACAGAGCCCGACGCGGAGCTCGAACTCACAATCTGTGAGATCATGCCTGAGCTGAAGTTGGACGCTTAACCAGCTGAGCCACCCAGGAGCCCCTAAAACAAGTCTTGAAGGCAGGTATTTAAGTCCTTCAACTTTTTTTTTAAGTTGTTTTGACCATTCTAAGTCCTTTGCATTTCCATATAAATTTTAGAGTAAGTTTGTCCATTTCTAAAACAAAAAACAACAAAACCAGACTGCTGGGATTTTGACTACGGTTTATGTTGAAATCTATAGATCGTTTTAGGGAAAGTTGACAATATTGAGTCTCTCAATCCATGGACATTGTATACCTCTCCACTTATTTAGACTTTTAAATTTTCTCTCAACAATATTCTGTGCAATGTTTAATACTTTGTATTGTGTTTATCCCTAAATATTTCATATTTTTATGCTATTGTAAATAGTGTTTAAAATTTTTTTAATTTCCAATTTTTTGTTGCTAGTAATAGTATTAATTTTTGTATGTTGATTTTGTATCTTGCATCTTTATAATACTCACTAGTTCCAGTAGCTTTTTTGTAAATTCCATCAGATTTCCAATAGAGATGTACATGTTATATGCAAATACAGGAAGTTTTTCTTCTTTCTCTCAAATACGGATGCCTTTTATTTCTTTTTCTTGCCTGATTATATTGGCTAGAACCTCCAGCACAATGCTGAATAGAAGGTAGGAGTAGATAGGCCTGTCTTGTTCATGATCTTAGGGGGAAACATTCAGATTTTCCCCATCAAAGATGATGTTAGCTCTGTATTTTTTGTTGGTTTTTGTTTTTGTTTTGGTAGTTGTCTTTTATTAGGTAAGAAAGTTCCCTTCTATTCCTGGTTTGCTTAAAATTTTTTTTTAAATCAGGAATGAGTGTTTTTCTGCATTTATTAAAATGATTCTATAGTTTTTATTTTTAAGTCTGTTAGTATGGTAAATTACACTGATTGATTTTCCAGTGTTAAAGTGACTTTGCATTCTTCAGGAAAATTCCACTTGGTTGTGATGTATTACTCATTTTATAGATATTATATTCAGAGATGGCTTCTGGAATAGTGGTGTGAGGAGCTCTGTGGTCCCTCTCCCCAGAGAAACAACTATAACTGGTAAAATTTATTTGAAAAAAAAACAACAACCATTTAAATCCTCTGAAAATGTCCCTAAGGGCATACAGCAAACAAAGAAACATTTATTCAAGAAAATCTACTAAATCTCAGAACACAAGAGTCTGTAGCATTTGAGCCATGGCCTATTCCCTCCCTCCCCTATCCACAACAGTTCATAAAGAATCAGCAAACTTTTGGATAGACTGGTAGAGATTATGCAATTTTAAGGACACAGAGAGAAAAGAATGCAGAAAAATAAACAGAGATTAGAGAAATGTGAAACACCATTAAGCATACCAACACACGCATAATGGAAGCCCCAGAGGAGAGGAGAGCGGGAAAGGAGAAGAAAAACTTTTTGAAGAGATAATGGCTTAAAACTTCCCCCAATTTTTTTTATGTTATGTTATGTTTTCTTTTTTTTAAATTTTTATTTATTTTTGAGAGAGAGAGAGAGAGGAGGGGTGGGGGCAAAGAGAGAAGGAGACACAGAATCTGAAGGAGGCTCCAGGCTCTGAGCTGTCAGCACAGAGCCCGACATGGGGCTTGAACTCACAGACTGCGAGATCATGACCTGAGCCAAAGTCAGGTGCTCAACTGACTGAGCCACCCAGGTGCCCCAAAACTTCCCCAAATTTGATGAAAACCTAAAATGTACATATCCAAAAATCTTAATGGACTCCAAGTAGGAAAAATATGAACAGATCCACACCCAAATACATCAGAGTAAAAGTGTTCAAAGACAGAGAAATTCTTGAAAGCAGAAAGAGAAACGAGTCATCACCTACAAGAGAACCTCAATAAGATTAGCAGCTGACTTCTCATCAGAAACAATGCTAGAAGGCAAAGTGATGAAAGGAAAAAATAAGTCAACCAAGAATCATATCTCCAACAAAAACTATCTTTCAAAACTGAAGGAAGAATAAAGACATTCCCAGAAAAACAAGAACTGAGAGAATTTGCTATATATTAGTGGATTCAGTTTGCCAAAATTGTGTGGAGTTTTTGTTTCTATATTCATGAGTGATATTGGACTATAGTTTCTCTATTCTTATAATACTCTTGTCCAGTTTGGTGTCAGGGATATAATGGCCTCATAGAATGAATTGGGAAATATGGCTTCCTTTTCAATTTTCTGAGAGTTTGTATGAAATTGGTATTATTTCTTCCTTAAACATTTGGTAGAGTTCCAGGCCCAGAAGCTATTTAGACCTAAAGTTTTGTTTGTAGAAAGATGTTTAACTATAAATTCCAACTCTTTAAAATATAGAAAGGTATTCTGGTTATTCTTGGTACTTGAATGAGCTTTGGTAAATCATGTCTTCCAAGGAATTTGTCCATTTCATCTAAATTGCCAATTTAATTGGCATGAAGTTGTTCAAAATATTCCCTTTTTGTCTTTTAAATATCTATAGAATCCATAGAGATGTCACTTCTGTAGTGTGTCTTCTTTCTTTTTTTTTACTGGTCAATCTGGCTAGAGGTTAACCAATTTTATTGTTATTCTTCAAGAACCAGATCTGGTTCAGTGATTTTTCTCTATTGTTTTTCTGTTTTCCATTTATTTGATTTCCACGTTGATTTTTATGCATTTTTTCTACTTACTTTGGGTCTCACTAATCATCTCCTCCTTCTCCTTGTCCTCCTCCTCCTTCTTCTCTTTCTCTTCCTTCTCCATCTCCTTCTTCTTGCTCTTCCTCTTCTTTCCCCCCTCCTCCTCCCCCTCCTCCTCCTCCTTTTCCCCCTAGTTTCTTAAGGTGGAAGCTCACTTCAGTTCTTTTAAATTCACTGAGGCTTGTTTTATGGCCCAGAATATGTCTATCTTAGTAAATGTTCCATGCGCACTTGGAGAGATATGCATTCTGCTTTCGTTAGGTAGGGAGTTATGTAAATGCCAATTAGGTTGAATGTGGAGAAACCCTGAGTCAGTCCAGGCAATGAAGGGAAGGTCAGGGGTTGTTACAGAAGTTGCAGGAGTATTTCCCAGCCATGGAGAAGGCTAAGTCTTGGCAGGGATGGTCTGTCCAGGGCCTTGGGCAAACATGTGGCTATGGCAAGGAGAGGTCCAGGAGGGAGGTACAGGTTCAAAGTCATCTTGGCCCTGGCCCTGTCTATATTGTGGCCCCCATGGCTGCTCCCTGAGTGCCCCCCTCATAGGTTCTCTCTACTGGGTTGGGCTGGTGCTCCACTTTCAATTTCCCACCCTCCTGAGGGTCCCAGGTCTTGACCTGGTGACCAGGCTGCTACGGAACCTCTGGCCACACAGAGAGTCACACTGGATTCTGTGCCTGCTTAGGTGGAGTACAGGCACTGTATATTTGTGTCCTGGTTTCTCCATTTCCAAGAGGGTGTCTGTCACAGGGTCACAGGGATACAGCCAAGGGGATGCAGCCATGGGACACAAGCCTGAGGAGGCCACATGTAGAGACACACCCACAGGGTTGGGTGGATTCTTGCAGCCAGTCTCATGTCCTCCCTTTTGGACCTAGCAAAATATTCTCTGGGGTCCCGGGTGTCCCCAGAGGGTTCTCCTTGGATAACTGAAGGCATTTCTCCTCACATTGGATGTATCTGTCACATGCATGTCTGTTTCTAAAGCTTCTGCTGCCTGGACCTCTGAGATTTCTGCAGACCCCTATGCCCACTCTTTCTCCTTCATCCCTCACCACCTACTCTCTGGGAGGGGCCTCCTCTTCTGGCCTGTTCCTCTCCACACTTGCCAGACCACTCCTTCTCATCCCCTAGTTCATCCAGTCCACCCTGAAGCCCCGCCTTGAGTCTCTCTTGCTGGCTTAAGGAGTCCAGGGTGTGGGGTAGTGTGGTATCTCAGGAGGGCTGGCCCCTGCCACTGGCATTGCGCACTACATTCCGTGCAAGGACCCAAAGTGGGCCTGATCATGACCCCTGAGGTCTCTGTGTGGACTCATCCATGTCCCCAGCCATTACCATAGTGCCTCTAATGTGTACCCAGCATTGGCACAGGCCTGGGGATCAAGGGACCTTGCTCTCCTGGAGAGCTAAGCCATCAACATCTCCATCCAGGGGCTTAGCCTGGGGACCTTGGTAGCATAGATTGGATGCTGGTATCAGTCAAGGCCAGACTCAAAAGAGCTAACTGCACAGGATTTAATGCAAGGCTCTTACCAAAGTGTTGCAGGGACCCACAGGGCAGATGTCATAGGTGTGTGACCTGCATAGTCACACAGGACCCCAAGCTCAGAAGGGCCCTGCTTAATGCTCTGGTTTAATGCTCTGCTGTCACTGTTTTGAAACTCTCCATGGTTTTTGAATAAGGGCCCCTTATTTTCATTTCATACTTAGCCCTGCAGATTATGTAGCTGTTCCTGGGGCTCCAACTGGGATAGATACATGCCCAGGGGTGGCCTTACTGGGGACTGAGGGAGGGATGGCCTTAGTCTGGCAAAGAGGACATGGAGGTGTGTTCAGGGCTAAGGGAAAAGTGTGTCTGAGGGCCAGAGGAGAAAGAGTATGGACTTTACAAAGACTGAAGCTGGGCATAAGTTAGGGATGCTGGAGACCCCATCCTTGTAGCTGTTGAGAAGATGAAGTGAGTCGGTGTATTCAGGACATTTAAACTCCTATTAAACTGGAGTTTGATAGGTGCCATGTAAGTGTTGACAATCATCATCATCATATTATTATTATTATTATAATTATCATCATCATCATCATCATCATTGAGGTTGGAGTGGTCAGTTGAGGCCAGTTCATGAAAGCCCTGGAAGCCCTGTTATCCTGGGAGCACTGCAGAACCAGGGAAGATTTTAGGTAGGAAAGAGCTGGTAAGCCCTATGTTCAGGAAGGAACCCCTGTGGGATGGTGGAGAATGGGTGGGAGGAGAAAGACCATTGAGGATGCTGTTATGGTCACTCAGCAAGGGTTGATTATGGCACGACCTCAGTGGTGGCAGAGGGATAAAGGGTAATAGATGGGATTGAGAGACTGGTCAGGACAAGGCCCATATTCCTGAGCCAACAGGAGTCCAAGGTCTGGACAGACAAGTGTCCTATCTGTTGAATGCAGGACCAGCTGCCTGGAGAGGTATGAGCTTCTCCCCCTAGGAGGGTACAAGCGGGGGTAGTGGGCCATTTGCCCAGATGCTTCAGAGGTGTCTGCAGTTGATCTCCAGCTCTGATGGGCAGACTTTCCGGATTGTGACTTTAAATCACTTGGCCGTGGCATTTACATCTGGAACCAGAGGTAACTTAGGTAGGCCTGGTCTATAGATGGGGTGGTCCCAATGTGCTGAGGATCCCAAGGTTCTCTCACATGCACTTATGGGCTCACCCACCAAATGCACTCTCCACCGGACATCACCCACCATCCTTGTCTTCTGCTGGGAGCTCATACTGCCCAAAGACCTGTGGTTGTAGTTCTCAGAGCTGGTGTCTGGCTGGGAGCTCCAGGAATGCTCTAATCCTGTTTCCAGGGAGGTCCCCCGCTTGTTAAATGCACAAAGTCATTGACAAAAAGGAAATCAATATGCAACTTGGTTCTGGGACACTCTCAGAAAAGCCTGCACTGCACTTTGACATCACTGGGTGACAAGCTCTTCTTTGGAATTAAACAACTGTGACCACCGATCCTGAGGAAGCCACACAAGGCTCTATGTGGCCTTCTAGATGATAAAACATATTGCAACCAGGGCTGAATTCCTGTGGGAACTCCTTCCTTCCGCCCCAGAATTTGCAGCTTGCTGTGTGCTGTTTTGATGAGAGAGGAAAGGGGGAGTCACCTCCAGGGGTCCCATATGAGCTAAGAAAGTTGTGACCTGCCTCAAGCAAGTCAGACAGTTGTGCTGAGCCCACCATTTCTATCTGAGGAGGGGTAATGAAAATGTCCTCTCTGTCCTTTGAAGTTACCACCAGTTGTGCCCACAGAACTAGGGCATGCTGAGTTTCATCACTGCAGAGTCCTGCATTGCCTGGGCAAAGAAATCCTACCACTGGCAGAAGGCAGAAAGCAGAAACGAGTCATATCTACAAGCTGCTTAGCACAGTTGGGGCAGAAGAGAAAAGAACAGTAAAAACCCTTTGATCTTGGTCTCTTGATTTCTGGAAAGTTCCATCTTACTGTGACTCAAAAAGTCAAGAGAGGCTGTGCATCTATAACTTTGGCAGGTTCTACAATACACGTTACCATTAATTAAGCTAATGATCAATTCCATACTGTGGACCTCTGGAAAACCGGGCAGAGTCCAAGGCTCAGGCTCCAGGTCTAGGGCGGCCTTTCCCATGCCTGCACCCAATGCTGAATGGAAGGGGTGAGTGAGTGCAGCAGATGTGATAGGAGGAGCAGGGACACCCAGAAGGCCAGTTCCACTTGGGGTGCATGACCACAGGCTTCATGACAGTAAAGTGTGGTTTTAGGTTCATGGCAAACTAAGAGGAAGATACAGAGATTTCCCATATACTCCCTGCCCCACACATGCATAGCCTTCCCCCTCAACAATCCTGCACCAGAGTGGGACATTTGTTACAGCTGATGAACATATATTGACACATCATTATTACCCAAAGTCCATAGTTTACATTAGGGCTCACTCTTGGTGTTGTACATTCTGTGGGTTTGGGCAAATGTAGAATAACATATATCCATCATTATAGTATCATACAGAGTATTTTACTGTTCTGTCTGCTCTGCCTATTCATTCCTCCCTCCCCCGAGGCCCCTGGCAACCACTGAACTTTTTGCTGTCTCCATAGTTTTGCCTTTTCCAGAATGTTGGAATCATACAGTATGTAGCCTTTTCAGATTGGTTTCTTTCACTTATTAATGTGCATTTTAGTTACCTCCACATCTTTTCATGACTTGATAGCTCATTAGTTTTTAGTGTTGAATAATATTCCATTGTCTGGATGTATCTCAGTTTATTTATCTATTCATCTACTGAAGGATCTTGGTTGTGTCCAAATTTTGACAATTATGAATAAAGCTTCTGTAATTATCTGTGTTCAGAGGTTTGTGTGGATATAAGTTTTCAACTCCTTTTGGTAAATACCAACAAGAATGATTGCTATATCGTACAGTAAGAGCATGTTTAATTTTGTAAGAAACCACCGAACTGTCTTCCAAAGTGGTTGTACCATTTTGCATTCCCACTGCAATGAAAGAGAGTTCCTATTGCTCCACATCCTCACCAGAATTTGGTGTTGTCAGTGTTCCAGGTTTGGGTCATTCTAATAGGTATGTAGTGGTATCTCATGGTTGTTTTAATTTGCATTTCTCTGAGGACATATGATATGGAGCATCTGTTCAAATGCTTATTTGCAATTTGCATATCTTTGGTGAGGTGTATGCTAAGATCTTTGGGCCATTAAAAAATCAGATTGTTTTCATATTTTAGATAACAGTCCTTTATCAAATATGTCTTTTGCAAATATTTTTCCTAGTCTGTAGCTTGTCTTCTCATCCTCTTGACATTATCTTTGCAGAGCAGAAATTCTTTTAATGTTTACTTATTTACTTTGAGAGAGAGAGAAAGAGAGAGAGAGAAAGAGAGAAAGAGAGAGAGAGAGAGAATGGAGGAGGGGCAGAGAGAGAAAGGGAATCCCAAGTAGGCTCTGCGCTGGCAGCACAGAACCCAATGCAGGGCTTAATCTCACCAACTGTGAGATCATGACCTGAGCCAAAATCAAGAGTTGGACACTTAACCTACTGAGCCACTCAGGAGCTCCACAGAGCAAAAGTTTTTAATTTTTTAAAAGATTTTATTTTTATTTTTTAAGTTTATTTTTATTTATTTTGAGAGAGAGATAGAGAGCAAGCGGGGGAGGGGGAGAGAGAGAGGGAGACAATCCCAAGCAGGCTCTGTTCTGATAGCACAGAGCCCAATGCAGGACTCAAACTCACAAACTGTGAGATCATGTCCTGAGCCAAAGTCAAGAGTCAGAAGCTTAACTGATGGGGCCCCCCAGGGACCCCTTAAGATTTTAAGTAATCTCTACATCCACCATGGGACTCAAATTCACAACCCTGAGATCAAGAGTTACTTGTTCCACCAACTGAGCCAGTCAGGTGCCCCAGAAGTTCTTAATTTTAATGAAGTCCAGCTTATCAGTGATTTCTTTCATTGTGTCTTTGTTGTTGTTGTATCTAAAACAATCATCACCATACACAAGGTTATATAGATTTTCTCCTAAGTTATCTTCTAGTAGCTTTATAGTTTTTCACTTTATATTTAGATCTGTGATCCATTTTGAGTTAATTTTTGTAAAGGATGTAAGACCTGTGTCTAGATTTTTTAATGTGGATGTCCAGTTGTTCCAGCACCATTTGTTGAAAAGATCATCTTTGCTCCATTGTATTGCATTTGCTCCTTTGTAAAAAATCAGTTTCTATATTTATGGGGGTCTATTTCTGGGCCCTCTATTCTGTTCCATTGATCTACTTGTCTATTCTTTCACCAACACCACACTGTATTGATTACTGTAGTTTTATAGTAAATCTTGAAATTGGATAGTGTTAGTTCTCCATTCTTCTTTCTTCAATATTGTATTGGTGATTCTGGGTCTTTTGCCATTCTATAAACTTAAGAGTCAGTTTGTCCAATTCACAGAATTTTTTTAAATGTTTATTAATTTGGTGGGGAGAGAGAGAGACAGAGCATGCGTGAGGAAGGGCAGAGAGAGAGGGAGACCCAGAATCCGAAGCAGGCTCCAGGCTCTGAGCTGTGCTGACAGCCCGATGCGAGGTTTGAACTCATGAATTGCGAGATAATGACCTGGGCTGAAGTCGGACGCCCAACTGACTGAGCCACCCAAGTGCCCCAAATGGTATTTTTTTAAAAATTTCAAATTCCACTTGTTCATTTCTGGTATATAGAAAAGTGATTAACTTTTGTATATTAATCTTATATCCTGCAACCTTGCTATAATCACTTATTATTTCAGGGAGGTTTTTGTTTGTTTTTTTGGTCAAGTTTAAAAAATTTTTTACATAGATGATCATGTCATCAGTAAACAAAGAGAGTCTTATTTCTTCCCTCCCACTCTGTATACCTTTTACTTTCTTTCTTGTCCCGTTGCATTAGGAGAAACCATGTCTGTTTTTAATGCCATATCCCTTATCCCTTGAACCCAGCACCATGCCAGGCATAAAATACGTGCTCAATAAATATTTATGGAAAAAAAATGGGGGTGGCTGGGTGGCCCAGTCGGTTAAATGTCCAATTTCAGCTCAGGTCATGATCTCACGGTTCGTGAGTTCAAGCCCCACATCAGGCTCTCTGCTGTCAACACAGAGCCTGATTCAATCCTCTGTCTCTTTCTCTCTCTGCCGCTCCCCCCTCTCTCAAAAATAAATAAATATTTAAAAAAAGAAAAAAATGAATCATGTGTTCACTCAGGGGCAGAAAGCCCAAAAGGAGAGTGTGTGGTGTGTGTTCATGTATGTGACATGTTCATGCATGTGACACACACATGCACTGTGTGGTATGCATGTGTGTATGACAGTGTGTGCACAGGCTTATGCATGTGTGGTTGTATGCATGCATGTGGTATGTATGTATGTGAAGAGACAGAGGTGCGTGTGAGAAGTATCTTCTAAAAATGACTGACCACCAATAAACTCAACTCAGTCACTATTCTGGAATCAGATTCATTTGGAGTAGCAGCCCCTCCTCTTGGAGAGAAATGAGGAGGGACTGGAAAGAGGCAGCTACTTTTTGTCCTCCCAGACCAAAGCTCCTCATGTCCCGTGAGACAGTTCGAGAGAAGATGCCTCTTTCCCTCAGGACTCCGCAGAGGAGAGAAACAAACACATCCTGCCGCTTGGAGTCCACTGTCTAATGGGGTTTTTTGAACATTTCTGTCAGGCCTTGCTTACATCACTGCTGCTCACCACAGAGTTCAGATATCCAAGGGACAGCTGGATTCAAATCCTCACTCTGCTATGTATTGTTGTTTGATATTAAATAAACTTTCTTTCTTTGAGTAGGGGAAAATTATGACCAACTCTATTGTGATGATTAAATGAGATAATGCAAGTAACACGCCATGGTACCTAGCACGACCCTCACCTCCTGGTATCTATGCCCTCGTGTAGTTGCCTCCCACACTGGATAGAGCTGACCTCTGTACCAATAGGATATTGTGGAGTGTAATTTCTGAGGCTACATCACAAAAGACATGGAAACTTCCATCTTCCTCTCTCTTCTACTGCCCCAGGGGGAGCCAGCTACCATGTATTGAGGATGCTTAAGCAGCCCCATAGAGAGGTTCAAGTGGTGAGGAACTGAGGCCTCCTGTCAGCAGTCAGCACCCACCTACCAGATACATGAGTGAGCCATGTTGGACACGGATCATTCAGGCCCAGTCAAGCCTTCAGATGAGTGCCTCCCTGGTTGACATCCGGATTATGACCTCATGGGAGACCCTGTGAACAGATAAGCTGTTCCTGAATCTCGACCCAGAAAAACTCTAGGTCATATACCGTCATTGTTTTAAGCTGTTAAATTCTGGGATGATTTGTTATGCAGCAGGGGATAACTAACATGTTTATAGCACAGTGCCTGGCACAGTATGTGCTGAACAAATGATAGCAAGGTCTTATTACTACTCACTCCTCTTATTTGTAACTAGGTTGAGCTCACTGTGCCAGCTTCCTACTTCCCTTAGGCCGTGGCCTCTTCTAGCTAATGCAATGGGGGGGCTGATCCCATCAGCTTGCCAGCTGTGCCTGAATCCCTCCTTGACTTGAAGAGGATCCCCACTACCACCATCCATAGCCATTTCCATTTAGGCCGATTAATCTATTCCCTGCTTTTGTAATGTCTCCAGCATCAGGACTATTTTTAAAAAATGCACAGGCCTCTTTGGATGTCTGTATATGAAAGTAGAGACTACTGATTTTAGGGGCACCCTCACTTTGATTTGATGCCCTCGTTTTCCCGCCTGGGCTCCTGGACTTCATCTACTCATCTGTCATCCTCAACATCACACCTCTTTCAGAGCTCATCATTCTCTGTTTTTGAAAAATCTCTTACCAGTAAGCACCTGTTTCCTCCCAATCTGATTCCCTGAGCAAGTGGCATCTGAAGCCAGTCCCTTCTAAATGTTTATACCTGGGCACATTAAGGAGCAAGATACTCTGGGGTTGACCACCCCTACTCATCTTACCTCAGATCCAGCTCCTTGTTGCCTCACTGTCCCACCAGGCTGGAAAGCAGCCTGTGTCAGCAGCACCCCATGTCCTGTAGACAGAGTCATCTAGAACCAGTGCTGCTATCTCTGGACATAGGGCTGGCTATATAACTTGTGGTGCCCCATATAAAATGAAAACGTGGGGCTCCTTCTTTGAAAATTATTAAGAATTTCAAGATGGCACCACAATGAGATATCACCTCACACCTGTCAGGATGGCTAAAACCAAACCACAAAAAACAGCAAGTGTTGGTGAGGATGTGGAGAGAAGGGAACCCTTGTGCACTGTTGGTGGGAATGCCAACTGGTGCAGCCACTGTGAAAAACAGTATGGAGGTTCCTCAAAAAATTAAAAATAGAACTACCACATGATCCAGGATTTCCACTACTGGCTACTTACCCAAAGAATATGAAAACACTAATTTGAAAAGATATATGCACCCCTATGTTTATTGCAGCATTATTTACAATAGCCAAATTATGGGAGTAGCCCAAGTGTCTATCAATAGATAAATGGCTGAAGAAGATGTGGCATACATATACAATGGAATATTATTCAGCCATAAAAAAGAACAAAATCTTGCCATTTGCAATAACATGGAAAGATCTAGAGGGTATAATGCTAAGTGAAATAAGTCAGCCAGAGAGAGATAAATACCATATTTCACTCATATGTAGAATTTAAGAAACAACACAAACAAATGAAATAAAAAAAAGAGACAAACCAAAAAAAAACAAACTCTTTTAACTATAGAGAAGAAACTGATGGTGACCAGAGTGGAGGTGGGAGTGGGGGATGGGTGAAATAGGTAAAGGGGATTAAGAGTACACTCACCCTGACTGAGTAATGTATAGAATTGTTGAATAACTATATTGTATACCTGAAACTAATATAACACAGTATGTTAACTATATTGGAATTAAAATTTAAATAAATAAATGGGGGAAAAAATAAACTTAAGATTGTCCTGAAAAAAAAATAAATAAAAAGAATTTCAAGATGGCGACAGCAGAGCCAAGCATGGGCCCCTTCTGAACATGGTGCCTTCTGTGACTGAGAAGTAGCAGACCTGTGAAGCAGGCCCTGTTGGAACCAGTCCCTGTGTCTTAGAATGCCCTAGTGCCCCTTGTTTGCTTCTCTCTTCTGTTCTTTACTTGTATTTCCCAGTTTGCATCCTCTTCTTTTCTGGAGAGCCAGCAAGGCCTCCTCGCTTCATGTTTTCAGGGTTACTGGGTTTCCCTTGACATTCATCTGGAAGATTCTGCATCTTTCTCTGGCACCATCTTGACCTTCTGCTATGGCTGGATTGATGTCAGGGACTTGAGCCACATGGGGCTTGAATGCAAATCAGTACCTTCTTCCCCTTTCACCTTTTCACTGGCATTTCTCACGCTGTGCCAACCCACGTCACCAACCTCACATGTGCTGAGCAATACACACACTGGACTTCCCTCTGATCTTGAGATGTTTCAGGCCCTGACATGACAATAAACTTTTTTTTTTTTTTTTTAAGTAGGCTCTATGCCCTGTGTGAGGCTTGAACTCATGACCCTGAGTTCAAGAGTTGCATTCTTTACCAACTAAGCTGGCCAGGCACCCCATGACTGTGCACTTTTGAATAGTGTGTCAGAGACAATGCCATGGATTTACCAACTTAATTTCCCATACTTCCTTGCCCAAAGGAAGACTACATTTCCCAGAGGCCCTTGCATCCAGGTGAGCTCATGTGACTGGTTATGGCCAATGGGATGTGGGAGGAAGTGAACTACAGTGAAGAAGTATACTCCTAGCCCTTACCCCTAAAATCTCCTGGAGACCCTCTATGCACACTCCATGCCCTCACCTGCCTGTTTGTGATACAAGTGTGCCTTAAATCTATAAGATCGTAGAGCTAAAGGTGAAAGCCATCCATGGATGACTGTGCATAAGCAAGAAACACCCTTAGAAACTGCATGGTGCCCTCCTTTCATACTAGAGGGCCTAGGGAACACACCAGGAAGATCAGCTTTCTCCCTATATTCTCAGTCTGGTTCTTAACACTGGCTCCATCTTTCTCCAGGAAGCTCCACGCAGCCATGGAAAGGACGCTGATTGTGGAGACAAAGTCACAGTGGCATCTTGGGCATGAGTTCTGCCCTCTGGGCCTCAGTTTCCTCATTGGAAAGATGGAAGGGGTTGATCCTCTCAGTTGCCCTGGCCTCTCATGATGGGAGTCTGACAACTGCCTCTCCCATTCTCTCTGGCTACACCCAAGGGGAGCCCTGACCATAATCCTTGTAGTGAGTGGCCATAGGTTAGCTCCTTTGAGCTGGGCAGTGCTTCTGGAAGTCTGAAAAGTGATAACTGTCATTTGTGTTTGTGAACACAAATGGGCAGGGCTGGGCGGATGGGACTTTGAAGTCATAAAGCCTGGGGTTTCGGTCCCAGCTCTGCTGCCACTCACAAGCTTGATGACCTTGGGCAAAGGACACATGTTATATGAAGAAGAGAGTCTATTCAGCTGGGATGAAATGACATCAGCAACAGACTTTATTTCTCTGAGACTCAATTTTCTCATCTGTAAAATGCGAGTATGACCATACCCAGCCCACGGGGTTGCTGGGAAGACCAAATGAAATAATATGCTGTGTGTAGAGTTTAGCAGGGAGCTTGGTCCTTAGGCATTTAATAAATGTTGGCTACTAATGTGACTTTAGCCAATGTTAGCCCCGTGGTGGGCCCGGCTCCTCTGTGTTCTGTATGTACACCTACCACCAGGAACCTGGTCCTGAGTGGTTTGAATGCTGTGGCTGTTCACAGCCCTCCACCTAGAACGGGTGCTGCGGCATCAGGAACTTTCTGTGGATGGGTCCCTAGGGCCTAATTCAGAGTTTTAAAGACGTAGTCAGCGTCCTTTCCAGAGAGCATTCCAAGGCCTCAAAGGCCCATCAAACACAAACTTATAGCAGAAGCCTACATCAGCCTCCTCCCCCCCAACCTGCTGCAGACCCGTTGGCAGAAGATCAAACACCCCGATTGCTGAGGGTTAATTATTGCTTTGGCGCCCATCTGCTCAGGGAGAACTTGCGTCTTTCTTTTTTCTCTTTCCAAAGGCAGAAACATTTGTACTTCAAGTAGCCCAGGGGGGCTGGGGATGTTTATTTTGACTTCACAAAGAGAAGGACCTTTCGGCATGGGGGCCTAGTGTCCTGCTGACCCTGGGGAGAAGGCTTTGAGAGGCCCCCTGCACCAGCAGGTGTCTCCGGGAGACAGGGAGAGATTCGGGGTCGGATTCGGCAGCTTCACTCCCACCTGATGTAATTGCTTCCTTTTATAAGCAGAACAAAAAGGATGCTCTTAAATAAAGATCTTCTGTGGGGTCAAGGCCCAGAGGACTCACCTTCTGGCACGGTTAGCAAATCACAGAGCTTCTAAGTGTCCTGGTGAGAGTGAGAAACCGGAGTTAATGACCGGGAGGGTTGCGCGGAAGCGGCGGTTCAGGGCCGACCTTCTTCGGCAGGTCTCTGGTCTTACCACCGGGCGGCGCTGGCGAGCAAGGCTGCGCTGGGAAAGCTCCTGCAGGGAAAGCATGGGCGCGGAAGACCCGGTCTGGGGGCTGTGCAGAGGGGCAGCCTGACTGGCACGCAGCCCTTCTGCACCTTCCCTCTGCGAGCTGAGCCCGGGGGCTTACTTAGCCTGACTGTTTGCTCACCTGGCGCCAGGAGGGAAATAGGACTACATCCAAATTCTGTATTTGTTCCTGATAAGGAAATCCACTGCGGGCATGAAGCCAGCAGAGAAGGTTACTTTCACCCCCATAGATAGATACGTCCCTGAGAAGGTGAAGGTCAGATACTTTTGTAAAACAGGGCCACATATAGAATGCACTGGGGACAACTAGCTCCTTAAAGGAACCAAATTAGGAATTATTTTCTACAGAGAGAACTGCCCTTAGTGCATTGTGTGCTTGGAGTTTGATAAATGGAGTTCTCGATCCCAAAGATGGGGTGCATCTGAAGTCCCCTGTGCTCCTGGTGGTCTCCGTGGGATCTAGTGAGAACCCTATGATTTAGCTCCCCCCTGCAGGGTCGGGACTACAGGCCAGGCCCCTGACATGTTGACTCCTCTCCAGACCTTTGTGGTTAGGAGGATAACCACCCTGAGTTTACCGATAAAAACTGTTAGAATGCTGGGAGCAGAGCTAACATTTTACCTTTATTATTTAATTAAAGCTCCACAACAACCCTATGAAAAACTACTGCCATACCTACTTTATAGGTGAGTAAACTGAGGTTAGGAAGGTAAAGCAACTTGCCTGAGATGTGGGAACTTGTGACCACAGAGCCCAAACTGAACCCGGGTCCCCACGAGTCTGGAGCTCATAGTCCTAATGTCCCTCCGATAAGGAATCAAGGCTCTTCCAAAGTGAAGCCAGGTTGCTCGGCCAAGGTTACCTACACAGGCTGTGACGTCAAACCCGTGTCCTTTTTCTATCTTCCTCAGTCCCAGACTTGGGTGCCTGTCACCACCCCTCCCCTCCCCACCCCGGAGTGTGTTTCTGGAGCAGAGAGTTCCAAAGCCTTGGGCCCAAGTTGCTAAGGCTGGAATGGAGAAATGGCGAAGAGCATCAGGGAAGGAAGGTTGCCCTTTGCAGTCAGTCTCTGAGCCAGACAGCCCGGAAGGCAGGGAGTCGGACAAAGTTAAACAGATTCTGTCTCCCCCTTTGCTGAGAGATTTGGATGGCAAATCCCAGCCAAGCAAGGCGGCATGCAAAAAGGCCGGTGTTGCCCGCCTCACAGGCCTGAGAAGAAAGGCAATCCTGTAAGGGACGGGGGCTCCCTACATGGGAAAGGGAAGTGATTTTAGCCAAGCGTTTGGCTGGGAGTCCGGCTGATGGTTCCAACTTGCGGGTGTTAGCAAAGGAGAACAAGGAATTGCTGAGGGTGGTAAATTGGTTATAATTAAGAGAACCTGGGAGGTACAAAACAATGTGAGGACCACCAGCTGCCCTGGGTCTGAGGCCTCCATCCTTGGAGGAGGGGGTCAGGAAACGAGCCACCCTCTCCTGCAGAGCAGAGCGTTCAAGCAAAGATGAGGAAGGAGCCTCTTCTGGGCCCTCCCAGTGCCCAGAGTGCTGCCATGAGTGAGGGTCCCCCTTCCTGCTCCAACGGCAACTTTCCCTTCCCTTTCTCTGGAAAGCAAGTAGTTTTGGGAAGGGGTTCCAGTCCTGATTCCTGTGCTTCTTCAGTGAGTTACTTAACCTCTCTGAGCCTCAGTGGCCTCATGTGACAAAGGTATAATAAGAATGCCTAATCCGTACAGGTGTTGGGAGCATGAAATAATATGAAAAGTGCTCAGCATAGTGCAGGGGGCAGCAAACCCTGGGCTGCGGGCTTGTCCCCTGTTTGGTTGGGCCCACGAGCTAGGGATGGCTTTTACATTTTTTGATTTGGGGAAAAATTAAAAGAATAGTGGGTGGCATGTGAAAGTTATATACAACTCAAGTGTCAGTGTCCATAAATTAGGTTTATTTACATGTTGGCTGTGGCGGCTTACTCATGGGCCTTGGTGACCCTTCCCCACCCACCCACCAATCCCCCACCCCTCACGGAACTGTCTGGATGGCGCCAAGATGGGCAGTGCCAAATGGGATCCTTGAGGGTCCCAGCGGATGGGCCCTGTTTCTGGCAAGCAGGTACCTCCCAACTAGTGCAGAGAGCTGAGTAGTTGTGACAGAGACCAGAGACCCCATGGCCTGCAAAGTCTAAAATAGTTATTTAGCAGAAAAGGTTGCTGGACACTTAATAAGTGATCAGGAAAGTGTATCCACGGTTGTTATTATTAGGCCACTCTTTTGGCCTAATTTTAACTTTTAGGTAAACTTGCTTATAGCTTAATGGAGAAATTCTAAAGCTAAAGTCCATGGGACAGTTTCAGGGAGGGGAGAGTGTCTGAATCTCCAGAATTTCTATGCAGATTTTTGTAGGTGGGGTCTTTGGGGGAGGGGAGGGGCTTGATAACATTCATCTGATTCTCAGAGGGTCCTGTGTCCGCAAATAGGTAAAGAAGCATAGGTCTGATGCCTTCCCTGCTCCAAGAAAATTGATTGGTACTGTCCCTGGGCTGTCTGGAGGCGATGCTCATGATGGGGAGATACTTGGGGGCTGCGGGGCCTTCCTCAGAGCCCATGCCCCTGCCTGGGCGGAAGAGGCCTGCAGCACAACAGGAGTAAGGCCCCCTGGTTTTGGAGCCAGTGGACGGGGGCTGGATCCTGGCTCTGCCCTCCCCTGGGCTGAGCCCCTTCTGTGAGCCTAGGTCCACAGGCTGGGTTGTCCCAAAGATGAATGTAGTCTTGTCTGTCAAGTGCTAGGCACAGTGTCTGGCTGTTATGATCATCACCTTCATCATTATTATTATCCTTGCACATTGAAAAGTGCTTTCCTCAGCTCACCTCCAAGCCCAACAAAAAATTGCCCCATATTGGGCCAAATAGGAGGTTTGAATACCCCTTGGTGCCTTTGATCCAATTTTATCTTTGGTGCTAGCAGCTAAAGCATGTTCATTAAATATATTCACACGATTTTTAAAAAATGTTTATTCAGCTTTTGAGAGGGAGAGAGAGAGAGAGAGAGTGAGTGAGCAGGGGAGAGGCAGAGAGGGGAACAGAGGATCTGAAGCAAATTCTGCACTGACAGCAGCAAGCCTGACGCGGGGCTCAAACTCACGAACCGTGAGATCATGACCTGAATGGAAGTTGGACGCTCAACCAACTGAGCCACCCAGGTGCCCCAAAACGTGTTCACACGATTAACGCGCAAAGTAGCAGGCCCCTACTAAGTTTTTAAAAGTTTGGTGGCCTCATTTGAATGGGGACAATGCTAAACATTCCTAAGAGTGAAATAAGTGATATCTGAAGCTCCTCAATTGCAAAAGCCTTGGCTGTTTCAATCCTTTCTGCTCGTCCCCTGAGGAGTTATTCTGCACATTAATCTTGGATCCACTTTCCCCCTGAAATGCTTCTCTGTGGAGCCATTCTCTAGCCCAGTCATTGCTGCTAGCAGGCCGATTCCAGAGCTCAGTGAGCACCTTTGGGAGGGCCGCAGGCATCCTTGCCTCCGAGCTGTCCTGGAGACGGGCCTCCCTGGACACGGGCTGGTCCACGGCCAGCCCAGCCCAGTGCGGCCCGCCCTCGGTTACCAGGCATAGTCCCATTCAGCGGGGGCCTGGTGGCTCCAGACAACAGCTGGAGACCAGAAACGAAGAGTTCCAGCTACAAGCAAATATTGCTGCTTCTTGAGGTTGAAATATTCTATCCCCAAAGTGTCCCTTTCAGCCAAGAAAAAACAATCCCCCATGGGGACCCGACCCCGCCACCGGGGAACAAAAGCTTCCCAGTTCCCAGAGATGGTCTGAAGTTTCAGGCACACACAGCCCATGGGGAGAAGAGACAATCATGTGACTTCCAAGCTTGGAGACAAGGTCACTCTTGTCCAGCCCTTTTTGTCTCCACAGGAAGAAGAGCCTTTGATTGCCTGACAAAGGATGGGGCTGGTGCTGGCTCCCCATGGGCGGGTCTTACAATGTCTGCATCTTGAGGGTTTGGGAGAACAAGGGGACGAGGTCCAGGTTGGTGGCCCCCAAAGCCCACACAGATGGGTGTGGGGGGCTCTTCCTAGTCCTGTTTTAGGCAGGAGAGTTGCATACTCTGGCTGCATCCATTTTTCTGTGGCAGGCTGATTCAACAGCAAGGCCACCCCATTTGTTTTCCATCAGCCACCAAAAATATTTTCCTTCATGGAAGGAGAGAGCTTCCAGGAAAAGAGAGAGGATAAACACTCAGGTGAAGCTGGCCTTTAAGGAACCCTCATATTCCGAGGGCCACAGCGGGTGTGAGTGCTGGCTGCTGGCGACGCACGGGGAGGATAGCGGGCAAAGGGGCACTCGGGCTCCATACCAGAGAAGTATCTGGAATACCTGCTGTGCTGTGCCTTTTATCCGATACCCCTCTCTGTCCCCTCTCTGTCCCAGGTGGTAGACTTTACAGCTGAATAACACATATGCTGCCAGCAGCAAAGGAGGCAGCCGTCTGCATCTGCGTGTGGACAATTCATTTCCCAAAGAGAAGGTGACTACCAACTGAACTTATCAGACAGATTAAGACAGTTGTCAAACTTCAGTGAGCACTGGCATTATTTAGGAAGCTTCCCAGGGATTCTGACTCAGCAGATGGGGCCCAGTAATCTGCATTTTGAACAAGTACATCAGGGATTCTGAGGCAAGTGATCCAGGCAGGTTTTGAGAGACACATCTGCTCATGTTCTTTTGTTGGACTGGCCGGTGCCTCCTTTTCTTGTAGCCAGGACTGGCTGGGGCGGGGACCTTACCTGGCAAAGCACCTCCTAAGATTTTGGAACTGAGGCTCATACAACCAGCAGTGTGTGCCTGTGCCTGAACCAGTCAGGTCAGAAACTTGGCTTTGGGGGTTGCCCCCTCTCCTGCCCTGCCAGCCCCCCACCTGGTCCTGCCCTCGACCCTGGGTCCTGCCCAGCCTCCTCCTCGTCTGCCTGTGCTCTGAGACACTGTCCTCAGCAGCCTTCTGGAATGGCCTCAGACACACCCCAGGAGGTTGTCTGTGCCCACTTTTCCGTGGACTGTGCTCCCCGGACCTGACCCTCCATGCGTCTCAGGCTGCCTCAGTGTCCCACAGGGCCCTCACTCGACTTAGTCCAGACAGAACTCAGCTTGTTTTCTCTCACACCTGGCTCCATGGTCAATCTTTACCTCAAAAACTGAACCCTCTCCCTTCCCCTCAGCCCCCAGTCAGAATCCTTGGGCATCATTTTTGTTCTTAATCTCCCAGCTCCATTCTAGAATAACAAGGAACAGCTACCACTTTCTGAAAACAAACTATAGGTAATACCTCATCCCGACTCTATGAGGTACATGCTGTAATTGTTCCCAGCTGACAGATGAGAAGGTAGGCACACAGAGCTGGGTCAGTGGCCCAAGGTCATGTGGTAAGTGGTGGGGTTGGGGTGTGAGCCTAAGGCCCTGGCCAATGGGTATGGCGTGCTGTCTCTCAGCCTGGAGCCTCCCCTCCATCCACAGCCCTCTGCATCTGTCGTCTGGACCCGTGTGTGTCCGAGCCTCCCGATTGGCCTCCTTGCCCTTGGCCTTACCCCACTACAACTGTTTTTCCTTATTCAAGTAGGAAATGGTTCTAAACTGGGAATCTGATGTCATCCCTCTGCCAAAACCCTTCAAAGGCTGCCTGTTTCACATTCCCTGGCCGCGGCGAATGAATGGTGGGAGCTGAGTCCCGGCAGGCTGGCTCCAGGTCTGGGCTCTCAACTCCTGCCCCGGCCCCTCTCTCAGCCTGTCTCCTCACCAGCGAAACAGGGATGACAGCACCCACCAAACGGCTGCTAGGGTGTGTGCAGCGCCGGACGGGAGCACACAGCTCCCACATAGAGCTCCTACCGGGACTGTTAAAAAGAAGGGGAGGGGGGAAGGACCGTTGCTCTGAAAGGCGAGATGAAATCCACACGGGATATCACTACATAAGCAGTTTACATACATTTCTCACTTAATCCTCATAACCTTTGGAGACATACATACGATGCCATTTTACAGAAGGAGAAGCTGAGGCCAAGGAGTGGACTGACGGAACCAAGGTCAATTCAAACCTGGGTCTTTCTGTGCGCAAAGCCCGTGGCTCTCCCCGTGGCCTGACCCCGATTCCGAGGTGCGGTATGTTGATGTGGAATTCTAACTCCGTCAGGTCTGGCTGGCTGAAGATCCACTGTGGGTCAAAGCTATGATGACACCTGAGGAAATCTGGAACCACTAACAGGAGAAACTGAGCAAACGGTGAGGCCTGGCATTTGCGTGGGCCTCGGAAGAGCACACAGTCTGCCAGCAGGCGACACCCGCCTCGTTCCAAGGTGCTGGGGGCGCCCCTGTAAAAACGACATGCTAGGGGGCCCATCGCTGTTTCTACAACAGTGAGAATATTTATTTTCTCCAGACAGTAAAAATAACATTTTTCTCTCTTTTGTAAAAGTTAAGTACCATTACATTCCATTTTCTTAAATAACAAAATCCTAAAAATATATATTAAATTGTATACAGTGCGTCACACTTCATCTTATATTTTAAAATACATGATGTTTCTATTTTATTCTCAAAGTTGCATATTAAGAGCATATTTACAAATAAAGCCTTGTCATCCAGAGTCAAGATCCCTGCGGGAAGGTGAGTCTGGATGTGGGCAGGTCTTGACGCTGCGTGAACCCCAAAATGGCAGCTCCCTGTGCGGGAAGGGAAAGGGTCCCCCACTGTGTGCTCCTGAAGACACATCCTTTCTGAAGCAGATTTACCTCAGACTTTCCTCCACTCCCCACTTCTGCCTTGTTGAGTATGTTTGACTTGGCAAGACAGAAGCCTGTGACATGGGCTGTGCTGGGGTCTGCAGGCGGCAGGTGAGGCCCCTTGTCACCCCTGAGCTGTCCAGTCTGAGGGGAGGCAGCTGCAGCTGGAAGGTTTAAGAAATACCCCGCGCCAGGGCAGCTAAGCTGAGAGACCTGGCCAGGAGGTAGAACAGTGAGGAAGGTAAACAAAGACACCAGGGGAAACAATCACGAAGTTAAAAGTTCCCAAGGTAGTAACAAAAGCAGACATCAAACACCAAACAGGAGATCCGAAACCCAAGAGGGTGGGGGTTGACTGGGCTGTGGGGTGGGGAGCTGGCTGGGCTCTGGGAGACCTGGATGGCCTCATCAGACAAGGGAGACGGGATCTCGGAGGCCATCCACTGATAAGTGCTCTCGAAGATCAAGTGCCCAGGATGCATGGGGCTTGGTGATGGCCTACGAGCCCTGCTGGTGCGTCAAGACGGCCTCGTGGGATCCTGAGGGGATCAGGCCAGCTCCTGCCCTGGGCTGACAATGGGGCGAGTGGGTAGCGTTGTATGGGTTTGGCCTGAGGGCCAGAACAGCTGTACTTGCTAGTGCTTTGATCTTTGTGGGTTTCTGGCCGATGGGAGTCTTGAGCCAGAACCCACACTGAAGAAGTCACAGGAGCCTGGTTACCTTGCTCACGCCCAGAAAGAGACCTCAACCCTGTCCTGACAAGGGGGATGTGGAGGAGACACCTGGGGTTCATGCCTATACCTCCTCTGTTCTGCAAGTAAGTGGACACTTGGGGAAGAACATGGGGCGCCATGTGCCTTCCAAGGGGCCAAGGACACTGTGAAAGGCGGCTAAGAGACCAGAGATCAGGTTCACAACTGGCTGCGGTGCATTTACCACGGAGGCCTCAAGATCTGCTACCAGCAGAGCTCCCTCCCTGGTCCCGCACTAAAGGGGTGAGGAGGGCACACAGGCCCAGGGGCCCTGTTACAGCCTCTTCCTCCTTCCCTCTATCACCTCAGGGCAGAGGGTCTGGGCAGGATGCTTTCAAAGTGGCAGCCATGGTGGTCCCCAAAGCCCCTCCCCTTCCTCTTGCATAATCTGCTTGTGATCCTTTCTCAGGGGCATGCTTTTCAACCCCTCCCATCTCCACTTTCTCTCCAAAGTACAGATCTTTCCAGATCAAGTATAGGCCTCCTACTGTGCTCCTGGAAGCATCCCTCACTTCCTCTGGGACAATTTATTTCTCAGGTATTTACTTAGCCACAGGGGACCCTCTGTGGGGTGTTGCTGACAGGTTCCAACCAGGGCCAGGGCTGAGGCTGAGGTGTTTATGGAGGTTCGGCCTGGGACAATTTATGGCCTCTCTCCCCCAGCGCTGTCCTGAGGCTGGTTTGGGTTTCCTGGGGCTGCTCCCTGGACAGTAAGTTGATCCTGCTGGCAATGGGCTGTGCCAGAACCAGCAGGAAGGAGGTCACTGGGGCGTCACCAGCACTTCCTGGGACTCGGAATGGGCTGCTCCAGCTGCAGACTCAGACAACACACTGGCTGTGTAAGGTGGGCAGGGTGGGTGGCAGGGCCCACGGGATGCCCCAAAGGCCAACGGCCACAGGAAGCCCTAGGCAGCTGAACAACTGCCTTTTGGCCAGGCAACCCCCTCCAGGGGCTAAATTCCACATTCCCTTTGTGCTATCAATGGATCTATTCAGGGCACAGGGGCCTTTGTGACTGCATACACCTGACACTTGGTTCAGAGGAGATTCCACGACAGCCGGGAATAGCTTAGAGGGGAGACTGCACATGTCAGTGTATTTCCAGTTGTGTGGGACAGGCCTCTCCCTGCAGACCCAGAGGCCTGTGGACAGCTGCTCCCGGGTAATTATCCTTTCCAGATCAAAGCGTGAAGACAGCATCGAGCAGCTCCGTGCCTGCCACAGGCCTGACCCAGTACCTGGGGCAGCGCCCCTGCCCTCCTGTGGACACACTGCCCCATTCCCCCCTTCTCGTGCCCCTATGAGGGCCAGGTCCCAACATCTCCCCTGGTTGCTGGGTGTCATGTCGCCCTGTAGACACCTCCCAGCTGGCCCCACACGGTCCTCGGCCTTTCTGGGAGCAGCCAGGTACACAGATGGGTTGCCAGCATGGCGGAACCCCAGGAAAGGCCACAGCAGGCAGTAGCTTAGGGATTTGGGAGAGGTGGGCAAAGTGCTCCGAAGAGAGAACTGTGAGGCCAGAGGCCCAGGTGCCGCTGGGAGAGTCACACTCTTGACAATCGCCCAGGTCTGACCCAGACCTGGCCTTCAGAGGCATGGGCTGCTCTTCTCAGCTGCTGCTGACAAAGCCTACTTTTGGACGGATGCGGGGGACTTCTAAGCTGGAGAAGGCTCTTGCTCTCAACCGGCAGCCACTGCAGCTGCACCCGTCAATCTTAGGAGGCCTACCTTTGGAGGGTCTCCGGCCCCCAAAGCCTCCCTCTCTCAGCCCTCATGCCACTCCCAGCAACTCCCTTCCCCATCTGAAGGGCTGGGTAGTGCGAGGCCAGGGGCAAGAGCCCTCTCCCTGCCACTGAGCTTTTCCAGAACTGCCCTCTGTCCCCATAAGAAGGGGCAGAGAGGGCCTCAGAGAGCACAGGCTGCCTGCTGTTTTTTCATCTTCTTTTAAGACGAGGGACGCTCAAAGGAGGGACTGCTGGTGCCTGGGTCGCACTTAATGCTGTCTAAAGGCTAAGCCCCATACTGAACTGAGAGAATCGTGGAGAGACGGGGCCTGGCTCAAGTTCCACAGGACCGTGAGCTGCTCAGGGGCAAGGTCAGGTCATCCAATACAATAAGGAGTCACTGAGCACCTATAAAAGCTTTCCGTAGAGCCGACATGGATGTTTTATACAACCGTCTGCAGGCTTGCTCTGCTGATCACCAGGCTATGGAAAGAAGCTGTAGAGAGAAGCCCGTGTGTGGCAGGTGGCACGTTTGACGTGATTTGGGGTCAATTCCCAGGCTCTCCCAGGTTGGAGGAGGCCCATCCTCATTCAGCACCCAACGAGCTAGGCCCCAGAGTCAGCACAGAGCACAGGCCCTCTTATGCTTTGGGGTGCTAATGCCCAGGAATACAGGACCAGGCCAGTCCCCAAGAGAACCTCAGAATTCTCCCTGTTTTAAACCATAAAGCCCAGGAGAAAGCGATTTGTGAGGACAAAACAGAGAAGAAGCAAGCAAGACTCAGCATACACTACATCTACCCACCACCCTACCGTTGTCTAGAAGGTACCTGAGCCCAGCGCCAGACACAACCAACTCTGCCATCACAGCCCCTCTGTCCTGACACCCCCATTCCTAGATGAGAGAGACAGAGGTACAGGGAAGGCCCAGACCCGGGACCTTGAGTCTCTCTCCTAAGTGCAGTGATGAAGCAGGGTGAGTCCAGGCTACGCCTGCCCCTGCAGCAAGGTGTCCCTTCCCGACTCGTATGATGGCGTTCCTGCCAAGGCTGACAGAGAGGCCAAGGGAGAGGCAGGGAGAGTCGGTCAGAGGAAACCACGGGTCCTCAGTGGCCTTGATCTCAGAGGGACCTCGTGTCCTGGGCATGGAGAAGGGAGCTTTTAGTCACTCACAAGAGGATTACGGTCATCTTGTTGACTCTGACCCTTAAGCTTTTTCTTAAAGATGGAAATCGAAGTAGAAGGCTCATAAAAAATGGTCCAGATTTCCCCCGACGTCCCTGGCTGACGACAATCCCTAAGGTCCCCTGAAGCAGGAACACGATGGGATCTGTCAAACAAAAACAACTTAATATTTCAAGTAGAACACGACAAAGCACCCAAAACAACTTACTGTCTCCTGAGATACCTGTACTTTCGAAATGGGACAATGAGTGAGGTGAGGCCTCAGGAAAGACCTAATAGATGCCTGTTGGAGGTCTGAAGGCCTATTGTGTGAATGAAATGTGTCCCGTGGGATGGAAATGCAGCGGCACAGATTCCAGCTCATATAACAAAGAACTTTCTAACTGGAAGAGCTATTCAAATCTGGAAGGGGCTGGCCTGAGACATTATGAGTTTTCAAACTTTCTTTCTTTCTTTCTTTCTTTCTTTCTTTCTTTCTTTCTTTCTTTCTTTCTTTCCTTTCCTTCTCTCTCTCTTTTTCTTTTTCTTTTTTAAATAGAACATTTCTTCAATGATATTTATCTGGAAGCCCACCTAGTTAAAACAAGAGAAAGCCAAAATCTCTGAAGCAGGTCCTGCCTTATTGCCAACACGTGCCCTTGTCCCCATGTCAGCCCCCAGGGCTGCCTGCTAGGGAAGCTGCAGAGGGACCCCAGTGTCACAAGGGAGTCAGACATGTGCTTTAGGGCCTGGGTGTGTGGCAGAGTGGTGGGCCCTACAGAAAGCCTCCTGCTCTCTTGCTGCACCTGAGAGGCTTTCCCAGACCATGTGAATTGCGACTTAGAAAAAAGATATGTATAGATATAGATATAGATAGATATAGAGATAGATATAGATATAGACATGTATATATATGCATATATATAATATTATATATAAATTATATACAAATTATATTATATCTCTTATTATATATGAGAGTGAACTCAGTAAACATTAAAAAAGACATTATTTCCACTGAAAAATGTGAGGTACAGGGTACAGAGGCCTACAAGGGCAGCCTTCACAAAGCAATGGAGGAGCCAGCATATCAAAACTTCTGTGGTGGAGGGCAAGTGAGAAGGTCAGGACAAGGGTGGCTTTTATAAGACACCAATGGTCAGGAAAGGCCTTGAAATAGAGCCTGTATATCAGTTATAGCTCAATAAAACCGGTGGGGGAAAAAAGGAGCAAGCCTGACCTGGGAGCTACAGGAAAGACAGAGTCTAGCAAAAGTCAGAGCTCTTCTCTGTAAGTACACAAACATCAGCAGCATGAATAATTGTCTCCTTTCCTGGAAGGCGGAACTGTTAAACCCAAGTAGCAAAGTAAGGGAAGGAAATATTTTTTCCCTTATTGGTCAGAACGGAAGGATCTCTTAAGTAATTGTTTTTAAATAATTATGAAGCAATACATAATAAAATATTAGGATTCTCCTCCTAAGGATGTTTCCTAATTTCTAGAAGGCATTAGGAAATATGAGTGAGAGTGTTTTAGAAATCTTTGCTCTTATGTGAAGATTTTTTTAAGGGGCCAGCACAAGCCAAAAATTGGAAATTGTTGCTTTTTATGCCCAGACTGTTTCAATCCTCCTTGAAATCATATCCCTTGAATCAGGAGCAAACACGATCCCTCAAACCTCAGTGAGATTTGTCCAGTTGTACATTTCACTCTACAGAGAATGAGGAATGTGTACTGACTTATGTTGCCTTAGGACTAAGGGCTTTGGAATCATGTTCTGATATTACAATTGCTCCCAGACAAATGAAGCGCAGCATAAAAGGAGTTCAGAGCCTTCCCTTCCCGGAATCAGGCAACTTTCTATCATACTCACTTGAATGTGACGTGCAGAAGTATCTTTGCTACAATGGCCGTGACTGTAAGGATGAGAAGGGTTGCCAGGCCATATACTGTCCATCCTGCAAGTATAAAAGACAGGGCTTATTGGACCTGTTTGAGCTCAGTTTTCAGAAAGAGGTCTGTTGGAAGCTGCAAATGAACACTGGTAGCTCAGAAATGCAGGTGTGGCTGAGGAGCCCTCTGTAGGTGGGGGCAGCCACCAAACACAGTGGAGAGCTGGGCTGGCAAGGAGCCCCGGGCCCTCTGAGCACCTCGCCTTGCTCTAGAGCTCCCTCTTGGAGAGAAGCAGGCAGTGTGGGCCAGAGTGCATTCAACTTGGGAGTTGAAAGGAGTGATATGCACTGTGTCTTTACCACTGGAATCACTGTGCAAACACAGAGGAGTTACATAAACTCTTTGGGCATCAGTTTCCTTATCTGAGGAATGAGATGTGTGACCCGTGAAATCCTACCGGGATATAAAAACAAACAACGCAGAGCAAGCACTGGATGGACTCTCCTCCCTGACCTTCTAAGGGGGTCTGCAGGGGAAAACACCTAGGCTGGATAACTACTAACGGTAGGTACTTGGCACGTCTCCCAGCTCCTAAAGGCTCCACCTTCCCTGGCAGAAGAGAATACAGAGTATGCCCCAACCAAGTTAGCCACTGTCTCTCTCCTGCATAACTTTTCTTCACAGCTCTTGTCACTATCTGACCTGTTATTTTGCTTCTTGTCTCTCTCTTCGCAATTACAGGCCATAGGAGGGCAGGGATGTTGACTGCCTAAAACAGCGCCTGGCACCACTGAAGCGCTTACATATCTTTTGAATGAATGAATGAATGAATGAATGAATGAATGGAGCTCTTGTAAATGCCAGTGAATTTAGCGAGCTACAACTTGGAGCTCCAGAAGGATATTCTCCAAGTGAGAAAGTGATGGATTAGCTGATTAATCACAGTGTACGAAGACACTCATGCTGGATCTTTGGAGGGGAGCACTTTCTCCTGAGGACCAAGGAATCAAGCTAATGAGAGAATGTCCCTCAAAGGCCAGGACCGTCACAGAGCCAGTGCCCACAACCCGCCTCAGAAGAGTGCTCTTTCTCTAACTGCCAAAAGCACTGCCCTCAAGCCCCGTGGCTTCCATCCCCTTTGGTGGTATCTGGGAACTGCTACCTGGGACAGTCTGGGGTGGGTGGCTAGGGCTGGTGGTGATGACATAGAGGACTTTGGAGGACCGGGCTGCACTGACGCTGAGGTTGGCTTGCTCCGTGATCACCTCAGCCAGTGTCTGGTTGGCAGTGGGCCTCTCCTGTGGCAGCTCTTCCTTGACAGCTGGAAGATCAAAGGAATTAAGTGAGAAGAATGCTGATACAGACAACGGAGAACTTCGGAGGAGAAAGTACTGGCTATGAGAAGGCGGGTTTTTTTCGAATTCACCTCTGCGCGTAATTCTCTCCACTGACCCCACTAGCCCCAAAGCAGAACCTGTCAGGCTCTGGCCCAGATAGTCACAGAAGGAAGGAGCTGTCAACTCCTACTATTTGACTGGTCTCTTTGAGGACACCTGAGCATGCTTTCTTGTTTTCCTTGCACCTCTGCAGCGATGGCACCCTCTTCCTAACTATTCACCCAAATCCTACCTGTTCTCAAGACTGTCCCACCTGAGGAGATGCCTCCTCCCTCTGAATTCCTGTAGCACACACTGATTGATCTGTTCCTGACGCCCTCGGCATCCAGGACAACGACCAGGTCTCAGACACCCTTGTGTTTCTTGCATGCTGGCAAAGAGATGTGCCTGGCATATGCGTGTACACATCAGAGTCAGAGAATGGGGCTCCACCTTAGGAAAGCTTTTTTAAAAGTTATATTGGGCTTTTCCTGTTGTTCATTTTCTTTTTAAAGCTATGTTTATTTATTTATTTTTTTAGTAATCTCTACACTCAACAAAGGGCTCCAACTCATGACTCTGAGATCAAGAGTTGCATGTACTTCTGACTGAGCCAGGCAGGTGTCCCTTAGGAGGGTTTAAAGAAAGATGGGAAACTAGTCTTTTGGGATTGGTTAGGATATTGAAAGGCAGGAGGATGGACCAAATGACCTTTTTAAAGCCTTCTAATTCTATCAGTCTCAGCTCTTTCTTTCAGTTCTTCTTTCAACCCTGCCATGAAAATTGTCATCAGAACAACTAAAGTAGCAAAATTGACAGGTGTTGCCTCTTTCCTGTATCATGAAGTGTACACAAGTTTTGAAACAGGAGGTGGGAAAACCTGCAAATTGAGCCTGTAGCTCCTGACTCACAGCCCCAGCAAGACCTGACCGGGGCCCTCAGGTCACCACAGTGTGCAAGCGGAGCCTGAGGCACAGCCTGGAGGGCCCCGAAGAAGGCCGGGAAGGGTTACCTTGGTATAAGACAGCAAATCCCTGGGCTTGATTGATGCGATCAGAGAAGAAATACAAAATGATAAAATCCAGAGAGACGTTAAAGGACAGAGGTGGGCGGTTCCTCCCATTGAAACGGACCAGGACACGGTGGGTGTAGCCGTCCAGCAGCTCCACCATGTCTGCGGAATCCCTGATGTCGAACAAGGTGAAGTTGAAGTGGATGTGAGAGGCTCCCGGAACCCGGATGGTCCAGTAGCAGACCCTCCCCGTGGCGTAGGTATCGGGAAAGTCAGGGGAATAGACCACTGCGGTCATGGCCGAGTAGTTCCCGCCGCAGGCACCAACAAGAGCTGTGGAAGACACAAGGACACCAGCCCTCAGCCTGGGGCTCAGCCACAGTTACAAACAAAACTCTTCCTAACTAATGTGATCCAGTTTGGGACATTGTTTTTTGTCTACAAGACCAGACCGTCTTAGGTTTCAGGATCAAATCACAGAATGAATCGCTTAAACCCTGAACAAATGACTTTAGAGGGTTTTGGTTGTTCTTTTTTTTTTGCCCAGGAGACTTTAGAATTAGCACACAGCACAGTGAGCACAGAGGCTCGGCCTACGTGGGGGCAGGACTGGAGTCAGAGAGTCTAGGTTCGGGACCAGCTGGCGATGTGATCCCGGGGGCTGCACTTCACTTCTAGAACTCTGCCTCTCTCGTTTGGAGGATGGAGAGACCACCACCTGTTCCTGTATCACACGGATGCGTGAGGACAGATGAGACGAAGCACATGAATATGCCGGGGCCTCTTTGGCAGGGCAGGCACTTGATGAGCTAATGTCGTAAAAAGAGAAGGGCTTTACCGCTGCTCGGGCACTCCTGATACATTAGGGGTGCAATGCTCACGTGAGGGTCCACACATTTACCAAGCAGGAGAAAACCGGTCCAAGATGTGACTTTCTGCACAGTGGAAATACTCGGTTCTGATTACTCTGTACTAAGCACATTTGGTTTCTCTGGACTCCCCTTTGGGGTTGGCGAATTCTCGGAAGGGGATACAACCACTTCACTGTATCTGAATGAGTGAAGTGTAAATGAGATCCTGGAAATGAAAGTCCCTGAGATGGAGTGTACGACCGGGATTTAAAAAGCAGGCTTAGGGGGAGTCCCACTTCCCTTCAGTATGTAGAAAGCAGTAAGAGAATGCTGCTCCCATCCGGACAACGAGAAAAAGCTCAAAACTCTTCCTTATACCATCAGAAAGCTGAAGTGTCAAGACCACCAAGAGAAGTGAACTCTAAAAAGTAAGAAGTCCTTCTGAGGAGAGTCGGGGCACACAAAGTGTTTCATTTTTTTTTTTAATTTTTTTTAATGTTTATTTGTGTGTGGGAGAGACAGACAGACACAGTGTGAGCGGGGGAGGGGCAGAGAGAGAGGAAGACACAGAATCCAAAGCAGGCTCCAGGCTCTGAGCTGCCAGCACACAGCCCAACGTGGGGCTCGAACTCACAGACTGTGAGATCGTGACCTGAGCCGAAGTCAGATGCTTAACCGACTGAGCCACCCAGGCGCCCCAAAGTGTTTCATTTTTAACAGGGCATGAGAGGAAGAGGTGACCACCAAAAAAAAAAAAAAAACCAGCAAGTAAGATGAAAGGAGCTAAAATGTTGAGCGTGGGCTAGCCTCTCAGTCTAGAATGAGCAGGGGCCCCAGACACGGTGGGAATCTGCACTCACTTGCAAGCAGTTCTGAGCAGACCCTCACCCAGTGCCCACAAGAATGACTGGGGTAGGGAAGGAGGCCAGAGTCCCCCTTGGTGGCACTTGTACAGGGATTATCACTGCTGTTGGCGGACAGGTGTGAAACATTGCCAGCTTCCTAGACCCTCCTCTCAAAAGAGGCAAAAGCCTCAAGCTGCTGCAAACCCTCTTGCTCCCAGGGCCACTGGAGGGGCAGAAGCAAAACCTGTTTGCCTCAGTGGAGGGAACAGGAAACTCCCTCCTTTCTGCCAGAGTAACCAGGCAAAGACCCACTGCTTCTGAGGGAAAAGCAGAGGCAAAGGCATCAGCCTCCGGCCGCCTTGAGCCCCCAGATCCTGCATCAATGCATAGCAGAGGTCTGCTGCCCCTGAGAGATGGGATTCAAACAAGGCAGTGTTTGACTGCTGGCAAGAGAGGGGGTGTGTGGGAATGCTGAAAAGGCCCCACCTCTGAGGCCCAGTAATGTCCTGTCTAAGACTATGTATGAAGTAGGAGGGCAGGAACCCCCTCAGCTCACCACTAGCATAGCACCAAGTAATAAGCAACAGCAGTCTGCCATTGAGGGAGGGGAAAGAGGGTAAAGAAAGATCCCTTCTGTGGCAAAGGTATGTAGAAGCTACTCAAATCTGAGGAAGGAACAGAAACACTGAAAAAAAAACCAAAAACCCAAAACCCACTGGTATCCCAGGCTCCACACTAAGCCACAAGACAACAGCAGTCTATCGCTGGAAGAATTTGAAGACTGATACGCACTCAGGGTAAAGACAGAAACAATAATACCCAAACCCAGCTCAACTACTGATATAATGGCTCAATCCCCACACTAAACAGGCCTTCCCATTTCTGTATACTATATATAGAATTCTATATAGTATATATTCTATATGCTACATACTCAGTCTATATATACTATTCTATATACTCAGTCTCTACTGTTCTCCTACACATAATGTATGGCATTCAATAAAATATGACAACACACATATAAAACAAGCAAGCAAGGAAGGAAAGAAGAAGTGGAAAAAAAAGACTCATGGTCAAGCGATAAAACAATCTATAGGATCAGACTCAATAATGATGCAGATGTTATAGAACTATCAGCCAGGGGCCACATGATCAATACAAAAAAGATCTAGTGGAAAAGATGGGCAACATTCCTGGACAGATTGGAAATTCCAGTAAAGATATGGTAACTAAAAAAAGAGTCACATATAAATGTTATAAATGAAACAATATCAGAGATGAAGAATTCCTTTGATGGACTTATAAACAGACTACACACAGCTAAGGAAAGAATCAATAAATTTGAAGATAGGTCAATAGAAATTATCTGAAATGAAAAACAGGAAAAAAAGAAGTGAGGAAAAAAAACTGAAAATAGAATGGAGCCTCCAGTAGCTGTGGAACAATATCAAATGATCTAACAACGAGTTCTAGAAAGAGAAGAAAAAGAGAAGGGGGCAGAAGAAATATTTGAAGAGATAATGGCTAAGAATGCTCCAAAGTCAATGATAGGTGATCTAGGAATCTAGGCAAATAACAAGCAAACCAATTTAAAAACAAAAATTAAAAACAAACAAAACAAACAAAAAACACATCTAGATACATCATAGTCAAATGCTGAAAACCAAAAACAAACATAAATTCCAGAAAGCAGGCAGAGAAGGGAAAAGATTACGTACGGGGAACAAAGATAGAGCCAACATCACTAGAAACTGTGCAAGTCACAAGGCAAGGGAGCATTTTTGAGATACATAAAGAAAAAAAAAACAACCTCTCAGCATAGAATTCAATATCCAGCAAAAACATTTTTCTAAAATGAAGGTGAAATAAGGTTTTCTCAAACAAAAGTTGAGAGAAGCCACTGACAGCAGACCTGCATTAGAGAAAATGCTAAAGGAACTTATTTTGGCCAAAAGAATATACCAGATGGCAAATAAGAACATGAAAAGATGTTCACCATCGTTGGTAATTACAGAAATGCAAATTAAAACCATAATGAGTTGAGGTGCCTGGGTGGCTCAGTTGGTTAAACGTATGACTTCGGCTCAGGTCATGATATCACGGTTTGTGAGTTCAAGTCCCACATCAGGCTCTGTGCTGACAGCTCAGAACCTGGAGCCTTCTTTGAATTCTGTGTCTCCCTCTCTCTCTCTGCCCCTCCTCTGCTTGTGCTGTCTCTCTCTCTCAAAAATAAACAAACATTAAAAATTTTTTTTAAAAAACATGAGTTACCACTGTGTACCTGCTAGAATGGCTAACTCTAAAAACAAAACAAAACAAAACAAAACAAAAGACTATACAAAGGGCAGGAGAGGATGAGGAGCAACTAAGAAGTCTCACATATTGTTTGTCAGAATGCAAAATGGTATGGCCAGTTTGGAAAACAGTTGGTAGTGTCTTATAATGCCAAATACGCACTTAGCATATGACCCAGAAATCCTACTTCTGGGTATTTACCCGAGAGAAATGAAAGCGCATGCTCACACAAACACCTGTACATTTAAGTGAAGAGCAGCTTCACAGCATCTTTATCATAGACAGACCAATGTTTATCAATGGGTAAATGGATGAACAAATTGTGATAGATTTGTATAAAGGCATACATATTGCTTCTTAGCAATAAAAAGGAGCTACAGAAACAATTGTGGGTGAATCTCAAAAGCAGTACACTAAGAAGACAGACATAAATGGTTACATACTATATGATTCCATTTATATGACATTCTTCAAAAGATAGAACTATGCAGATGGAATACAGATCTGTGGTCACTAAGGGCTGGGGGCGGAAAAAAAGACTGAGCACAAAAGGGACAAGAGATCTTTTTGAGGTGATGAAAATGTTCTATATCTTGACTGTGTATTTGTTTGTCAAATCTTATCAAACTGTACAACTAGAAGGGCGATTTTTACTGTATCTAAATTACACCTCATAAACCCAAAATTTTTAAAAAGGGAAGCTGTAGAAAAAGATTTCCTGGGTAATCATCCTGACTTTCCCACGTCCTAACTGTGAATTTGCACAAGAAACTAGATACCTCAGTTTCCTTATCCATACCAATGAAAATAATAATAGTTTCTCCCTCGTGGGTTTTATAAGAATTAAAAGGAGTTGATCTATGTAAAGTGTTTAGTACAGGACCTGGCACATAGTGTAAGCTCAGCATTAGCTATACTACTATTATTATTTGTAAAGAATAAAGTGTTCAGTTTAAACTGATATTTCAACACCAAAAGGCAGACCTTAAACTTAGTACTTTTGATTTCCAGATGTGTGCCATGCAAACAGCAGATTCAGTTCAGCAATTTTGAGAGCAGACACATGACATCTATGATAGATTACTAAAATTCAGTGATAATTCAACAGGAAACTCGAAACTCAGGAATATAGTCAAATCTTATTTCTGAAGGGGAGATTGGCCTGACACATACAACCTGAGCAGGTGGAGGCCCTGGAATAGCCCTGGGCAAAACCTCCAGTGGCAGAATGCCAGTGTCTTCCTACCTTCTTTGATTTAGCATCTCCAGCCAGCCTCGGGATTAGCTAAGTCAGTTTCTTCAGGAATAGACTTCAGGCATTAGCTGGGATCAGCCAGCCTCCCCCAGATGCAGCCGAGTGGTCCGCTTCTAGACACGAACGATACTGGACATGTCGAAGGAAATAAACCCTAACCAAATGGGTCCTAGCCATGAATCAGATTCCACTGGGCCCAGAAAAGGAAAAGAGTATTACCGTATTCCATCAGCTCTAGGGGGAACATTTTAATCTTTAAAAGTGGAAGGTATCTGTCAATCAAGGCATGTCACTGTTTAATTGGAAGAATTTTTTTCCCCTCAGTGATATGCAAAATGATGTTGCATCTCACAACTGATAGTGTCTTGGAGTCTATGAAATAATATTACTAATGCAATCTTAGTGGTCAGATTTTACTGGACCTTAGGCCCTCAATATTTTTCACCATTAATCTCTTCTCTTTCCACTGAAGCAGAAGTTCTATGAGGGAGGGAAGTATCTCCATCTGTGGGACCTTGGGCAAGCTACTGAACTTTTATGACCCTCAATTTTCTCCTCAGGCAGATAAGGATAATAGTATCTGCTTCAACAGTATTGTAATTAAGGGAGGGAATGCATGAAAAGCAAATACAGTGAAGTGCCCTATAAAACTATATGTGCTCAACTAATGTTACAGAGTAGGAGCCAATCCACGACTCCCCTGTCTTTTCAGTGTCTAGAAGCTGAGAGGTACCCAAGAGGCCAGCCTGGGCAGCCTCTGTAGCCTACTCTTGACTCCTGCCTCTCTGACCTTTTTCTCTTTCGTTTTCTTTCTTTCTTTCTTTCTTTCTTTCTTTCTTTCTTTCTTTCTTTCTTTCTTTCCTCTCTTTTTCTTTTTCTTTCTTTCTTTCTCTTTCTTTCTTTCTTTCTTTCTTTCCTTCTTTCTTTCTTTTCTTTTTCTCTTTCTTTCTTTCTTTCTTTCTTTGTAATGTTTTAAATATTGTTTAATGTTTTAATGTTTTTAATTTATTTATTTTGAGAGAGAGAGAGAGGCCCGAGATGGGGAGAGGCAGAGAGAGAGAGAGACAGAGATAGAGAGAGAGAGGGAATCCCAAGCAGGCTCTGCACTGTCACTGTAGAGCCCTCCAGGGAGCTTGATCTCATGAACCTTGAGATCATGATCTGAGCTGAAATTGGGAGTCGAGAGCTTAACCAACTGAGCCATCCAGGCACTCTAGCCTCTCTGATCTTTTATTTGGTTCTGATAATTCAATAAAATTGAGTCCTAGGGGCAGCAGGAGCTCTGAATCTTCTGTTAGTGCTGCATTTACACACAGTATCCAGCCTACTTCAGCAACCTCCTGAAGCTCAGGAGAGTTTGCTGGAAAATCAGTCAGACAGACAGCCTACGGCAAATTACTTGATGTGGCAATGATGACAGAGCAGACAGCAGCCTCCATAGTCCCTCTCCTGAAGTGCAAACGCAGCCTAAGAGCCACTAGAGCTGAGGAGCCCAGAGCGGAGAACAAGAGGTATCCACGGACATTCTGGCTGGGACCTGGGTTCCGGCCACACTGGTAGCAGAGCCTGATATGCTGGGAAACCATCACCTGGTCCCTTTCTCCAATCTTTAAAAAACAATTTATTTTAATGTTCATTTATTTTTGACAGAGAGAGTGAGAGAGAGAGAGAGAGAGAGAGAGAGAGAGAGAGAGAGAGAGAGACAGAGCATGAACGGGGGAGGGGCAGAGAGAGAGGGAGACATAGAATCCAAAGCAGGCTCCGGGCTCCGAGCTGTCAGCACAGAGCCCGATGCGGGGCTCGAACTCACGGACTGTGAGATCATGACCTGTGCCAAAGTTGGATTCTCAACTGACTGAGCCACCCAGGCGCCCCTCCGATCTTTTTAAAGAGACATCTTTGTCCTCCCAAATTATGGGCCAGTCTGTAGTCACCATCTCCAAAATGCTCAGCTTTATCCAATGCATCATAAAGACTTCTATGAGGTAATACTTGAGCTATTTAGACCACTTTACCCTCTAGCAAGGAAACTTCAGAGATTATTTCTACAGGGCTGCATTTTGTACCTTTCTTTGCAGAGCTGAGGAGTGGGAGTTATTGGAGCTGGCTATGGTCAGGGGTCCCTGCCGGTCAACATGCATCAGGGCCTCTGGAGACTGGAGCAGGCAGCTTCTCAGAAGGCCACCCCTGTCAGTCCCTGAAGCAATGGAAGCCAGAGAGGGCAGCTTCTGGACGGCTGCAGAAGGGGCCGGTTTGACAATAATCAGAGCCACCAGGCACACTCTATTCACATGCTTTTAAAGCATTAAACTGGATCTGCTATCATGACCTATTTTATTGTTGTTAATAAAAGGGATTCTAGTTGCTGCAAATAGAGAAATAAAAATTGTGGCAAACCTGGGTTTGAGTTCGGAATTTGGCTCTTATTCACTTGGACAAATTATTTTATCTTTTGAGCCAGTTTCCTTACCGGCAGGGCTGTTGTGAGGGTTAAATAATATAAACAAAAGAACCTGGAATCAAGGCTGGCACACAGCGAGTGCTCAAGAGACAGCTATTATTTTCATTATAATTAATTCATCTCACTGCACCTTTGTGTGAGACCCAGCTCTATCTCCCAGATATATTTCCAGTACCAAAGATGATACTTGGTACCTGACTGACTTTAAGCCACATTATTTCCATTTGACACGTCCAGTACAGGCACTGTACTAAAGAAAACGTAATTCTATTTGTCACACAGCAGACACCCAATCAAAATGTGCGAAATGAAATATTACCATGTAAAAATATTCTGTTTTTTAATTTATATATAATCCACCATTTTAACAATTTTATTTTATTTAAAAAAAATTTTTTTTAAGTTTATTTTTGACAGAGACAGGGTGCAAGCATGAGCGGGGGAGGAGCAGAGAGAGGGAGACACAGAATCCCAAGCAGGCTCCAGGCTCCGAGCTGTCAGCACAGAGCCTGACACAGGGCTCGAACTCGCTAACTGTGAGATCATGACCTGGGCTGAAGTCGGACACTTAACCGACTGAGCCACCCAGGCGCCCCAAACAATTTTAAAGTGTACAATTCAGTGGTATAATATTCACAGTATTGTATAGCCACTGATATTATCTAATTCCAGAACATTTTTCATCACCCCGACAAGAAAACCTATATTCACTAAGTGGTCACTTCCCATCCCTCCCCTCTCCTCCCTTGGTGACCACTAATCTGTCTTCTGTCTGTATGGATTTGCCTATAAGTGGAATCATAAAATATGTGGCCCAACATGTGTGGTTTCTTTCACTTAGCACAATGTTTTCAAGGTTCATTCACAGTATAGCACGTATCAGTAATTCATTCCTTTTTGTGGCTGAATAATATTCCATTATGTGGATATAGCATACTTTGTTGAGCCACTCTTCTGCTGATGGACGTTTGGGTTGGTGCCACTTTGGGGCTATTGTGAACAGTGTTGCCATGAACACTCAGGGAGTAGTTTTTGTGTGAACATATGTTTTCAACTCCCTTGGGTATATATGTAGGAGTGGAATTGCTGGGTCATAAGGTAATTCTGCTTCACGTTTGAGGAACTGCCAGACTGTTTTCCACAGCAGCTGCATCATTTAACATTTCCACCAGCAAGGAATGTGTGTTCCAATTTCTCCATATGCTCACCACCATCTATTCTCCAGTAAAAAAAAAGTAACACCATATTCTGTTTAAAATAGAAAAACAGGTAGCAAACCCACATACCCTGCTTTCTTTCTGTTTACTGTGTAATCCTACGGCTTGCTGGTGGTGTAAGTCCTGGCAAGATATTTACCCTTTCCATGTCCTAGAACTCTCTTCTGTAAAGAGAGAGTGATGGTAATAATGCCTTTCTTAGACGGCTGCCAGAAGGACCTAATTTATGTAAATTTATAATTTATGTAAAGCCTTAACACCCACTCTACGTACTCAGTGTTTATTTCCTTTCTTTTGTCACTTAAGAGTAGGCCAGGCAATTTGTAAGCTCAGTAAGCATACTCTCCTGGGCTAGGGTGTCAAAGCAGAGAATTTTATAGTAATGGACTTTGGTAGTGAAAACCTAAATAGATGTGCAGAACAGATTATTCGCCAACCATTCTTAAACATTAGCCAAGTTTCAGTCTTTAGCTTTAACAGGGGTACTAAACTGAGCATTTGTCTTTTTTGTTTGTTTGTTTGTTTGTTTACTTTTGAGAGAGAGAGAGTGGGAGGGAGAGGGGCAGAGGATCTGAAATGGGCTCTGCGCTGACAGCAGAGAGCCCAGTGCGGGGCTTGAACTCATGAATCGTGAGATTATGACCTGGGCCACAGTTGGACTCAACCGACTGAGCCACCCAGGTGCCCCATATTTGTCTTGACATAACAGGAGGTATAGGGAGCCACTGGCAGTCTCCAGCAGGCACACTCAACCAAAAAGACCAACAGTTGACCACATGAGTTCCGCTTGCCAATCCTTCTCTCGTCCTCTGCCCAAGCACACACTTCTGACAATATCTAAGCTATAACCTGTGAAAGGCTCAGTTATAAACTTGGGGTGGCTTTACACCCCATATGTACATACATACACCATATGTAGTAGCTGGATTGTGTCCTACCATGCCTGGTAACTATGAATGTGCCCTCATTTGGAAAAAGGGTCTCTACATATGTAATCAAGTTAAATAAGGCCACACTAGATGACAGTGGGCCCTAAATCCAATGACTAGCGCCCTTATGAGGAGATACAGAGAGACAGAGAGGCACGGACAGACAGAGAGAAAATGGCCATGTGAAGGAGGATGTAGAGATTACAGTGATGCAGCTACAAACCAAGGAATGCCAAGGACCGCCAACAGTGACCAGAAGCTTGGAAGAGGCAAAGGAAGTCTTCCCTGGAGCATGACCCTGACAAAACCTTGCTTTTGAACTTCTAGCCTCCCAAACTATGAGAGAATAAATTTCTGTTGTTTGAATCCTCCTGAGTTGTGATCATTTGTCATAGCAGCCCTAGGAAACGAATACACCACATGACATTTCTGCTTAAAGCTGAGTTGCTCTTCGGGTTGAGATGGTAGGAGTACATCCACTCAAGCCTCACGCCTAACAAAGACACCATAGACTCTATAGTGTATCTTAGTGACCTCAAGCCTTTCCTTTTGTCTGCCTCACTTGTGAGAGTCTGCCTTCTACCATTTAAAATCTGGAGCGACATTGGTACTCTAGCTCTCACAAAGTCTCATTACCACCGAGTGGATGCGGGGGGTTGTGATGAGGGATCAGGTAGCCCAGAGGTTAGAATAAGGTGCAGGAGAGGTCAAGGCCCCAGATCTATACCCCATCCATAGCACACCCTACCCCCAGCCAGCATCTCACAGATGTGGCGGGTCAGAGAGGAGGCTGGTCAGGGCACACTCAGTATCAGCCCTGGAGAGACAACTTGAAGCATATGTTCTCTTCTCGGCTGCATCACAATAAGATCCCAAATGCCAAGGAAGACATTAAAGGGCTTGGAAACCAAACAATTAAATAAGAGGACCTTAAGGCTGATACTGAACAGCTACACCGGTGTCTACATTACATGGCAAAGGTCATCTTTTCTAGGTTGCCGAAGTACCCCACGATAGGCCTCGTCTCTTCCAAGCACATGGCGCGACCATAATTAATTACTGTTAAATGTCTGTCCTCCCTTCTAGAGGGCAGGGGCTGAGTCTTCCTGGTCAGTGTCGTATCCCCAGGATCTGGTCAGGGCCTGGCCTGCAGGAGGCGCTTAATAAGTATTGCCATGTCAGTGAAAAAATGAATGAATGGAAGGGGGGGAGGGAGGCTGGGCAGGTGGTTCCTCTGGCACAAGGGTTCCTGTATCTTGGGCAGCAACGGGCACAGGGCATACTCACTATCAAAGAGGATGATCCTGCCATCACCGCCACAGGGCTGGGTGTGATCCCCGAAGCAGACGCTGTTGCACTCGGTGCTGGCTGCCTCCCCGTACTTCCAGTAATCAGGATTGTTTCCACAGAAGCAAGCATAGCCTGACTCCATCCCAGCAAACTGCCACAGCAGAGAAACAGCACTCGGTAAATGTCAGCCTGGGGTGTCAGGCGGCCTGAAGAAGCCCCCAGGCTCACCCTCTGGCTCCTCCCTCACTCCATTCCCTCAGTACTCATTACATACTGTATACAACTATGTTTCCCCTTTGGCGAGCATTTCTTTTAATGCTTGTATCTCTACGGTTTTTAAGTAAGTTTTAGGGCCACTGTGTGTGTGGGGAATCCCACAAACTTGAAACATTAATAATAACAGCTAAACATTTTATTGAATGTTTACTATGTGCCAGGTGGTAGGTGCTTTCTGACTACTCTCCCCCGCAAAGTCATTACAGGCCCCATTAAAACTTTTCATTTTATTTATTACCATATGGTAAAACTATTTATATGGTATGTAGTTCTGTAAATTTTAACCCATGTATAGATCTGTGCAATCACACCAATCAGGATACAGAACAGGCACACCACCCCCAATAACTTTCCTATCCTGAACCTGCCACTTTATAGTTCTCCTTCCTATAAACAAACCTTGGCAGCTACCTACGAGTTTGCTGTTACTATGGTTTTGCTTTTTCAAGAATATTGCACTCTAAGACTGAATGTTTATGTCCCTCCAAAAGTCTTATGTTGAAATCCTAACTCCCACTATGATAGTAGTTGGAGGTAGGGCCTTTGGTAGGTGATTGGGTCATGAGAGCACAGACCCTCATGAATGGGATTAGTGCTCTTATAAAAGAGACCCCACAGAGTTCCCAAGGCCCTTCTGCCATGTGAAGACACAGCAAGAAGACGGCCACCTCCGAACCGGGAGACAATATCTCACCAAACACCAAATCTGCCAACAAGCTTGGTCTTTTACTTCTAGCCTCCAGAACTATGAGAAACAAATGTTTGTTTACCCAGTCTATGGTAAGTTTGGTACCGCAGCCAGAATGGACTAAGATATCACATAAATAGAATCATATAGTATGTAACCTTTTGAGACTGGCTTTCCACTCAGCACAACATCTTTGAGATTCATCCAAACTGACACATGTATCAGTAGTTCACTCCTTTTTATGGCTGAGTAGTAAGTAGTCCAGTGCATAGATATACCGCTGTTTGTTTTTTTAAAAAAAAAATTTTTTTTTCAACGTTTATTTATTTATTTGGGACAGAGAGAGACAGAGCATGAACGGGGGAGGGGCAGAGAGAGAGGGAGACACAGAACCGGAAACAGGCTCCAGGCTCTGAGCCATCAGCCCAGAGCCTGACGTGGGGCTCGAACTCCCGGACCGCAAGATCGTGACCTGGCTGAAGTTGGACGCTTAACCGACTGCGCCACCCAGGCGCCCCAATATACTGCTGTTTGTTAATCCATTGGGTTGTTTCTAGTCTTTCATGATTATGGATTGAGTTGCTATAAACATTTGTATATAGTTTTATGTGAGCATAAACTTTCATTTCTCCAGAGTAAATACCTAGGAATAGGGATCCTGGGTTATATGGTAAGTGTATGTTTATAAGAAACTACCAAAATGTTTTCCAGAGAGATTGTATCATTTTACATTTGCAACAACAATGTATGAGTCTTAGTTACCCCATATCCTTGTCAACACATGTTATTGTCAGTATATTTTATTTTAGCCATTCTAATAGATGTGTAGTGGGTTTCTTCCGCATTACCCTAGTGGTTGATGATGTTGAATGTCTTTTCATGTGCTTATTTGCCATTTCTATATCATCTTTGGTGAAGTATCTGTTCAAGTCTTTTGCCCATTTTTAAAAATTTGGGTTGGGGGCGCCTGGGTGGCGCAGTCGGTTAAGCGTCCGACTTCAGCCAGGTCACGATCTCGCGGTCTGTGAGTTCGAGCCCCGCGTCAGGCTCTGGGCTGATGGCTCGGAGCCTGGAGCCTGTTTCCCATTCTGTGTCTCCCTCTCTCTCTGCCCCTCCCCTGTTCATGCTCTGTCTCTCTCTGTCCCCAAAATAAATAAACGTTGAGAAAAAAAAAAAATTTAAAAAAAAAAAAAAATTTGGGTTGGTTTTTTTTACTATGAGTTTTTAGAGTTTGTGTATGCATTCTGCATATAAGTCCTTTGCTGTATATATGATTTGCAAATATTTTCTTCCAGGCTATGGCTTATCTTTTCATGCTTTTAAAAATGTCTTTCACAGAGCAAAACATTTTTAATTTCAGTGAAGTCCAAAGTAAAATTTACCCATTTTTTTCTCTTATGGATCATGCTTTTGCTGTCACACCTAAGAACTTTCTGCCTAAATCCAGGTAAACCCTGGTCATGAACATTTTCTCCCCTCGTTTCCTCAAGTTTTATCATTTTTCATTTTAATTAGACCTAAGATCCATCTTGAGTTGAGCATGTAGTCTTTTGTGTTTAACTTCTCTTAATTAGCATAGCGTTTTAGCAGTTCATCGATATTGTTGTATCAGTATATCTTACTGTATCTTCTTTTTGTTGCTGAGTAGTATTCCACAGTATGGATATACCACAGTTTATTCATCTGTTCATCAGTTAATGGACACTGAGTTTATAATAATGCTGCTGTGAACACTCATGTACAAGGTTTTGTGTGAACTTATGTTTTCAATTCTCTTGGGTTTACGCATAGGAGAGGAATTGCTGGGTTATGAGGTTATGTTTAACTTTTTGAGAAACTGCCAAACTGTTTTCCATAGCAGCTGTACTATTTTACATTTCCACCAGCAATGTATGAGGGTTCCAATTTCTCCACATCCTCACCAATGCTTGTTTTTGTCCTCAAAAAAAATTTTTTTTAACTACAACCATTCAAGGTTATTTCTTGTGTGATGTATTATTTCATTATGCTTTTGATTTGCATTTCCCTAAAGACTAATGATATGAGCACATTTTCATGTGCTTCTTGGCCATTTGTATGTCTTCTATAGAGAAATGTCTATTTAAATCATTTGCCTATTTTTTAATTGAGTTGTCCTTTTATTGTCAACTTAGAGATCTTTACATATTTTGGACATTAAATCCTTATTCAGATAAATGATTCACAAATATTTTCTCCCATTCTGTAAGTTGTTTTTTCATTTTCTTAATAGTGTCAGTAGTGTTCCTGACACACAAAAGTTGTAAATTTTGATGAAGTCCAATTTACTTTTTCTTTGGTTGCCTGTGCTTTTGTTATCATAACTAAAAAACCATTGCCTAATACTAAAGTCATGAATATTTATACTTATGTTTCCTTCTAAGAGTTCCTTCTATTATTTTTTATTTATTTTTTAATTAGAGAGAGAGAGCGTGAGCAGGGGAGAGGAGCAGAACGAGAAAGAGAGAATCCCAGATAGGCTCTACGCCCAGTGCAGCCTGATGCAGGGCTCGATCCCATGACCCTGAGATCATGACATGACCTAAGCCAAAATCAAGTTGGACGCTCAACTGACTAAGTCACCCAGACACCCCCAAGAGCTCCTTCTAAAGCTAGATCTAGTTACATTTAGGTCTTTGGCTCATTTTTAGTTAATTTTTATATAGAGAGTGAGGTTCATTCTTTTCCATGTGGCTATCCAATTGTCCCAACACTATGTGTTGACAAGATTATTCTTTCCCATCGAATGATCTTGGCACCCTTTAAAAACGCAACTGACCATAAATAAATGTGTGGGCTTATTTCTGGACTTTAACTTCAATTCCATTGGTCTATATATCCATCCTTATGCTAGTACCATAGCTCTTTTCTCAGTAGTATAATTTAAAGTTAACTTTGGTCTTCGGTATGATCTGAACATAGAGGTTCATTTTTCTTCATGAAGAGCTCCTGTTTTTCTCCAGAACTATTTTTTTTTTTTGAGAGCAAGACAGCAGATGCATGCAAGTGGGGGAGGGGGGGAGAGAGAGAGAGAGAGAGAGAGAGAGAGAGAGAGAGAGAATCTTAAGCAGTCTCCATGCCCAGGGCAGAGCCCGACATGAGGCTCAGTCTCACAATGGTGAGGTCATGATCTGAGCCGAAATCAAGAGTCAGATGCTTAACCGACTGAGCCACCCAGGCACCCCTCCAGAACTATTTGTTGAAAGACCAACCTTTATCTCTGTTGAAAATCAACTGTTCATGTAAGTGCAAGTCTATTTCTGGACTCTATTTGGTTTCACTGATACCTATAGCAGGAGTTGAAAACCTTTTTCTTTCATAAAAAGTCAGATAGCAAACATTTCTGGCTTTGAGGGCCAGACAGTTTTTTCTCAACTACTTAACTTTGCTATTGTAGCATGAAAACAGGCATAGACAATGGGCGTGGCTATGTTTCATTAAACTTTATTTACAAAAGTAGGTAGGTAGTAGAATTTGGTCTACATACCACTGTCTGCTAACTCCTGATCTATATAACTATTCTCATGCCAATACTACTCTCTTCATTACTGTAGCTTTCTAGAAAGTCTTAAGATCAGGCAGGATTAGGCCTTAAAAGTTGACCTTTTTAAAAATTATTTTAGTTATTCTATGTACTCTGCCTTTCCATGTAATTTTAAGATCAGCTTAACAAATTAAAAAAAACTATAATTTTAATTTTTTTTAATGTTTATTTATTTTTGAGAGAGAGAGACAGACAGACAGAGTGCAAGCAGGAGGGGCAGAGAGAGAGGGAGACACAGAATCCAAAGCAGGCTCCAGGCTCTGAGCTGTCAGCACAGAGCCTGACATGGGGCTCAAACTCACAAACTGTGAGATCATGACCTGAGCCAAAGTTGGACGCTTAACCAACTGAGCCACCCAGGCGCTCCTAAAAAACAAAAAAACAAACAAACAAAAAACCACTATGATTTTGATTGGGATTGCATTGAATCTATAGATCTGGGAAAAATTGACATTTTAACAATATTGAGTCTTCTAATCCATGAACAATGTCTGTATATTTATTTATGTCTTCTTTAATTTACTCTTGCAATATTATGTAGTATTTGGTATATAGGTCTTTAATATCATTTGTTAATTCTGAAGTTATTTATGCTATTGTAAATGGAATTTCAAAATTTTATTTTCCAATTGTTCACTGCTGATACATAGAAATGCAACTGAATTTTGTATATGTCCTTGTAATGTGCAACCTGGATAACTTTACTTATTATTTGTAATAGCTCTTATGTATAATTGTCTACATACATGATCATGTTGTCCATAAATTAAAAAAAAATTATTTCCTCCTTTCCAACCTACATGCTTTTTCTTTTTCTTGCTTTATTTCATTGGCAAGGATCTCCAGTATTATGTTAAAAAGAAGATGTATGGGGGGCGGGCACCTGGGTGGCTCAGTTAAGCGTCTGACTTCAGGTCAGGTCATGATCTCATGGTTCATGAGTTCAAGCCCTGCATTGGGTTCTCTGCTGTCAGCACAGAGACCACTTTGGATCCTCTGTCCCCACACTCCTTTTCTGCCCCTCCCCTGTGTTCTTGTGCTCTCTCAAAAATAAATAAGCATTAAAAAAGAAAAAAGAAAAACAAAAAAAAAAGAGGTGAGTATGGGCATCGCTATTTTTTCCTGATTTTATTAAGTAGAAAGCATTTAATAAACCTTTCACCACTGAATATAATGTTAGCTATAGATTTCTCGATAGCTGCTCTTAATCAGTTGAGGAAGTTCCATTCTATTCCTAGTTTGCTGATGACTTTTATCATTAATGGGTGTTGTGTTTTCTCAAGTACTTTGGCTGTATTTTTATTCTGGAATAGTTTCAAACCTACAGAAAAGTTATAATAATAATACAAAGAACTTCCTTATCACTTTTACTTAGAAATCTACATTCAAGTCGGCAACTGCCTGAATCATATCCTTTGTAGAAAAGGATCTAATCCAGGGTCACAGAGGTACTTAGTTGTCAGGTCTCTTTAGTTTAATGCTCCCATTAAGAACAGTTTGTCAGTCCTTTTTTGACCGTTGTGACTTTGACAGTTTTGAAGAATAGAGGCTAGTCACCTTGCAGAATGTCCCTTGTTTCAGATTTGCCTAACGTTTCATCATGATTAGATTCATATTATGAATTTTGGGCAGAAATATCACCAAAGTGATGTTATGCTCTTGATAGGTCAGGTGGGATAGAATGTTTAGTTTCCCTATAACTGGCGATACTAACTTTGATCACTTGAGTAAGGAGTATATGCCAGTTCTCTGCACAGCAGAATTACTTGTTTTCCCTTTAGAGTATTTCGTGGGGCAATCTTTGAGGCTATGTAAATACCCTGTTCCTCATGCAACTTTCACCCAGTAGTAGATAAAGTCATGGGATATCTGCAAACCCTGATATTTGTTCTCTGAATTAATTATTACTATGACGGTTGCCAAATGGAGAATTTTCTAATTCTGTCATATAATCTACATTTCTTAGCTGCCATTCTCCTATAAGAAAATGCCTTTCTTCTCCTCATTTGTTTACTTATGTATATCAGTGTGGATTTGTGGATTCTTATTTTATTCCATGAGGTATATTTATTATTATAATTATTTGTTTTGAAGCTCAATGTATGTTAGATTTGGACCATGGAGACCCTTCCAGTTGGTTTCTGTGACCTTTTGACTAGCCCTATAACTCCTTACTTTTTTTTTTCTTTTATGTTTCTTTTTGAGAGAGAGAGAGAGAGAGAGAGAGAGAGAGCAGTGGAGGGCCAGAGAGAGAGAGGTGGACTGAGGATCTGAAGTGGGCTCTGCACTGACAGCAGAGGGCCCAAGGTGGGACTTGAACTCATGAACCATGAGATCATGATCTGAGCTGAATTTGGATGCTTAACCAACTGAGCCACCCAGAGGCCCCTCCTTACTTTCTTGTACAACATGCTTCAGACCCCTCTTGCACTTTCTCAGGATCAGCTCTAGAATTAGCAATTTTCTCCAAGCAACCCTAGTTCTTTTTTTAATTTATTTTTTGTTTTGTTGTTGTTGTTGTTTAGAGGGAGGGGGAGAGAGAGAGAGAGAGAGAGAGCGAGCGAGCAATAAAGAATCTTAAGCAGGTTCCATGCTCAGCACAGGAGCCTGACATGGGGCTCGATCTGATGACCCTGGGATCATGACCTGAGCCAAAATCAAGAGTCAGACGCTTAACTGACTGAGGCACCCAGGCACCCCAAGGAGTCCTAGTTTTGATGTAATGGAGAACAATATCTAGAAACCAAGATCTGAGGACTAAGTGTGCTCTGTGCTATCACTGTGTCACTGTTTGAGGTCCTCTCAGTGGACAGAGATAAGGAATATATATGTATATACATACACACACAGACCTACTAACATGTTTATATTTATTTCCATAGCTCTCTCTATATATATCAAAACCATAAAATATATACTAATAACTTCAATCCCCATCTGACAGTCTAGGCTTTATTTTGGTTTTCCCTGGCTCCCTTTGCCAATAGTGAGGAACCTGGCTTCCATTATCTTCAATATGTTAACTTGTATGCTCAATCCTTTTGTAAGCAACCAATCACTCCATCATGTTAGGCCAATTGCCTTTCTAAGCCACCTGCCTCACAAAAGCCCTGACCTTGCCAGGCTACTCTCCTTGCTTGGACCTGATGAATGGCTTTTTCACTGAATTATTAATGAAGGACAAAAGAAAAGAAAGAAAAAGGAAAGAAGGAAGGAAAGATATAGCAAACAATAGCATTATTGAACCTTAATAGCTAAGGAGTGAATTTTCGATAGAGGAAAGGACAGAAAGAAAAGAAAATATTTTGTCCAGGCAAGGGCCCATAACATAGCAAGGAAATAACCACTACCTTGGCCTATTCCCAGAACCCCCGTGGAGCCAGAGATGTCCCTGCTCATAACATTCAAGGGCACAAGGAAATACATAATTCTGTCAGAGGTCAAATAAGGATGCAAATATTGAGATTTTCCTCTCTTTTCTCTCCCCATCTTTAGACAAGTATGCTACTTCACGCTCCTGAATGCCAAGCCCCATTCCTCCTCCAGCTCTTCCTTGGCAGAAAAGTAGTCATACGGCTTGATACTTTTTTTTTAAAAGTATATATATTTTTAAGTTATCTCAGCAGAATGCATTTATATTTTCATGCTTTTCTATAGATATACAGCCATAAAGCCATTACCTTGAACCTCTGACTCCGACAAAAGCTGATGCAGGTTTGTATGGTAAGTTTGTTAGACGTTTTACTGGCGCCAGTTAGAGGAGGTGGGTTCCCATGATCCTTGTAGCAGCCAAGGTTTCCAGGCACTGGAGAAAAAAGAAAAGCAAAAGAATTTCACAACATCTGGCTGTGAAACACAAAGAAGGAAGAGAGATTTGTGCCAGGTACTTTCATCTCAGCTAACGTTTCTACTCCTAAGGTACAAATAAATAATAAGCAACAGGCTTTAAAAATGGAAGTCTTAGTGTAATCTGGCAAATGCCACGTTTCTGTTTTCTTGTGAAGAGTGTGTGAGGCCCGGGTCCACCTTTAACTAACCCACTGAGTACTGAAGAGAACTAAGAGCAATTTCCTCAAAATAGAGAAGTTACAATAGGCAAATTATGTTTCGGAGTCACCGGAGGGCAGGAAAAGCCCTTGGAAGCCCTTCATCCTGTCTTGTGCCTCCCCTTGTTCTTAGAGAGCTCCATAAGTGGGCTTCCCAAAGTGCCTTCAGTGAGTGTATTCGTTTCCTATAGCTGCTTGAACAAATCACTACAAATCTATTGGCTTAACACAGCATAAATTCATTATCTTACAGTTCAGGAGGTCAGAAGTACTAAATGGATCTTACAGGACTGAAATCAAGGGGTCAGCAGGGACTTGTTCCTTTTGGAGGCACAGTGGGTATCTGTTCCCTGCCTTTTCCATCTCCTGGAAGCTGCCCGTAATCCTTGGCTTGTGGCCACACCATTCCAAACTCTGTCTCCATCATATCTCCTTCCCTCCCTCTGCTTCCAGCATCACATCACCTTCTCTGACTCCGATCTTCTGCCTCTCTGTTATAAGAACCTCTGTGATGACATTGGGCCTACCTGGATAATCTTCCCGTCTAAAAATCCTCAACTTAAGTACATCTGCAAAATCTTTTATGCCATGCAAGGTAACATATTAAAAGATTCCAGAGATTACAGGATAGACATTTTGGGGGGGTCATTATTCAGCTTACCACAGTGAACATACTAGTGTTTCACAATCATGTAATCGGATGGTTTTGTCTAGTAGAAAAAGCTGTATCTGAGAATAAAGAAACCTGAATATATGTATCAACTGTGGTAGACAGCTTTCAAAGATGGCACTCAATGATCCCCATCTCCTGGTGTTCATGCCATTGTGGAATCCCCTCTTCTTGAGTGTGGGCTGCATCACTGCTTTTGACCAACAGAATGTGATAAAGTTGATGGGATTCCATTTCTGTGATTAGGTTATAAGAGCCTGTGACTTCTGTCTTCCTAGTAGACTCTATCTATTGCCTTCTTGGCTTATATACTTTAATAAAACAATATGCTATGTCAGAGAAGCCATGTGTCAGGGAACTGAGGGTGGCCTTTAACCAATAGCCAGCAAGAAACCAAGACTTTCAGTTTTTGCAGTTACTGAATCCTACCAACAACTATGTGTACTTGAAGGAGGTTCTCCTCCAGTGGAGCCTTCATATGAGACCCCAGTCCCAGAAGACACCACGATTGCAGCCTGGTAAGAAACCTAGAAGCAGAGGACCCAGCTAAACCATGTCCAGATTTCCTGACCCATGGAAAGTAAGACAATAAATGTGTGTCATTTTAAGTAACTAAGTTCTAGGGTAGTTTGTTATACAGCAATAGATAACTAATACACCTATATAATACATACTAAATATATGTTTGTTGAAGGAAGGAAGGAATTTATTGTGGGCCATGGACAAATCAGCCTCTCTGGGTCTTAGTTTTCCATCTGTGTTATTAACTTATGAATCACTCCACTATCAGATGAAGCCCTTCCCCTATTTTTGCTGTTTGGCTCCTCACAGTCTATATAACTGAAGACATAATAAGACATGAATGAGGCCTCATCCTAGAAGCACTTCTAGGTTAGTTAAGACCTAGATATATTATCTAATTCCAAAGTGGGCCAAACAGACTCCTAGAAAGTGTTTTTCCTTTATATTTAAGACTAGAAAAAAGGGGCATCTAGCTGGCTCAATCAGTGGAGTGTGTGACTCTTAATCTCAGGGTTGTGGGTTTGAGTCCCATGCTGGGTGTAGAGATTACTTAAAAACAAAACCTTTTAAGGGGAACTTGGTGGCTCAGTTGATAGAGTGTCTGACTTCAACTCAGGTCATGATCTCACGGTTTGTGAGTTCAAGCCCCGCATCAGACTCCCTGCTGTCAGCATACAGCCTGCTTCAGATCCTCTGTTCCCACTTCTCTCTCTGCCCCTCCCTTGCTTGTGCTCTCTCTCATAAAAATAAATAAACTTAAACAAGAAATTAAAAATATTTTTTTTAAAAAGACTAGAAAACAGCATGGTCCAGTTTAACAAGGTTTACATCCACATTAGCCTGTTGGCATATAAAAATATATGCGTGATTCTGTATGTATGTACATACACACACTTCTAAATTTCTGCCACCATCAATATCTAACCAGTTCCTGTTAAATTGGCAGGAAGTACCACTGCTAACCAAAAGAGTCACCCTTCCCCTTCTAGCCAAGTGGTTACCCTTCTCCCTTGCGTCACACATGGTTCAAATATAACAAATGTGGCTCACCACACAAATGTTAAAATGCATCTTTTGGAAACAAACCAAATCTCTATAGTGGCGAATGTAAACAGAAAAGCTCTAGGCGGTAGGAGTCCGGTGTTCAGTGAGAGCCTGGCCTGGGAATGGCTGGGTTTTTTAGAGGTTAAACAAATGCAGTGAGTTAAGTGTCTCTAGGCGGGGGCGTAACCTATAAGCCGAGTTTGTTAAAGGGACCTTGTGTATGGAAACCCGAGCCATGTATTTAATGGCTCTTAATAAGAACTAGTTGATCATCATCATCCTGGTCATTTATTTTGATTTTTGTCTCATTTATTCTGTTATGCTCATAAGTAAGCACGTTATTATGTATTAGCTTATAGAGAGCCCAAGGCATATAATCATAAATGTTAAGATTATACGTAAACAAGGCTAGACGTAACAATTGCATTAATGCAGCTGGAACTTATAAGCTTCGCTCACAGTTTGATGAGCAAATCCAGGCAGTTCCTGTTCCAGTGGGGTGGGGTGGTGGATCTCTGGAAGTCAGACCATACCACGCCGTAGCTCCATCCACCTGAATCTCCATGGCCTAAGGTATCACGCTTGTCATGCCCAAGTCAATCACTTGCCAATTACCATCAATTCCATCTCCTTGCATACCGCAGACATCTGTCCATGTCTATCTCCATGCTGCCACTTCCTCAGGTTAAGCCACCATCTCCTCCCACTTAGACCACTGCATTAGCCCCCTCTTCTACCTCCTTGCTTCTAGGCGCACCCTAAAATGGTTAGTACACTGCAACCAGAATAGTCTTTACCACACGTGGCAGGCATAAGGAAGGGTAAGGACAAAGGCTTTTGAGGCAAGAACGATGCTGTCCTCTGCAGGAACAAAAAGAAGTGAGGGTGACCCATGACAGAGAGAGGGAAAAACAGTAGGAGCTGGAGAGGTATGCAGGGGCCCTGCCGAAAACCCTCAAAGCCCCTCAGGATCAAGTCCAAACTCTCTCACATGGTACACAAGGCCCTGCCTGACCTGTGCTGCTTTCTCCCCTTCCCCTCTCCCCTTTCCCTCAGCTCGGGTTCTAGATGAAGGACAAATTAAATGACAGTGTATGTGCAAGGTTCCCCACTGCACGTTGCTTTCTGGCCTCTGGACTTTTGTACATGCCCTTTCCTTTGCTTGGAATACTCTCTCCTGCTTAACATTGCAGCCTGAGCACTGCTTCCTCCAGGGAAGGCCCCCTCTACCCTACGAAGAAGATTATATGCTCCTGCTGTGTAGTCCTGTAGCAGCCTGAACTGCGCTTGATTCTAAACACTTGTTCATGTGTCTCTCTCCCCAATTAACCATGAACGACTTAAGGGTAGAACTGTATCTTCCACACACCATTGTATTCCCAGGGCTCTGTATTCACGGAGCCGTGCTCTAAAACTGCACGCTGGGGGGCGCCTGGGTGGCTCAGTCAGTTAAGCGTCTGACTTCAGCTCAGGTCATGATCTCACGGTTTGTGAGTTCGAGCCCTGCGTCGGGCCCTGTGCTGACCGCTCAGACCTTGGAGCCTGCTTTGGATTCCGTGTCTCCTTCTCTCTCTGCCCCTCCCCCTCTTGAGCTCTGTCTCTCGAAAATAAATAAACGTAAAAAAAAAAAATTTAAACTGCACACTGGATGCACAAGCATGTTCTGCACCAGCCACCCAGAACCATGGAGTGAGTGGGTAAAGGTATTTCTTAGGCAGCAGTGAAAGAAGAGAGTAGGGTGGAAGTGAAAAGTAGAGCCCACCTGCATAACAACATCCACTTAAAGCTAGTGACCACTGGTTCTGACTCCTGCCTGCACACTGCCCTCTTGTTTTTCTTTTTTTTTAGTTTTTAAATTTTAAGTAGGCTTCCCGCCCAGCACAGAGCCCAATGCAGAACGTGAACCACAACCCTGAGATCAAGACCTGAGCTGAGATCAAGTGTCAGATGCTTAACTGACTGAGCCACCCAGGCACCCCACACACTGTCCTCTTTGGCTATTAGAAACACTGTTCAAGGGGCACATGGCTTAGTTGGTTAAGTGTCTGACTCTTGATTTCAGCTCAGGTCATGATCTCACAGTCATGAGATCGAGCCCCATGTCGGGCTCCGCACTGGGCACGGCGCCTGTGTAAGATTCTCTCTCTGACTCTCCCCTGCTCACTCTCACTCTCTCTCTCTCTCTCAAAACAGAAAAGAAAAAAGAAAACACCATTCAAGATAACGGAGTTTCCATAAAGGTTAACTCGAAAACTTAAAGTTTTATCCTTTATCAGGAAAAGTTTTATCTGAAAAAAGTTTTATCTGGAAAGTTTTATCCTTTATCTGGAAAGAACCTTTCTAAGATGCATTAGCTATTTCTTTTTAAAAACTTAACTCAGGGGGTCCCTGGGTGGCTCAGTCGGTTGAGCATCCAGCTCTTGATTTCGGCTGAGGTCATGATCTCACAGTCCTGACATTGAGCCCTGTGTTGGGTTCTTTGCTGGGCATGGAGTCTGCTTAAGAATCTCTCTCCCTCTCTCTTTGCCCCTTCCCTGTTTGCTCTTGCTCTCTCTCTGAAAGAAAAAAAAAAACTTGGGGTGCCGGGGTGGCTCAGTCAGTTAAGTGGTCGTGATCTCTCCGTTTCTGAGTTCGAGCCCCATGTCGAGCTCTGTGCTGACAGCTCAGACCCTGGAGCCTGTTTCAGATTCCGTGTCTCCCTCTCTCTCTGCCCTCTCCCACTCATACTCTCTCTTTCTCTCTCAAAAATAAACATTAAAAAATTAAAAAAAAACAACCAACTTAACTCTGTTTAACCTACTTTAAATTTCTCTTGGTGGCTTGAGGTCATCAAATGTGCTTCACCAAATGGCCCCAGCCTGGTGTGCTTTTTTACATTCTTGTGTCTGACTTCAATAGTTAAGTCTGTCCCCTTGGTTACCAGCCTGGGCTGCTGAACCCTCAAAACGTCGGAACTGGAAGGAGTCTCAGAGAGCATCTACTCTGTGCTACTGTCTCTGTGTACCCTCTTCTTAATCTGCTGCTTCTTGGGCTTACAATAATACCATCGAGCTTATTAGATTTGTGTGAAAAATAAGAATAAGTGGTTTCCAAAAGAGGGAGGGACTCTAGGATCCTCACTTTCTGGCATCCATCCCGTAGCTCGGGAGTTGCTTTTGTGTGCTCACGTCCCGGTCTGAGGCAGTATTCTGAAGGACACTGTCGCTACTGCCATCTGTTCGGGAGCAGTGAGCATTCTGCAGCAATCACAAATGGGAGCTCTGGAGTCGGACAGACCCCAGGGTGAGTTCTGGCCCCAGTTTCATCCACAGTGGAATGAGAAGCAATATGGCCTCAAAGGGTTCTTCTGAGAATTAAAATGAGATAATGTAAATAAAGTAAGCACCACAAGGCCTGACAGGATGATGTGTGCGGAATAAACAGTGTTCATTACCATTACAGTTGACCCTCGAACAACAAGGGTTTGAACTGCACGTGTCTACTTTATGTGGATTTTGGACAGGACAGGACTAGAAGTGTTATTTGCTCTTCCTTATGATTTTCTTAATAACATTTTCTTTTCTCTAGCTGCTTCTATTGTAAGAATACAGCATATAAGAAATATAACATGCAAAGTATGTGTTAATTCACTGTTTATATTATCGGTAAGGCTTCTAGTCAACAGCAGGCTATGAGTAGTTAAGTTTTTGAGAGTCAAAAGTTATGTGTGATGTTGTCAGGGCCCTTAACCCCTGCATTGTTCAAGGGCCAGCTGTATATATAATAGGGCTTTCATCATTCACCACACAAACAGAAACAACTTGCTCAGTAATAGAAAACGAAAATAGCATTCATTGAGTTAAAAGGCAAAATCAAAGGCAGCCACCTCAAAAAAATGGGTTTAATTCCAGATATTAAAACATCGATCTCTTACATCTGGTGAGCACACAGTAGACTTCCACATAAGCATCTCACATGGAAATCAAAGCCCTTTGAGGAAGGCAGCATGCATGAGGTTATTCTATGTGACAAAGAAGAAACCACCGTCCAGCAAGGTTAAGGGCCTTCCATGGGGGCCCAGAAGATGGAACTGGAGATCACAAGTAAGCTCGAGGGTGGCAGATTCTCACTTTGTGGTTTTGTTCCCTTTTCTCATAGGGCCAGTCTGGCGAACTGAATGGAAGTAAGATTAAAGACTGACTTCTCAAACACACTAGTCCCTCAACACTCTGTGTGCCACGAGGCCAGCCTCTGAGACAGTGGCCAGCCTCTGAGGGGTGCCACTGCCCTCTGACTCGCGCTGGAAAGTGTGGCTCCAAGTCTCGCCGGAGAAGACACGTCATGTAGTCTTCAAAAGCATTACTGGCCAACTGAGTGCATTTCCAGACCGTGTCCCGCCCTTAGCTCTTCCCAGAAGCAGGGAGGAAAAGTCAATTTGAAAAAGGATATTTGTTCTCAAATTCCTTTTTACTTTCAAGACCACTTTAAAGTCCTGTGGCTTGGTCATGCATTTTTCGTCTTACCAAAGCGACTTCATCACTTTCAATTAAAAAAAAAAAATCATCTTAAAATACAAACAGACCCCTTGTTTATCATAGTCAGTGCTTTAAAACACATGACAGTTAATTAGCAACATTCTCTTCAGATGTTCAGAGGTCTTGACGAAGATAAAAGTTTTAGAGGTGGCTGAGAGGAGATGGTTCTCTATTCAGATTAATCCAGGAACTATTGTTCTTTTACTATCACAAGGAACCATTGGGAAACAGCCAGGCAGGCTGACTAACCACCCATTACATTTGGATATAACTGTGGCCTCATTGTGAAGGTGCTACGTATACCTCCATAGGGGCCTCCATGGCTGACAACCGTTTTCTAAGGGCCACCTATTGCCCATGGCACCTTCTCAGAGGAGCTGCTCCTATCCCTCCTCTGCTGCTGGTTGGGAACAGGCCAAAAGACTCCATCCTCTGACTGACTCCCATAGGTCCCATCAGATTCTTTCTCCCAGAAAGCTGGAATTGGGATTTCAGTTCGTGAATTGTGAGGACTAGACTTGTAGGGTTCTGTAAGTGGGGATTAAGACAACCAGCCATCTTTGGGCCACCTGAGTCAAGAAGTGAGCTGATTCTTCTGGTCCACAAAGAGGAAGAAGAATGGATACCATCCTGAAAGAGAGAGGCAGAGGTGGGAGACCATGGGGCTCCAGAGAGAGATGGCAAGAGTGGGTACTTTCCTCCCAGGTTCTTGGGACACAGGAATAGGCGTTCTGTACTATATTCCCAATGTCCTTCCAATAAATCCTTTTTGCTCAAGTTAGCTTGAGTTCTATTCCTGGCAATCAATTCCTGACAAAGATAGAAAGCATGCCCATTATGGCAAAAGCTCAGTGTGAATACATATCTTCAGATGGCAATTTATATAAGAAGTCCTGACTGCAACTGTGTTTTCTATCCCAGTGCTCTAACCAGATCTGGGATATTTGTTTAAGAAACCAGAAGCAGAGGCACCTGGGTGGCTCAGTTGGTTAAGCATCCGACTTCGGCTCAGGTCATGGTCTCACGGTCCGTGAGTTCGAGCCCTGCGTTGGGCTCTGTGCTGACAGCTCAGAGCCTGGAGCCTGTTTCAGATTCTGTGTCTCCCTCTCTCTCTGCTCCTCCCCTGTTCATGCTCTGTCTCTCTCTGTCTCAAAAATAAATAAATGTTAAAAAAAAAAAGAAAGAAACCAGAAGCAAAGTTCTTATCTGGCATTTTGGAAAACTTCCTTGGCTCCTTTTACTTTGTCTTATAAGTGAAATCTGCTTCTTCAGAAATGAAGAAATGAAATGTGGTGACTCTGCTTATTTTAAGTCATTTCACCTTATGTTGAGACCATCTTCCGCCCCTGGGACCTCACATTGGTATCTCAGTAGTTGATTTCTTCCCTTAATGGGAACAAGAACTAAGTTCACATGAGATGATGCCATTGGTGTCCTATTTGAAGACCAATCATCCCAAATACATCCTTCTGAGAGTTGATGGGTTAGGTGTAGACTCATCCACTCTCTCAACCATGAACCATGACCACAAGTGCACTGCTCCCCATCCTGTCTATCTACAACTGCTGTTCCAGATCTGGCAGCTGCCATCTTGGTCCAAGTCCTATGCCAGTATGGCTCTACTGTACTTATTTAACTTTATTTCTAAACATTAGCTGTCCTTTGTCAGTCATACTGATTCTGGAAGTGGCACTACTCATGTCTCTGAGTCTCCTATCAGGTCACCCGGACTGTGACCTGATGTAAATGTAAGTAAACACAGACTTTTCTTCCCCTATGAAATTTTACCTTTAGAGGAAGGTAGTAAGAGTTCCTAAGGCTCCTGACCCCCACATGGCCCTGATGAATCACAGTGGTAGTTCTCTTCTGGTGAGAGTTCCTTCTCTGAAACTGAATTTCTGGTGATTTAATGTGGTAGACAGTTTTCAAAAGAAGATGTAATGATCTTGCCTCTCCCCATACATGCGGATTGCTCCCTACTTTAAGAGTTGGCATCAATTTCCTTTGCTTTTGAATCCGGGCTGGCTTTGTGACTTGCTTTGATCAACAGAATGTGGTGGACTTCTGAGTTCATGCCTTAAGAAGACTGGCAGTTTCTACTTTGTCTCTCTTGAAAACCAGCCACCATGTGAGAGGTCTGAGTACGCTGTTGGAAAAAGTGGTCATCCAGGTAGAAGCCTGTAGTCATCTTGGATGTTCTAGACCCAGCAGAGCCCCCGGGAGAATGCAGCCACCAGACTAAGCCCAGATGAGAGTGGCAAAAGAACCACCCAGCTGAAATTTAGTCAACCCACACGAGCAGGAGAAATGATAAGCTGTTGTTATCTTAGGTCACAAGGGTTTGGCACCCCAAACTGTACTGTTGCACAGTAACAGACAGCTGAAACACCTTACTCGACAAAAGGTCAGTCCAAGTTCAGGAGGAATGATACAGCTGTGTCTCGGGAAGAAGAGCTCAGTTTGTTGACTTGAACTTTTGTTTCTCAGGGACACCACAAATATCCCAGGCAAGGAACCACAGAGGCATCTTTTACTCTTCCTGCTGTTCCATCCCTTATATATTCTACTTGTCATCAACTTCTGTCTTCTTCTTAAATGTATCTTAGATTTAACCCTTCCTGTCTTATCTCACTATTGCCATCACAGCCCAGACCCTGATGCCCTGGATTTAGAAATCTACATCCATCCTCTCCTCCCCAGACTTCGTTCCTCAGATCCATCCTGTAAATGGACACTGGGCTCATCTTCTTAAACTAGGGCTTTCAGTGTTTCAGTCCCCATCTAACCAACTCTGGCTTTTGAGGTTTCAAGGCCTCACCTGGTCCCTCCCTGTCCACTCCTCTACTTCGGCAGCAGGTTCCCCAGTCCACACGTACAACAATCCTGGGTCCTTCCTCCAAGTCCCTGACAGGCTGTTCCATGACCTGGTGTGCCCTGACTCATCTAGCCCCATCTGCCTTTCTCTGTAATGATGCCTCCAATCTCCCCACCCTACTGACAGCCCTCTCATCTACAAAAATTCACTGTGCTCCACCTCCTAATTCAATCTTATTTATGTAACTGGTGGGCTGGCCTCCAATTTCTTCCCATGTTTATAACTCAGATTCCTAATTATATCATAAAATTGACAGTAGGGACTCTTTCTTATGTTTATGTATATTCCTTACAGGCCAGTGCAACTGTAAAGGTTTTCAGTAAAATGACCCTTTTGATCTGAATGATTTTCCCTTTTTAAGTTATTAGTATGACTTACCCAACTGTGCTTTAGAACATTTTGGAAATACAGTATATATCTGTCATTGAGGAAAATGTCCATTTAGTTCAGAAAGTTTCCTCATGGAAAATTAAATAATATCTACTGCCAAAAACAAAGAACAATCGAGTATCCACCAGATCTGAAACCATAAAACTGTACTGTGAGAACAAATGCAGGGCCTCTTGTGTTCCCTGACTGCAATGCCATATCAGGCCCCAGGGGAGTGGCCGCCCCAGCAGCTGAGGCACGCTACCGAGCCCCATGGCTAGTCAGATAAAAAAGGAATGGACAGAAATAACACACAGGTTAGGAATAACCTATTTAGGAATTGCATGACGGGGAATATGCCAACAGCAGTCCATTCCCTGAGGAAAGCCCAGGCCACCATAGTACCTGCTAGGACTTCCATGCCCACCAGGTGCTGGGCCCTGGACTTGGGGTTTTGTGCACTTTACCTACTGAATCTTCAAAAGAACCCAAGAAGGGACAAAGGAGGAGACCGAGGCTCAGAGGAGAGTCATTTTGCCAAAAGCCATTGAATGATTAAGATTCAAATCTAAGCCAGTGTGACTCTGACGTCCACATTCTTTCCATTAACTTGTGTTGTCTTTCTTACTGGAAGAGACATGATATCACATCATCAAGAATATTTAATGAGCATGTGCTATGGTCTCCACTGTGCTAGGTGTTGCAGAAGATTGTTTAAATATACGGCTTGAGGGGGAAAGATTCCATCAGCACCCTCTGTAATTAACATCCCATCCATGTCAAAAGAGAGCACCTGCTACACAAATGCAGCTTCATCTCAAGTCAGACCTTTCCATCTTTCGTCTCTCCTTCACAGAAGTTCCAGAGCTACCCCTGCTCCTATCTTTGAACAGCTTAGCCTAGCTGGGAAAACAAAACTTCTCCCATAAAGCAAAAATGAATAGTATGAAGCAGGAGTCTGACATATGCTAATGTAATGTGAATCTAAAAGGACTCAGTGAAACAAAGACATTAAGTAATTGTAATGGCCGGAGAGAAGTGAAAAAAATATTGGTCTGCATAATTTATATTATTAATAGTCATTTCAATATTGCTTTGACTATCAGCTAAAATTTGGGGTTTTGTTTTAGCTGGGAAGTGTTAATGATGCACACAGATGTGTCTTTTCGGAGGTGAACTTCAGCCCATGCAATGAGGGCACAGTGCTGGGAGAGACCCCTAGGCCTGGACAAGGCACCTGGTGCAGTGCTTCATGCAAAGGGCCCAACTCTGGGGACCCCCTTCCCAGCTGAGAACAGCTGGGCTGGGAACACCCGCAGAGACGGCCCAACATCCTACAGAGTGGTTCTGCTGTGCACAAATGCTTCCTGGATACCATCACCGCCTGTGGTCCTCCTGGGGCTTGGGATTTCCCAAACTCAAAGAAGACAAGAGACTGACTTAGAGTTAACAGCTTGAACTGCAGACCCTCTGTCGCCACTGAGTTAATCCTTCGGTTTCCACAATGTCAAAAAGGCAATCTTAATAATTCGGCATACTATCAGAATTTCAAACTCTAATTCCCAAACAATCCGCCAAGAAAATTCTCAAGAATGACCTCAACAGTAGCCTGGATCCATCCCAGGGCCCCCATTTTCAAGGAAATAAAGGAAATGGGGCTGTTCTCAAGTACTGGAAGGAAAGGGCACTGGGCTTGCCATTAGGAGCCCTAGATTCAAATCCGATTTGGCTCAGGGTGTAATCCTCATCAGATCACTTCACTACTCCAGCCTCATTGTCTCATCTAAACAATGGTGGGTGGGGAGTGGACAAACCACCTGCTTCACAGCATTTCTGGCAAAGGTTAAGTGAGGCAATGTGAATATACGTGTTTCATACATAGCAAGTACTCAATAACAGCTGAAATAAAAGCTAAAACATGCTAAATATCAGTGCTGACATTAAAATGAAAAAACTGCTAACAGAGACAAAACATTTTCTGTAATTGAGACACTGCCTTGACAACCACTGCCAAAGTGCCCTTGGCTTTTTTACGCAAGCTCTGAACATAGCTTTAAAAACTCTTTTTAGGGGTCACAGTTGGAAGCATTTTTGTAGGGAACAACAAATCTGTTTTAACAAGGTCAAGGTGGCATTTAATTAAAAGGCACTTGAGCCAGTGAAGTCAGCAAAGGCCCCATTTTGCAGAGGTGCTACGGCTGACACCCTCTGGGGGCTCCTTTGTATGAAGGATGCAATCTCTGGAGAACTTCTCACAGATTAACAGGGAGAAACTTCGTCCCAAATCCCTAACACGGAAGCTTGAGAAGCTATGGCAAAACATCTCTTTCTGACACTCCACACTCTTCAACCTCATCACCATCTTCCTGGGTCAAGTCCAAGCTCTGTACCCAGACCACAAGACTGTCCATTATCTGGCCCCACCTAATTCTTCTCAGACCTCATCTCTTGCCCTTCCTTCTATAAAATTTCTATCTTGGGATGCCTGGGTTGCTTAGTCAGTTAAGCATCTGAGTCTTGATTCGGCTGAGGTCGTGATCTCGCAGTTCGTGAGTTTCAGCCCCCACATGGGGCTCTGTGCTGGTGGTGCTAAGCCTGCTTGGGATTCTCTCTCTCTCCCTTTCTCTCTGCTCCTCCTCTGCTCTCTCTCTCTCTCTCTTTCTCTCTCTCTCAAAATAAATAAACTTAAAAAATAAATAAAATTTCTATCTCAGCAACACTGACATTGCCTAGGAATTCACCAATGTGTGCGTGCAAACTGTTCCCCCAATACCCTCCCTACTCCACCAACCCTAACATCTAGTACCTGGCTACTTCAAGTGTAGTCCTACAGCTCTGCATCCCAGGGACTGGTTAGAACTGCAGAGTCTCTAGCCTGTCCCAGACCTACTGACTCAGAATCCGCACTTTAATAAGAACCCTGTGATTGTACTACTACTACATTTTCATAAGGAAACTTACAGTTGGAGAAGCCATGTGCCAAGATCCCACCTCTTCCAGACGCTCTCTTTGATAAAGAGTAGCCCCTGCCTCCCACCATGCCAGGGAAGATGTACCTCCTACACTGTTCCCAACCTTCTGCTCATCTCATTTATTACACAGTATGTTGCATATGCTTATCTGTTTATGTGTCTATCCTTGGCCCTAGACTTGGGACTCCCCAAAGGCTGCAGACCATGCTATCCTTGTGTTCCCTGTGCCGTGCGAGGTACTGCATATGGTCAGAACTTAAAAAATGTCATTTGTCACAGCTAGTGATTTTTTAAAATATTTATTTTTGAGAGGGGTAGAGGGACAGAAAGAGAGGGAGACACAGAATCCAAAGCAGGCTCCAGGCTCAGAGCTGTCAGCACAGAGCCTGATGCAGGGCTGGAACTCACGAGCTGTGAGATCATGACCCAAGCCAAAGTTGGACACTTAACCGACTGAGCCACCCAGATGCCCCAATAAGTTTGTTTGTTTGTTAAGATTTTATTTTAAGTAATCTCTACATCCAACGTGGGGCTCAAGAATCACACACTCTACCAACTGAGCCTGCCAGTGCCCCTTAATAAGTTTAATAGCTAAAACTTTATTTTTTTTATTTTTTTTATTTTTGAGACAGATAGAGACAGAGCATGAACGGGGGAGGGGCAGAGAGAGAGGGAGACACAGAATCGGAAGCAGGCTCCAGGCTCCGAGCCATCAGCCCAGAGCCCGACGTGGGGCTCGAACCCACGGACCGAGAGATCGTGACCTGAGCCGAAGTCGGACGCCCAACCGACTGAGCCACCCAGGCGCCCCAATAACTAAAACTTTAATCACTAACTTTAGTAACTAACTCAGATACCTGTGAGCTATGTGCAGAAGTATTACAATTTAGGTTAATTGGGTTAATTATGTTACACATTTGAACCCAGATACTTTGAATGTTGTATTTATATATTTACTTTTAAATACTTTAAAAAATATTCTAAAATTGGGACACCTAGGTGGCTCAGTTGGTTAAACATCCGACTCTTGATTTTGGCTCAGGTCATGATCTCATGGTCATGAGATAGAGTCCCCCATTGAGCTCCACGTTCAACATGGAATCTGCTTGAGATTCTTTCTCTCCTTCTCTCTCTGTCCCTCCCCTGCTCTCTCTCTCTCTCTCTCTCTCTCAAAACAAATAAATAAACATTTAAAAAATACTATAAAATTTTAAGATATGATAATAGGATTTATGAAACTTTCAAACATACACAAAAGCAGGAAAGACTAACAAGCCCATTGTCATCCAGCATCAACAAATATCCACTTTTAAAAAAATCATTCTAGTTTCATCTATTCCCCTCATCTGACCTATTTATTCTTTGGGAGGCTAGATCATTAAAAAAAATTTTTTTTAATGTTTATTTATTTTTAACAGAGAGAGAGAGAGAGAGAGAGAGAGAGACAGCATGAGTGGGGGAGGGGCAGAGAGAGAGGGAGACACAGAATCTGAGTCAGGTTCCAGGCTCTGAGCTGTCAGCACAGAGCCAGATGCGGGGTTCAAACTCACAGACCGCGAGATCATGACCCAAGCCGAAGTCGGACGCTCAACCAACTGAGCCACCTAGGCACCCCTAAATCATTTAAAAATAAATTCCAGATACATTATCATTTCAACCACAAATATTAAAAAAAATTTTTTTAATGTTTATTTATTTTTGAAGGAGAGAGACAGAACATGAGCAGGGGAGGGTCAGAGAGAGAGGGAGACACAGAATCTGAAGCAGGCTCCGGGCTCTGAGCTGTCAGCACAGAACCCGACATGGGACTCGAACTCACAAACTGTGAGATCACGACGTGAGCCAAAGTCAGATGCTTAACCGACTGAGCCACCCAGGTGCCCCTCAAACACAAATATTTTAGTATGTATCCATAATTAAAATGACTTCAAAGATTATTTATATATATATCTCCACCATGCCAGTATTGTACCCAATAAAATTAACAGTGATTCTTTAATATAATCTAATAGTCTGTGTTCAAACTTCCCTATTTTAGAGATGAATATTTATAGTTGAGTTTGTAAATGTCAGGTGAGGGCTTTATCAAACAAGTAATAGCTCTCAGAGATGAGAAGGTAAATTTATCATGTCTGTTGTTTCTCAAAGCCCAAATCAGCTTTGTGAAGGAAATTTGCCTTTATATGCCATTTGTAGATTTCCCTCCACCTCAGAACTAGATAACTTTTACAAAACTATACCAAACTTTTATAAAGAACCTAAAGGTAAGATAGAACAAATCAGAAGCCATGCTGAGGTCCATTCAAGTGTGTCCCTCAGAAGCAATGAAATCAGTGGGAATTAGAATGGTGAGGAGGATGGTTTAACAAAAGAGAGATATGCAAAGAACAGGTATTAAGCCAAATGGTTTCCCCCTCAACAGCCAAACCAACAGCACTCAGAGCTGGAGAGGATGGGATCTAGAGGGATGGTAACCTTGATGATGTTGAAATTTGCCGATCTATATTTGTTCTGTCTGCAATAGGAACTCGGGGTTTCTGAGAAACATACCAGTAGATGTGCTTTGAAGAGTAAATCCAATTACCTCAGAGTTGTTCGCCTTTTAAGGGGTAAATTCTGATCCAGTCTCCTTAGGTCAAAAACACAGTTCACGCTTCTCTTTGCCCCCTGTTTGAATCATACTTCATCTCTGCCTCCCTGCTTTCTTAGCTCTGTCCGTAACACGCTGACGGGCAGAATTCCGGTCTCCACACAATGGCCCGCCATTCAACCACATTCTGCTTTGTCCCTAAACATCCACTCCCCCAGCTCCTGCTGGGTCTGTTATATTCAGATATGAACTTTCCAGGAATCTGATCATGTCACAGGCCTTTTCCTGTATGACAAGTTCGACGCTAATCGTGAATAGTGGGCTTCACACAGAGGGTTAGTGTTATTCATGAAAATTATGACTCCACATCCAGAAATAGGGCAAAACTGGCCTAAAATAGGCGGGCTGTATCTCCGTTGAGTCCAGTAGGCAATTACCAAGGTTTCTTGCTTCAAACAGCCCAGAAGTCGAATCAGACACATTCGAAGCATAATGTTCTGCCAGGTCCAAGGTCTGAGGCTTAGCTAGATGGGGGAGCCCTGGTGCCCACAGGGTGAATGGAAGGGTTTTCCAAAGAACCAAAGCCAGACACTGTTCCCTCCCCCACCACCTCCCAAACCAGGTACTCCCCAGCTCTCATTCCCAACTTTTGTATGTCTCCCTGCCCAGACCATTTCAAGGCCAACTTTAGAAACTTTGACAGGGCTACCAAAGGACCATAAGGAAAGGAAATTATATTTGATTTTCCTTTTTTGGAACAGTGAGGCATATCCAGCAAATATTAGGAATTAGAGGGGTACTAGACGGGTTGTTTCATTTTCCGGTGATTCTCTCTTCTGAAACTTAGTTTCAGTGACCACATGAGTCGGTTCCCGTTGGCCCAAACTATATTTTATAAATGCGAGTTGAGGATTATCTTTCCAAATAAAAGCGGCCAGATTGAAATCCCCTCTTCGCCATTCCTGAGAGAATGACATAGGCTGGTACTAAAAGACTATCTTTGTGTAGAACAAATGGACCGAGGAAAATCTGCTTTCCTCTCCCCCTGCCCCTTTCTTCTTTACATAACTAGAGCCAAATGAGATGTTTTTCATTTTAAAAATTTGATTAAACAGACTGAGCAAAAGCCCATTCTGCTGGTCTTTACTGTTTTCTCGATTTTGGGACTGAATCAAGGCATACTTGGGTTGGAAGGATAGGGAGGCCAGGGCCTCACTGCCAGGCAGTGGTGCCATTCGGAAGTTTAACTTTTAGAAGTTGAGAGCTGGGGCCTGCAGCGCTGGTTCAGGGGATGCCCCTGCCCTGTGAGGCAACAGAATTCAGACTGGTGTGGTGGGCGTGAGTGAGAGGTCCCAGGTCCCACGTGAACCTCCATGTCACTGTACACACATAGCCTCCTGACCTGACGAGCGAGGAAGGTGGCAGGGCCAGGAGTGAGGGTAAATAATATGGAAAAGACAACCGGGTAGAATGATTATGAATAAGCTGTCCTTTCCCTCAGCTCTAGGAACTGAGAAAACCTGCCTCGTTGGCTTATTTAAAAAGTTGTCAAGAACACTACATTAGGAAGCTCCTTAAAGCACCATTGTAGGGGCGCCTGGGTGGCTCAGTTGGTTAAGCCTCCGACTTCGGCTCAGGTCACGATCTCGCAGTCCGTGAGTTCGAGCCCCGCGCCGGGCTCCGTGCTGATGGCTCGGAGCCTGGAGCCTGCTTCTGATTCTGTGTCTCCCTCTCTCTCTGCCCCTCCCCCGTTCATGCTCTGTCTCTCTCTGTCTCAAAAATAAATAAATGTTAAAAAAATATACATATAAAAAAATGCCATTGTAGTTTTGGTTTCTGTACTTTAAACCTTCCTGCAATATTTTCTACCTTGTTTTCAAGTATCTTCCTAAGATTCTCTGCCACATCGCATATTCCCCAAGGGTCAGCGTATCTTTCTGCCTTTGCACCTTGCATATAATAAACACTGAATATAGAAACATGAAGCAGCTAGAAAACAGGCCGTGGAGTAAAATGCTGAAGAAACTGGGTTCTCAGTAGTAGAGAGCAATGAGGTATGGGTTATCATAAATAACAACAGAACATCTTTATGCTAACATGAGGAAAGGGACTACCATGTTGGCTTTGGAGAGTATCAATTAAATACTTACTGAATACCAGTCTTCAGGGGAGATAGTGCGTGAAATGCAAATAGCTAATGTTATAACTTAGTTTTACTGCCTATCAAGGGATTCTTCATTCATTCTAGACAATTTATTCCCAAAAGTATAAGGTACTTTTTTCCTCTTTGGCTTGCTACTGAGCTCATGCCAACTCTATTCATGAACAAATCAGCATGAGGAAATTAAGTAGAAGTAGAAATTCTGGGTGGGCTTATCCATCAAGGGAATGGGGTCCTGAGGGAAGCAGGCATTCAATTTCTGAAAAGCCTCAATAAGAGATGTGAAAATCCTCAGCCCAGGACGGCATCTCCTTTGATCTGCTTCATGAAATCCACCTGCCTGAATGACCTGTCCTCTGGCAGTGACCTTCCACTCTGAACCCTTGCTGCTCAGTGTCCCGAAACCCTCGGCTGGTGTGTCAGGGGCTTACTCTGGCAAGCAGGAATCTCACAGTACTTCCAGTAGACGCCGTCCTCGTGCTCTGCCACGTAGCACCAAGGGCTCACATCTCCATCTGGGTTTCTGTTGGGGAAAGAACATGTAAGTAACATTTCTGTCGTGTTAAGTCAACTGGCTCATTGCTTTTTCAGTATTACCAAAAAGGAACGTGTCAGCCTCTGTGTTATTTCTAATCATTGGTGTGCATCTCAGTGCTGCCTCTTATGAAGAAGAGAAAAATGGGGGGCACCTGGCTGGCTCGGTTGGTAGAGCTTGGGGCTCTTGATCTCAGGGTCATGAGTTTGAGTCTCACATTGGACGTAGAGATTACTTAAAAAAAGAAGAAGAAGAAGAAAAAGAAGAGGAAGAGAAAAATGGTAACACTACAAGAACAAACTTATGCACTCTGACATATACTTTAGAGTTTGGGGGCAGGGGGTGGTGTGCGTGATGAGCAAAGGTGATTCATATTTACACAAATTCATGACAGTGTAACCAGGACCACTGACCACAGAACAAATCATGCCAAGCAGCACTGGCACCTTAAGTGTGAACACGGTGACTCCCATGGCTGAGAGCACAGGTGTGCTCAATACTGTGGATAAGAATGTGAATAGACCCAAATGGTCAGGATGGCAATTTGGTAATTAGAGGCAAAGGCCCTAAAAATATGCAAAGCCCCTTTGCCAGGCAATTTCTCCTTTAGTACTTTATTTTAAGGAAATCTTCACTTACAAAGATGTTCACCACAGCATTTTGACAATACAAAAAAGTCAGAAACAACTATTAAGGATTGGTTACATAAATAGGTTATATCCATATAAGGGAATGCTGAGTGTCTGTTAAAAATGCAATGTAGGGGCGCCTGGGTGGCTCAGTCGGTTGAGCGTCCGACTTCAACTCGGGTCATGATCTCGAGGTCCGTGAGTTCGAGCCCCGCGTCAGGCTCTGGGTTGATAGCTCGGAGCCTGGAGCCTGCTTGGATTCTGTGTCTCCCTCTCTCTCTGCCCCTCCCCCATTCATGGTCTGTCTCTCTCTGTCTCAAAAATAAATATATGTTAAAAAAAAATTTCTTTTTTTTAAATGCAGTGTAGAGACACATCTATTGATATAAAGACATATCCACATCTTGTTAGGTTTTTTAAAAGGGTAGTTCTAAAACACGATTGGGAACACAACCCCGTTATTTGAGAAGATGGCTTCAAGAAAGGATACACATCAAACCCTGGAAAGTATCTCTGGAGAATGAGACTATCAGTAATTTTAATCCCTTTTCTTTTCTGATTCTCTTTATTTTCCTACTTCTTCTACGATGAACACTGATTGTGTGATTTTTTAAACAGTAAAATAAAATTCACATAATACAGACTCCACTGACAAGCTTTCACCAGGATCAGTCTAGTTGACACACGTTGAATAGAAACAGGTCCTTTTCCTACCTCAAGATACTAACTTCTCAGAAAATTCTGAACAAAGCTAAGCCATCAGGCGGAACATGCAATCCTGTGATTCTGGTACCAACTTCTGATACAGCAGTGATATTTTTAAAAGGTTTATTTCACATTTCTAAATGCCCTCGAAGGTCTTTTCAAGTCAAGGATGCCCTGACAATATGGGCTACACTGCTGAAACAGACCCCAAAATGACAGGGTTACCAGGCACGCAGAAAAGCCCTGCCTTCTCCCCACTGCTTTCTGAGCTCCCTTTCTTGCAACTCAGAACACTGGAAACCTGACACTCCAGTTAGGCCGGAAATGGGCATAGAGACCCTGCAGCCAGGAGCTTAGGAGCCACCCCAATCAGGCCTGAGAGGGATAAGCCTATTGTGTGGTCCAGAAGATAAGCCGCCCTGAAGCACAAAGGGTCCTTTTATTTTCTGTGCCCAAGGGCAGGTGCCAGCGCCAACTCTGCTCTTCCCGGTCCCTCTGCTTCCCCTCTAATCCAGAGCCGTCGAGCCTGGAGAAGTGCATTCCCATCACTCGCCATCTCACAGACATCTCAACTGCGACGGGTCTGGCACCGGAGCGCAAGACAAACATGGTGTCGGATATCAGCCGAGAAATCAAAGCAGGAGAACTTGTACAAAGCCCTTCTTTAAACAGTATTTCACTGTCATCTTCCTCCCTCTATTCAGTGTCCAGCTTTGATGTACTATTTGGTAGAGACCTTTGAAAACAACTGTTTATTATCAATGTCAAAAACCATTCTGAAAAGCATCAGAATAGCTTAATAAAGAATAAGCAAATTCATCCTGGACTTCGCTGCAGTGCTAAAACAAAAGCCCTGGACCCTCCGATGTGATGATAATCAACATTTCAGAGCCTTCCTTTCTTCTGAAGTAAAAACTGGTAGTTCAGGTCTGGTACATTCCATCAAATCAAAGGAGAGGCTGCAGCTGGCCAGGGCCAGGAAGAGGGTGGTTCCCCCCTTACTCTCACAATGGATAACTACTGTGCACTTCTGGGAGCCTATGTAGGGCCAGGTGCTAATCTATGACAAAAGACTCTTTTTTTTTTTTTCATATAAATCAAACCTTTTTGGAAATTTAAAATTTACCTTAAAGTCAGACTTAAACCCAGGACCTCTTCTGAGAAGACATACTGACAGAAAGCAACAGAATAACAGCATAAATCAGTAGCCCAAGAGACACTTCAGAAGGAGAGTATAAGTAACAATGTAAAAACAACAACAACAAAACCCCAACACTGGTTTCCCTTAAATACTCTTCCCAACCCAACCCAACTATTTCTATGAATAGCAAACACAAGGGAAGGAAATAAACCAGAAATGGAGTGGGTTGATTTTTTTAATTATGCAAAAATTCTAATGAATATGTATAACTTTGAAAATAAAATGTAAAAGAATGACTTGTGAGCGTATGTAACTTTAATGATAAAATGCAATAGATAGCAAAATGCGAAGTACCACAGATTGTTACCTCTGGGAGATGGGGCTTGCTGAGGATTTCAGGGGAAAGATGTAAAACAGGGGCTTTACTTAAACATGTATCTGTAGTTCTGAGAATTTTGGGGGGGGGGAGCTTTTAATATTTTTATAATAACAACTAAGAAATAATGCAACAGCAACTGTAGGGAAATGGCCAGTTGATACAAATTAGAGCAGAGGTGAAGGAAAGACCTGAAGGCACAGGCATGACCAGGATGACAGGCCTCAGACGTCAAGACATCCACAAGGGTCCTGGAGTGTTAGCAAAGGTACGTAGGGAGAGCAGAAGGTAAACAGTGTGGCCCATGCAATGCAGGTGTGAATATGTCGGCTGAGCTGGGTTGACAGTGCCATGGTTGAGATTCCAACATATTGGTAGAAGCAGGGACACAGTGTGTGGCTAAAAGAGTCACTCAGTGATCACTTCCCCCTGTCCTGATGGCTCAAGAGGCTGCCTTTGCACCTGTCCTAATAATAACTAAATTCTACACAGTGTTGAACCATGAGTCACATTATCAGGATCTTGAGTATAAATCGTTCAAATGTAGTTGTAACCAAAAGTGCTTAGAATCTTTCTTTGCTCTTGGGGTGCCTGCGTGGCTCAATAGGTTAAGCGTCCTACTTCAGCTCAGGTCATAATGTCACGGTTTGTGAGTTTGAGCCCCACATAGGGCTCTGCTTTCTTTACTCTTGTCCCTATAGATCAGTGATTTTTAACTTGTTTGGGATCACTGATAATTTTGAGAATCTGATCCAGATTCTGATCTAAGTCATGGATCATCTCTGGAGAAAACTGCAAGTACACATTTGAAGCACCTTGGATCTCAGGTGAAGAGACCCTGCCAGAGTCAGACAGAAGGTTAAGACCAAAGAAACACCTTAGTCTATGGAAAGGAAGGAAACAGCACAGATCTGATGGCTATAGCTGTTCCCAGAGCAAGGTTATCCTGGGCTGGCAGAGGGTGGATAATGTAGGACAGCTTCCTTTGCTCAGAAGCAGAAGGAGGTTTGGGCCACACACGGTGCTCTGCCTGACCACCGCATTCACAGCAGCTTAAGAAGTTTGGCTATCTATGTATTGTCCACTGGTGGTAGGGCCAACTAAGAAATCCCTTCCCAAGAGACCTGTAAGTAATCAGATGGGAAAGCAGAGCTCTGAAAACCAGTATCAAAGCAACCGAGGTTGAAAAGAGTAGTAGACTGTGGTGTGCATGTGTGTGTGTGTGTGTGTGTGTGTGTGTGTGTGTGTGTGTGTGTGTTTGTGTGCACGCACGCACATGCACACGTGCACGTGTGCATATACACATGCAAGGTGTGGGAGGAAGATTTTTTTTTTTAGTATTCATTTATTTTGGGGAGAGTGGAAATGGGGGAGGGGCAGAAGAGGAGGACAGAGGATCCTAAGCGGGCTCTGCTCTGCCAGGCTGACAGCAGCGAGCCTGATGTGGGGCTCAAACTCACGAACCTGTGACCTCACGACCTGAGCTGAAGTCAGATGCCCAACCGAATGAGCCACCCAGGTGCCCCAAAGAGAGGATTTTTAAAAGAGTAATAAGAAAGGCCTTCTGAGTTAACCAAAAGGAGACAAAGAAGCTTTCCATAGCTGTGAGCTAGGCTGGAAGGGACTGGAAAAGAAGGCCAAAGATTTTTTTTTTTAAAGCACTCTGTGGCCCCATCTTACCTGCAATAGTTATGCTCGCCTAGGCCCCCCTCCCCATTGGGGTATTTCAGAGTGTTGTATGGATGCTGGAAAGTCTCGTTCCAGAACAGGCATGGCTTCCCGCCTTGCAGTGCCGTCCAATTCTGCGTTCCCCTATAATCTGCACCATTGGCTGTGAAACATTCTAGGAGAAAGAAAAGACAGAGCAAACTAATTTTCTGGCAACATCCACAGTTTCCTCCCTCTCTGGTTGATGTTTTATTTGTTTTGTTTGGACCCAGCTGGAAATGGATAGTGTCTTGCTAGATCCTGGACACCATGAAGTTAACATCGCTAGGGCTGAGTAAATCTGAAATGCAGTCCCCTCCACATGCTAGGCTAGTCTTGGCAATAGCTTGTCTACAGACACTTTACAGATACTTTTCCCCTAAAGTATACAGATCCCAACTAGGATATAAACACGGAGGTGAAACGTATTGAAGCCCATGAAGTGAACCAGGAAACCCCCAAATCTGGGAACCGTTGGCAACAGCCATCACAAGGAATTCTGGGTGCTCGGAGGGGGTCACTGGTCTCGCCAGTGTCTCTGTGTGGTAACTAGAACCAGGTCACCAGCTGTAACTGAGCTCTCCCCTACAGTCTGAAAGGCTGCACTGACACTTGGATTTAATAAGACCATCGGATACAGCAACGCTTTGGAATCCCAATCACACAAGTCTGGGAACGACTCACATTCCCTGGTAATGAAGAACAGTCCTCCCCATGCTGTTTGAGATAGAGATGCAACAGAATAGTCAACAGGAGGGAGCGAGCAGAGGCCAAGTTGGCATTTTTCTCTCACCTCTTTCTGAAATTCCTCCCTACAAGACACACTGAACATCGTCTCAGGTCCAGTTAATAAAATGACAAAATCCTTGCAGGTGCAACAATGTGCTTCTAAAATCTGCTTCTCAGACTTTGGGGGGATGGGAACTGAGGCTGATAGGATTTCCCCCCACATATTGCATGCATTAAATTCACAGAGATTCATGGGAAAGGCACAGTATAAACAGCAATTTTTAAAAATTAATTTAGTTGAAACTGACAGATAGAAGTACTTCAAACACTTCTTGAAGATGTCTCACCAGGAACCTGACGATCTGGGGGAGTTACACTGACATTCTCAGCTGTCTTTCTTTCCTTCCCCTGGCATGCACTGACCTATAACTTCCGGTATGAAGGGCTCTTAGTGCTGCCTCCTGGTGAAGTGCATGCGCCTACTTCAGTCTAAGCACGTGAACAACATGAGCACATCTACATTCTAGAAGATGCTTTTTTATTTTATTTTTAATGTTTATTTATTTTTTTAAGAGAGAGACAGACAGAGCACAAGTGGGGGAGGGGCAGAGAGAGAGGGCAACACGGAATCCGAAGCAGGCTCCAGGCTCTGAGCTGTCAGCACAGAGCCCAACATGGGACTTGAACTCACAGACTGCAAGATCATGACCTGAGCCAAAGTCGGACACTCAACTGACTGAGCCACCCAGGCACCCCTAGAAGATACTTCTTTTTATATTTAAAATCTATCCACAGACCATCTCTCTGCCTGTACCCCCTTCCTCCTACTATCTGGGCTCTGTGTCTTGTCTGGAATAGCATGGTTTTATGGACAGCCAAAATAACCTGGAATCCCAGGCCGTACAGAACTTCATAACAATTTATCACGTTTGGCATGACATTCATATATTACGGTAAGGGCGACTCATCAGGTAGGGGTGCCTAGGTGACTCAGTTGGTTGAGCGTCCGACTTTGGCTCAGGTCATGATCCCATGGTTGGTGGATTCAAGCCCCGTGTCAGGCTTTGCACTGACAGCACAGAGCCTGCTTTGGATTCTCTCCCTCTCTCTCTGCCCCTCCTCTGCTTCTGCTCTCTCTCTCAAAAATAAATAAACATTAAAAACAAAACAAATGTTCAAAGGTAATTGAAGAAGGCAGTTCAGTGTGGCATAAAACACACTAAACCGAGAGGCTAAGCCCTGGCTTCTTGTCCTGGACCTGCTGTTGGCCAGCTGTGCGACCTTGGACGAATCACCGTCATCCACAGCACCACTAATGCTTACATAGTGTTTTACTGTGTGCCAAGCTCTGCTCTAAGTGCTTTACAAATATCAACTCCCCACCAACCCTCTGGGGAGGTCCCTCAATATCCTACTTTACAAGATGGGGCAACTGGGGCACTCAACCACCCCCTACAAGGCCTCTACTGGAGCCCCCTCAGGCCATCCTTGTTTTCTCTATCCTCCCCCTCACCCCACTTCCCATTCATCACCAAATCCTGTTGACTTTCTTAAATGTACACCCTGAAAGTGCCCTCTCCTCTCCATCTGGGGTGCCACCCCTTAGGCCCTTCACCATCAGAGGACAGCACAGCTTCATTCAGGACTCACAGCTTCCGCTTCTGTATTCCTGCAATCCATTCTCCGCACAGGTGCTCAAAGTGCCCAGGAAAATGTGAGCACTGGAAACAAAACCCAAACCCTTCATCCTTGCCTGCAAAGCCTCAGTGATGTGGCCCCAGGCCTTCCCTCTCACTGTACTCCGAGCTCTTCTAGTCACTTGCTGTGCTCCTGCCACATTGGTCTGCTTTTAATTCTGTAAACGTACCATGCTATTTCCTGCCCAAAATGTTCTTCCCTTAACACCTCCCACTGCAGACTAAATGTTACCTCAGAAAACCTGTCCCCCCCATCTCCACTCCTTGTTTTCTGCTCTTTGTCCATTTGCTTCATAGCATTTATTATCACTAGGAATATGTATAATCTGCTAGACAGGGAAAGAGGGACTGTGTGTGTGTGTGTGTGTGTGTGTGTGTGTACATCAAACCCTATCCTAACCCCAGGGTTAGAATGGGACCTGGGAACTTGTATTTCTAAAAAGCTGCCTAGGTGCTTCTGTTAAGTAATTTGGCTTGGGAACCACTAGACTGGATGATTCCAAGAGCATCAAGCCAATCTTTTGTCAATTGCTAGCATTTTAATTGCAATGTGCTAATACATCTTTTACTCCTACCACAAGTGGTTGAGGAGTGGCCTAGGAGCCAGAAAGGCAGGCCAACCATTGGAAGGCCTTAGCAATAGACAGCAACCTGCAGGATGGTGGGGTCAGCGTTCCCAGAGGCTCAGATGACTTGATTTGTAACACAAAAGAATGTGGCAGCTCTCCACATCTGTCAGTCCACATGAATGGGGATGAGGTGGCATCTGAGAGAAGGAATGGCAAAGTGCAGGCTTGTTTGCTTCAGTCTGTTTCTCCTAGACCTAATCTTATTCTCAGTTACATTAGGGAAACTGAGGCAGTGCACCACATTTTATGATCCCCCCCCCCCCCCCAGATTTGCCCAGTGCATTTCAATTGTGGAAAAAAACCAAGAAGAACAAACTTGAGCATTCTGGATTAAGGTGATAGCACATCTTGATTTCATCAGAACATCAGAGTGGGTAAGGAAGGAGGACCCCTCCTCCCTTAATTTCTACTGCTTGAAACTGATATAAGCTTTGGCTAGATAAGCAAGAAATGGTTTAAGCCAATAAAAAATAAAATATCACATGACATTTACACATATCACAGCGGTATATTTATGCACTCAGTGAAAGGGAATGAACAATGGTGAGAGATCTCATGTCTAGGATATCATTAATCAATCCATTCAACAAATACTTATTTAGTACTTACTATGTGTCTGGCACTGTTCACAGCACTGGGGCTATACTGGGGAACATTGGGCAGTCACAGAGCCTGTGCACACCCATGCACACCCGTGCACACACAGGGAAGCCACGTTCATGAAAAACTAGTCAAATTCACATCAGGTAGTGAGGAGGGCTATAAGGAAAAATGGAGTAAGGGGATGGAGACCGAATGGTGGGGGTTCTCTCTTAGAGAGGTTGGGCCAGAAAAGGCCTGGAGTGGAGGAGGCATTGGTCAAAAGGAGGAAACAGAACCATGTAAACAATGTGGGAAGATCATTACTGACGGTGGGCACAGCAAAGAGAAGACCCCTGCAGGCCCCTGACATGCCGGGCAGGTATGGGGAACTCAAAGGCAGCTCCTTTAACCTGGATTAGGGTGAGTGGGTGGGAAGTGAAGAGGAGGAAAGCAGGCAGGTAAGGCCAGGACACACAAGGTCTCGAGTCTTATATGAATCAGATTTTGGCCTTTGTTCTAAGTGGTGGTGGGGGAAGCCAGTGGAGGGTTCTGAGTAGAGAAATGACATGATCTGACTTACCTTTTAATGCAACTGTCTAGCTGCTGGGTGGGGGAAGAACTTTGGAGAGGTAGGAACTCAGCCAGGAAACATTAGTCAGGTGGTTACAGCAGAAAGACAGGCTGGCAGCCGAAAGGTGGTAAGAAGTGGCCAGATTCTGGATGTACTTTGAAGGCAAAGCCAAAGGTATTTGCTGGGGTTTGAATACAGGGTCTGAGAGAAAGAGGGTATAACTTGGGGTATAACTCCAAGGATGGGGGCCTGAATGGAGAAGCCATTTCCTACAATGGGGAGGACCCAAGAAGCGCAGAGTACCTTGGGTGGAACCCAGGGTTTGGCTGTGGATCAGTTGAGTCTGGGTGGAGATATACAGTAAGCAGATGGCTCAGTGAGCCTGGAGCTGAGGAAAGAGGCCGAGCGAGGATGGGGCTAGAAATGTGGCAGTAACAGCATGGATGCGTGGAGGGAACAGGATTACTGTGTGTGGAGACAGAAGATATTTGGGCTGAGCCCTGGGGTCCTGCAACATTTCAGGCTTGGAAAGAGGAGGGCCTGGCGCTGATGCGTGAGAAAGTGCAGCCTGAGAGGTGGGAGAAAAGCTAAGAAAGTGTGTGGGTCTCAGAAGTCAAGGAAGGTGATTTGAGAGGGAAGGAATAACAAACTGAACAGAGGAAACCTCATTTCCTCATCTTCTCTGGCTAGATCCCAATCACCTCACAGAATTCATCTGTTTGACTCGATCTCTCCACCAGAAAACTCCAAATATTTTATGTTGGGGATTGAATGGAAATAGCCCTGATGTGAAACATAAGCCTGACAGAAATTTAGTAATACAGCAGAAAACTTCCTCCATAAGGCTGGCATCAAAGCACCCAGAGCATTAATTCCACTTTTCTAAGTTGCTAATTCCTTATCTTTTCCCCTGTCATCAAAATCCTCCAAAGTATGGCATATGACATTTATTTGAAAAATTGGAGATGCTAATTTTATTGAAATTTCCTTGAGGTAAGTGGAATCACATTAGGATGATCAAATCCTTGGCTGAGAATCTTGAGCGCATGATTTTGTGGCAACTGGCTATTTTCTGTAGGACCTGCTATGCTATGAAGTGATAGTAAGATCTGTGGGCAAGGCCCCACGTTTGGTTGAGAGCTCAGTACTCCTTCATTGCTAATTAAAGCAAACTGGAGCCTTCTCCCATAAAGCTATTGTTTGTTATGCCTGGAATTCTGAAGTGTTGGGCATAAAGAGAAGACCTGATGCCATATACATTCTAAACTTTTATTTTTATACCTCAAAATCCATAGGATCTCACATATTCACACGGTATATGTAAAAAGTACTTGGAAATTTCAATAATTGACAGGCATGAGCTGTAGAAGACATAGAAATACTCCCCCCAAAATATTTTCCACATTACAGTTCTCAGTCTACCTCTTGGGGAATCCTTGAAAGATGGGGACCCGCTCCATAGACAAATACTATATATACAACATTGACAATTTCAGAAGTGTTCATGGAATTCCTGAAGCCCTTCTATGCAGCCCCAAGTTCCATTAACTCTAAGTACCCTGAAATAAGTGATATCTACAGAATACACACACACACACACACACACACACAGAAATTTATAGGCTTGAGTATTTAATTTCAAGGGTTATGAAATAGTTTAAATCAAATACCATTCTGCACAGAAACTTTCTATTAACAATGTGGTATGGTATGGAAATCATACATTAGGGTCTGAAGCCAGCCTTCAGCCTATGGTTTACAAGCTACAGGCACTCAGCTAAACACTTTAAGCCTCGGTTTCCTCACTTGTAAAATGGGGGATTAGGGCTCAGGGCAACTGGAAGAATTGGAGGACGTACAAGTAAAATGCCTAGCACACAGTAGGTATCCAATAAGTTATTACAACATAATTATAAAGTTTTTTTAAATAATCAAATTTTATTATAAATTTGAGACCATGATGATCACATATTTCATTCTGGTCCAGAAAAATAATTATCTATAGGGATGCCTGGTGGCTCAGTCGGTTAAGCATTCAACCCACAGCTCAGGTCTTTTTTTTTTTTTAAAGAGAGAGAGAGTATGGGTGGGGGAGAGAGGCAGAAGGGGGGAGAGAGAGAATCTTAAGCAGGCTAGAATGTGACTCTGGGATCATGACTTTAGCCAAAATCAAGAGTCTGATGCTCAACTGACTGAGCAACCCAGGGGGCCCTGAGCTCAGGTCTTAATGTCAGTTTGAGTTCAAACCCCACATTGGGCTCCATGCTGGGCATGAAGTCTATTTAAAATAATAATAATAATAATAACAACCTATATTAATTACCCATGCAAGGCAATATAACATGAGAGGAACATCATCCTATTATAATTCTGTTTAATGTTATCAGGCTGCCATCAGCATAGAAAATATATGTGATGTGAGTCCTGTGTTGAATCCAAACATTCAATGAATAAGAGATAAAAAGCTCAGGTCATGATCTCACAGTCATGAGATTGAGCCCCGTGTTGGGCTCTGTGCTGACAGTGCAGAACCTGCTTGGGATTCTCTCTTTCCCTCTCTCTCTGCCCCTCTCCCACTTGTGCATGTCCTCTACCTCTCTCTCTCTCTCTCAAAATAAATAAAAAATAAACATTAAAAAAAAGTTTTTTTAATGTTTATTTTTTGAGAGAGACAGTGGGGGAGGGGCAGAGAGAGGGAGAGAGAGAGAAGGAGAGAGAGAATGCCAAACAGGCTCTGTGCTATTAGCACAGAGCCCAATGTGGGGCTTGAACCCCACCAAACTGTGAGATCATGACCTGAGCTGAAACCAAGAGTTGGACACTTAACCAACTGAGCCACCCAGGTGCCTCACAAAATGAACACTTTTTTTTTAATTAAAAAAAAAATAGGGCACCTGGGTGGCTCAGGAGTTTACACGTCCAACTTGGGCTTAGATCATGATCTCACAGCTCATGGGTTCAGGTCCCTCATTGGGCTCTGTGCTGGGCTCTGGGGTCAGAGTCTGGAGCCTACTTTGGAGTCTGTGTCTCTGTCTCTCACCCCTGCTCACAATCTGTGTCTCTCTCAAAAATAAAACATTAAAAAAAAAAAAAGAATAAGAGGTAAGAAAAGGGGCACCTGGGTGGCTCAGTAGGTTAAGCGTCGTACTCTTGACTTCAGCTTAGGTCACAATCTCATGATTCATGAGTTTGAGCCCCACATTGGGCTCTGCGCTGACAGCAAGGAGCCTGCTTGGGATTCTCTCCTTCCCTCTCTCTCTGCCCCTTCCCCCCCCCCCAAAATAAATAAACTTAAAAAAAAGTTTAAAAAAAAGGTATAATGTAGCAAATAGATTTTTTTTAATGTTTATTTGAAGAGAAAGAAAGAGAATGCATGAGCACAAGCAGGGGAGAGGCACAGAGAGAGGGAGAGACACAGAATCCCAAGCAAGCTCCATGCTGTCAGCACAGACCTGGACATAGGGCTTGATCTTGGGAACTATGAGATCATGACCTGAGCCAAAATCAAGAGTTTAATTGACTGAGGCACCCAGGTGCCCCACAAATAGATTTTTCTTAATCAAAATTTCAACTGTGTGATGAAATACATCTTTATTTATATGTTCTAATGAATCATATAACTCAATATCTGTATGTATTATAAACGAGTAAAATGCCAAGTTAATAAAGTCCCAGCCAACTGAACTCTGCCAGCTTGTATATGCACAGCATTTTTAAAGTTCATGTTCAAAACCATGAGATGTTCTTTTAAAATAATTAAAACTTGACATATATGAGATAGAGGCAGGAAAACAGCAGTTAATCTAAAAGACATTCTATTCTTTGACGAGATTTAATAAAGTTGAAGATTGTGTTCTCAATGAGGCTCTATAACTAGGTCAATTGCTAATTACACTATTTGTCTGAAGCCATACTATTGAGAAATAGAAAATTTTTTCTCATACTGAGTCCAGAATATTCCTAGTTTTCTGGTAAAATTACTAGTTGGATCTCTATCCATGATATTTATGGGAGTCACTGTTTTTAATCCATCAAAGTTAAATGTCTGTTCTATGTAGGACCACTCAGCATCTCTAGTGATCCTATGTTGGAAGAATTCAGCTGAGTTTGACCGAGTTTGGAATCAACATGAGTCAATAAACACTAAATTCGATTATTTTATGTCTTAAAATAAGACAGCAGAAAACATTTTCCAACGGGAATATCTTCTGTTCCTTTAAAGATATCTCTAAAATTTGGTTAAGTGGGTAGAATTCTAGAAATACAAGGCTGAGGTGGAAAAAGCTCCCATTTAGAGAGTAATACAACAGTGTTGCCAAATGTCTGCTCAATACACCTACTCTGCTGGGTTTCTGGTACAGATCGGTATCCAGTGGGAATTTGTGGATACATCTTCAAAGCGCATGCTCTTGGGAAAAACGGATTTTTGCACACACTCAGAAGTGCTATAGGAATGTTTATTTCAGCTGTGCAGAACCCTGAAGTAAAGAGGAAGTCTTTAGAGACACATGACTGTGGGAAGGCAGTGATTTCCAACATGTTCCTACCCTGACATGGCTGAGGTAAGAGCGGTGATTCCCACGATCACATGGAGGTAGGTTATCAGATCTAGACTAGAGACAGGATAATTTTCTGTATACATAGTACATATGGGAAATCACTGGAATAAAGAGGAAAGCATACCAGATAACCAGCTGACACTATGTGGTTTGAGCAAATCACCTGGACACTTGAGACCTCTGTTTCTTCACCCGTGAAACAATGGGTTTTGAGACAGATAGTCTCAATGGCCCTTCACTCTAAACTCAAATATCAAGACTCTATCATAATGAAACTGAAGTTCAAAAGTCTGGGATGATGAAGTTCAAAAGTCTGGGATGATGTTCAAAAGTCTGGGATGATTTGAGTGTTGATGGCTCAAAATCTCTTCCAAGCTTAAAACTCTCTAAATCTGGGACACCTGGGCACCTGGGTGGCTCAGTTGGTTGAGCATTAACTTCAGTTCAGGTCATGATCTCACAGTCTATGAGTTCGAGCCCCAAGTCAGGCTCTGTGCCCACAGCTCAGAGCCTGGAGCCTGCTTCAGATTCTGTGTCTCCCTCTCTCTCTGCCCCACCCCCATTCACACACACACACACACACACACACACACACACACACACACAGTCTCTCTCTCTCAAAAATAAACTAAAAACATGAACAAAATTTTTTAATCTGGGACACCTGGCTGTCTCAGTCAGGAGAGCATGCAACTCTTGATCTCAGGGTTGTAAATTCGAGTCCCACATTGGATGTGGAGGTTACTTAAAAATAAAATCTTCAGGGGCACCTGGGTGGCTCAGTTGGTTAAGCATCCGACTTTGTGAGTTCGAGTCCTGCACTGGGCTCTGTGCTGACAGCTCAGAGCCTAAAGCCTGCTTTGGATTCTGCATCTCCCTCTCTCTCTGCCTCTCTCTCTTTCTCAAAAAATAAATAAAACATTTTTTAAAAATTTAATAAAAAAAAATAAATAAAATCTTTAAAAAATGTTTAAAAATCTTATAAAAATAAAATAAATCAGACCCTCTAATTCTACACGTTTCTCTAATGGAAGTGACAATTCTATGGTAAAAACAAAAAACAAAAAACAAAAAACAAAAACAACAACAACAACAAAATTCAACTCCCATGTGGGCCCTGAATCTATCAGAGAGGTACTTAAGCATTAAGCATCCTTTTTGTTTAAACAAAACTACATCATCAATAAATAAATAACAAGGAAAAAAGAGAAAGAGGGAATCCTATAGGTTAATAGAAACTCTTGTCATATCACCTAACTGTACCATGCTTAGATCCTGAGTTGAACAGTAAAACAACCCAAGAGACAACCAGGGGAATTGGAACATTGATTACCAACAGGGTATTTGATGATATTAAGGAATTGTTAGTTTTTCTAAGTGTGATGATGGTAATGGTACTGTGTTTTTTAAAAGAATTTTAATTATTTATTTATTTATTCATTTATTTGAGAGACCGAAAGGAGAGAGAGAGAATCTGATGCGGGGTTCGATCTCCTGACAGAGAGATCATGACCTGAGCTGAAGTCAATAGTTATGTGTGGTTTTTTTTTCAAAGTTTATTTAGTTTTGAAGGAGAGAAAGAGAGAGAGAGAGAGAGGGGGAGGGAGGGAGTGGGGGAGGGGCAGAAGAGAGGGAGACACAGAATCCGAAGCAGGCTCCAGGCTCCAGGCTCTGAACTGTCAGCACAGAGCCCGACATGGGGCTCAAACTCACAAGATCATGACCTGAGCCCAAGTCAGACGCTTAACCAACTGAGCCACCCAGGTGCCCCAAGAGTTCTTATCATTTGGAGATACTTACTGAAATGCTTATGGATGAGATGATATATCTGAGATTTGTTACAAAATAATCTAGTTGGGGAGACGAAGCCAGTACAAATGAAATAATACTGGCCATGGCTGATACTCACTGAAGCCGGGACATGGATATATGGGATTTCCTTACATTCGTCTATGTTTGCATGTGTTCTCAATTTCCCATAATCAAAATTCGTTAAAGGATACCTTGAACACATGTTGTTTTTATAATTAATCTACCTTAGTTTCTTTTTAAGAGCTGTAAACAAACTCAATCAGCTGTAAATTCAGTCGTCTAAAATTAAGATCGACATTCACAGATCATGTTCTTGGGCTATGTATTAACAGTTGAAATGATCACAGAACAAGCTATACTTTTGACCAAAGTGGAATTACTATAAAAGTAATCACTCTAAAAAAAAATGACTCTAATGTTCTTAAAGTTATCAGTAGCTTTTTATTCAAAAATGTTTTAGATCTTTCTTTTTATTCAAGGAAACAGTGTCCTTAAAAACAGTAATGGAAGAAAAAGTCATGCCTCTCAAAGTTATTTTAACTAAACAATTTATACTTTTGGAAGGGCGCTTGAGGTCTTCTATTTGAATCTCCAGTTTCTTCATCTTTATTAACAGATGAAATATTTAATTGTTTAAAAGACTATTCCAAGAAAATTGAACCTACCATAAGCATAGGACCAGAGGTTCAAGTTCAGAAGACCCAGGAAAACACTTCAGAGGGGAGTCCTTATTATTTGTTGTATAAAACTTTGGAAAACAACCCAGAATGCAGTGCTGGTTGGGTACCACTCTTTTCCCATCTGGCTCTCATCTTGAATATGCTCTACTCCTACCCAGGCAGGGCCCACTGGAAAATGTGCCACGGTTGCCACTCTGAAGGACTTGTGTTTCTGCCAGAAACAGTCACCATGAATACACAGTGCTCAAGGAATTTGTATTTATCATTCAGGATATTAAAAATGCATACAATAATCAAATTGAAGACCAAAAGATAGTTTTTGAGAAAGAATCTAGCTCTATAACATACACAGAGATGAAGCCAACCCTCAGTGAAAGAATGGACTCATTCAGACAGAAGTCAACCGTCAGAAGAACTTTAGCTCCACGAATTAACCATGGATTCTACTGCCAACACTACCAGCACATATTCTATTGCTTTGGTGATCGTGTACCTCTCTTGAGTTAATCTTTGAATACAAATGGATCTACTTCAATCTTGAAATGAAATCTCATGCTAGACTAGTTCTCACTTATGCTTAAGATATTTTAAATCTTAAGATGTTTTAAAATTCAAAATCCAGTTCTCTGATGGAAAATAACTTAGCGCCTTATAAATCAACTTTAAAAGAAACAAAAACAAGATAAAAAGATGGAACACTATTTGAAAGGTCATGTCTAGAATAGATAGCACTATACTCCTATAGAAACTGGGAGCTCTAAAACAAGTCCCACAGCCTGGTCAGACTTTATCACCTTGAACTGTAATTGCTTAAGAAGCACCTGGTCCCGCTTCCACTAGCCCGTGAGTTTCTTGTGCATCTCATCTTTGTATCTGCAACAAGTACAGACCCCTCAGAACATGACTGGCGAATGTTAGCTGAATAAGGGAAGCAGGTATATGGGGGACCTGGGGGGAAAATGCATTACAGACATATTGAGTGCCCTGGTTTCCTCACCATAAGTTGGTGAGGAATCATGACTTACCTCGCGATGACTTATGAGAATATGAGAAGTTCCAGGAAAGTTTAGGTAAAATCAAGTACTTGAAAATCAAATACTTGCTATTTAAGCCAGAGGAATCTGCTATTTAAAGGAACTCTATGGTGAAGCCATGTAATAGGGAATAATCAACTGCCTTTGTAATGAAAACATACATTTTATATTCTGAGTTTGCTTTAAGCAGGAGACACCTGGCACAAATCCACTTCGCCTCCCCATCTCTCGACCAACCCTATTTTACACTGTCTGAAGCTCTCAATCAGTATAAAAGGAGATAAAACAAACTGATATAATCCAGCTTCTGGACAAGTTTCATCAGTATTGCCTGTGCCCTATTTTTAATTTCAGATGGCAAGAAAGTTCCCCTATAATGGAGTCCTGGAGGGCAGCCAACGCTCCATGGAAGCCAGGCTATGGGCTATTCAGCTTCCCTTGGTTGATATGGGATGGTCAAATAAGAGTTCTTGAGTGGGGAGCTAACGAGCAGGTCCACAGCATGTCCCTAAAGCATAACTTTTTTATTATTTTTTTTTCTTTTCCAAAATTTTATTTAAATTCTAGTTAGTTAACATAGAGTGTGACATTGATTTCAGGAGTAGTGATTCCTCACTTACATGTAACACCCAGCCCTAGAGCACATCTTTAAAATAAAACCCAAAGCAACAAAGTGGTCGTCTTTTATGAATTGGCACAGGCCTGAGTCCTAGTCAGAGATGCTGGGCATACAAACAGTAGGCATTTGATAGGCACTTGTTAGTTGGTCCCAAGGTAAAAATATGATTCAAGTGACAAGCTTCAGAAGCTCTAGCCAGGGAGACAGTTTTGGGCAGAAGGAAAGACTCAGTGTAGCACTAATTTATAAACAAACACAAGCAGAAGCTGTCATGTCTAGGCCAGCCACAGCAATAAGGGTAGACAGTGACCAACAGATTGATTTCATAGTCAAAGGTATAAAGTTTCACAGAGCTATAGCAGGGTTGCCAGATTCAGCAAATGAAAATACAGGATGCCCAGTTAAATTTGAATGGCAGATAAACAACTGATCAAAGTACTTTTTTAAGGTAAGTATTCCCAAATACTGTATGAGACAGATTTATGCAAAAGAAATTATTCATTGTTTATCTGACATTCAAATTTAACTGAATGCCCTGTATTTAATCTGGCGATATTCCTCTAGAGAGTAGAAACATGGTGAATCTCAGATGACCTTACTCCATTTAGGTTTCCAAAACACTGTCCACAGAAATGCATATGGACCTCAGATATGGATAATGAAGAATCTACTTTCTTTTTTTTTCTTTTTTTTCTTTTTTCTTTTTTAATTTTTTTTTTCAACGTTTATTTATTTTTGGGACAGAGAGAGACAGAGCATGAACGGGGGAGGGGCAGAGAGAGAGGGAGACACAGAATCGGAAACAGGCTCCAGGCTCTGACCCATCAGCCCAGAGCCTGACGCGGGGCTCAAACTCACGGACCGCGAGATCGTGACCTGGCTGAAGTCGGACGCTTAACCGACTGCGCCACCCAGGCGCCCCTAATTTTTTTTTAATGTTTATTTATTTTTGAGACAGAAAGAGACAGAGCATGAACAGGGGAGGAGCAGAGAGAGAGGGAGACACAGAATCTGAAACAGGCTCCAGGCTCTGAGCTGTCAGCACAGAGCCCGACGTGGCGCTTGAAATCATGGACTGTGAGATCATGACCGGAGCTGAAGTCAGACGCTTAACCGACCAAGCCACCCAGGCGCCCCAAGAATCTACTTTCTTAAGAGTAATCAACAAAATGTTGATCAGAATTGCCTCCTCCTAGGCCACAGTGAAGGGAAGGACAAAAGAATAACACAATTAGGATGGGGTTTCTCAACCTTAGCACTATTAACATTTGGAGTCAAATAATTCATTGGCGGGGCCATCCCGTGCATTGTAGGGTGTTTATTTTAGCAGCATCCCTGGCTTCCACCCGCTAGATGCCAGTAGCATACTCTACCCCACCCCACCCTGAGTTATGACAATCAAAAATGTTTCCAGATATTGCCAAATGTCCCCTGGGGGCAAAATCTCCTCCAGTTGAAACCACTGAATTAGAAGAAATGGTCAAATAAACAGAAAGTGTCATATCCATTAACCAGTGGTCACATAACAAAAGATTCTTCTCAAGGGAAGAATTCTCAGCTTGCCCTGGATGCCCTCAAGCCCGTAATAAGGATGAGAGGCCTAGTCATTTCAGCTAAGACAATCAAAAACCCCTCATCTGCCACAAGTGCTAGAGAAGAATCTTTGGTGAGCCAAGCCAATGAAGCTCTGCATGGCAGTGCGCACATCACAGCAAGCAGGGCGTCGTACACAGCCTTTGAAGACGTTCTTTTTAAGTTAACCTCCCTTGCAACTAAACTTTTTCCAAATCTCTTCCTGCCATTTGGAAGTTGAGTGATTCTCAGCTGAAAAGGCCTGTATATACGAGGTGCAGATGGCGGCAGTTACGGCCCTCACCAGATGCTGCAGTCTCTAATTTGATTGAAAGGATATAATTAGACAACAGAAACACTTTAATGAAAGAGCAAAACATGGAGGGAGGGAAGGATTGAAGGCCCTTAACTGATGCCAAAACACCCACCAGTAATAGAGGCTTTGAGTCTGGGGAAAGGGAAGGGGAAAGCCCCTTAAAAGGACAGTCCCCATTCTGTTTATTTCCCCATAGACATAGGAATAGGGATTTTATTATTGTAGATTTCCACTGTATTTTATGTGGGAACAATCTGATTAAAACCAGAAGAGTCTTCGGAAGAACATCAAAGAAAAACAAATATGGCTTCTGTGGTCATTATTAAAAATATTTTTACCAGCCCAATAATCATCTTTGAAGATGAATTTTTATAGATTGAACAGCAGCAAGTAATTTACATACTGTGATGGCACTGGTTAAGGATCGCTACCATCGTAGAAGAGGACTGCTTGGTCGCCATGTTTTCACGCAACTTTAGGCCACCAAGGAACACGGACAGCCATTTAACCTATCTGCTTGGAAGGCATGAAGAAACCACGCAGAGTGAGTTGTACATGCTGATGCTGCAACCATTTTGGATCGTCTTTAAAAGTTGCTTATGCAGTTTTTACTATTTCCTAGCTTTCAAACTTTGAGTGTGAGTATACTGCTCTGGTTCTAACCAAGAATCTAACCAAACTGAAAGAAATCCCGCCCTCAAAGTCTGAAGTTGCTAATGTGGTGTGACACTGGGGTTTGGAAGCGGCTGCAGGCTCCCCAGCCCACTAGAAGCAGGGCCCGCCCTTGTGGTAAATTGAACAATAAAAGTTTAATGCTTTGGCAACTTGCCAAGGATTAAATCAGTGGCAAGAGAAACTGGAGGCTGGGCCTAGCAGAGGAGCAGCCCCTAGAAGGTCCTGTTATAATTGAGAGGAATAAAGGCAACCTTGCATGTCAGATGGCCTAAAATCTTTTGTCTGTGAGAGATGCTTCCCAGCACCCAACTTCATTTGTCTTCAAACTTACAAGGCCAGGGTGCCTGGCTGGCTCAGTTGGTGGAGCTTGCAACTCGAATCTCAAGGTTGTAAGTTCAAGCCCCACGTTGGGTGTAGAGGTTACTTAAAAATAAAATCATAACACACACACACACACACACACACACACACACACACACACCAAAAAAACTGTTCCAAGTCCAGGCTAGGGAAGGTGTTTTCCTAGAAAGAAGATTAAAAGCGGGCGGGAGGAGTAGGGAGCAGGGGATTTCCTTGGAGGAGGAGAAGCAAACTTCTATATAGTGGCTATTTTTGAGAAGTATGAACACCCTTCTGACATTTCTACAATGGCCTCTCTCCTTTCTCTGTTCAGTCGGAATCCAGGATAATGTCTCAGAAGTGAGGTCTGGGGAAGAAGCCACTGTCGTCTTGAGAAGACAATACTAAAGACCACAGAGAGAGGGAAAAACAGAGTGAACTAGGGCTGCTCATTCTGGACTAACACATCCGGGTTCCAGCTGGACTCTCAAGGTCAAACTGAATATGGAAGGAATGTCAGTCATTGTTCTGCCCCACTCAGGGGCCCTGCACAGTGAGCCAGCCAGAAACCAACTTGCCAAGTGGCATCAGGGGGCTTGGGGAGATCTCACCTCAAAACCTCCATAGGTAGTTTTCTATGGGACACATTCATTTCCTCCTCTGTTATCCTAATTCAGGAGGCAAAAACTTCGGCAAAAGCTACAGATCCAAACTTCCGGCCTCTCTCAAGTGTTTTGCATTAACTGTTCCACAGTACAAACACAATCAACTTGGTATGTTTGAATGCTTCACTTTGTTTTTCAAAAATGTTTTAATTAAAACAAAATAATCAGCCATGCTAAGCACATTGTTGTGTTTTAAAGGCCACTTTAAAAATGAGGACAGAACCATGAAAATAAAATTCAATTGTTTAGGAAAGTGATAGAAGTTTGTTTTCTTCTTCCTCTTCTCCTTTTTTTTTTTTTTTTCCTGGCTGTTTTTCTGTGTCTCAGGCTGGTGCCACCTGCTGCCTGGGCTTTCCTCTGAGAAACAGATCTCTCAACCGTTTGCTCCAAGCAACATCTGCATAGTTGAACAAACATGGGCCAGTTCCAAAGCAGACACTATTTTCTGTATGTAGCACACACTGAACCATACTGAATTTCTTCTTAAGGCATTTTTTAAAGCATTATTAAAGATCCAAATGTATGTGCATGAACTTCCCCTCATGTAGCTTTTAAAAAAAATTGTGGTTAAATATACATAAAATTTACCATTTTAATCATTTCTACTGTATGTCTCTTAAAATTAGTTAATAGTAAAAGGAAAATGGTTCATTTTTTCACCAAAATCAAGCCTCCTTTTCACCTTTCCAGACCAGTGAGCACTGGAAAAAAATCAATACACATGGACCTTGAGTAGGACTTAGCCAAGTATAGCCTTGGGCCCAATCTGGCCCACTCCCTGACTTTGTATAGCCCATGAGCTAAGAATGGTTTTTAAAATTTTAAATGATTGAAAACAATCAAAAGAACGATATTCTGGGGGCACCTGGGTGGCTCGGTTAAGCGACCGACTCTTGATTCCGGCTCAGGTCATGATCTCATGGTTTGTGAGTTCAAGCCGCGCCTGCTCGAGATTCTCTTTCTCTCTCTCTCTTTGTCACTCACCTGCTCCTGCACATGTTCTCTCTCCCCGCTCCCCCGTCAAAATAAATAAATAACCTTTTAAAAAAATGAATAGTATTTTGTGACACATAAAAATTATATGAAATTTTCAAATTTCAGTGTCCCTAAAGTTTTATTAGAATATAGCCATGCCCATTCATTTATATTTGTCTCTGGCTGCTTTTGCCCTACAAAGTCAGAGTGGAGTAATTGCAACAGAGACGGTACAGAGCCCACAAAGCCCAAATTATTTACTGCCCTTTACAAAAAATGTCTGCTGGGGCACCTGGGTGGCTCAGCTGGTTGAACATCTGACTCTTGATTTCGGCTCAGGTCAAGATCTCAGGGTTGTAGGACTGCGCCCTGCATCAGGCTCTGCACTAAGTGTGGAGCGTGCTTGGGATTCTCTCTCTCTCTCCCTCTTCCCAGCTCATGCATGCTCTTTCTCTCTCAAGAAAAAAAAAAAAAAAAAAAAAATGGAGCACCTGGGTGGCTCAGTCAGTTAAGCTTCCAACTTCAGCTCAGGTCATGATCTCATGGTTCACGAGTTTAAGCCCTCTGTCGGGCTCTGTGCTGACAGCTCAGAGCCTGAAGCCTGCTTTGGATTCTGTGTCTCCCTGTCTCTCTGCCCCACCCCTGCTTGTGCTCAGTCAGTCTCTCTCTCTCAAAAATAAATAAAAACATTTTTTAAAATTAAAAAAAAATGTCTGCTAACATCTGACCTAGGCCCTCAGATGGCATTAGAGGCCCCCAAATTCTAAACTAAAGATGTTACATTGCCCATCACCAAAAATCCCTAATCTGTATATTGTAAAGGTATCTAAAGCAATATATTTTATCTTCATCATTTATTGCTGTTGCTTTAACTATGCTAAATAGTGATATTATCAATAATGTCTATATTAAGTACACCAACTTGTTGTTTATTAGTAGTGAGCCTAAATGGAACTTCTTTGTGCTTTCAGATTTATAAAAGGTCTCATTGCATATCTCAAACATTAATTTCTTTATTTTTATTTTTTAAGTTATTTATTTATTTATTTTGAGAGAGAGAGAGAGAGAGAGAGAGAGCGAGAGAGAGCGAGCGAATCCCAAGCAGGCTCTGCACTGTCATCGTGGAGCCTGACATGGGGCTTGAACCCACGAACAAACCATGAGATCATGACTTGAGCTGAAATCAAGAGTTGGACATTCAACCAACTGAGCCACCCAGGCACACTGCCGCATATCTCAAACACAGAAATATCTTTGTCTAGGAGCCCAAACAAATTTTCATAGAAACACCAGAGTTCTTTGATATCAGGTCAATTTTGACAGGTTTGTGTTTCTTAAAATACTCAGAGCATAAAAATAATGAGTCGACATGAAAGCATGTTAGTCCTCTTCACTCCTATCAGCCCCTGTGTTGCATTCAGGTAAACTAACATTAATGAAGTCCCTAAGAGGGACAGGGCTCTATACTGTATGAAGCAGTCACTGTTCACTGAACTTACAGGTTCTACAGCAAGACATACTACTGGCTAACAGGATGAATGCCAGATGAGGATTTAGAGGAGAATGAGCATCATAAGGTATTCACAGCAAATGTAACCTGAGTTGAGAAGCTCTGTGGATGCACACCTGACAGCCCCCAAAGGCAGTGAAACAGCCAAGCAGGTAGTTTGCCTTAGGTGGAAAGCTGAGGTAGCACAATTCCGCCCAGCCTTCTCTACTTTTCCTACCTCTAGGCTCTCCCCTGCAGGTCAGTAAATTCCAAATGGGAGCCCACTTCAGAGAGCTCATTAGCCCTAGGGCCCTGGCTACCTTCCTCCTAGAAAGGAAAGTCTAGATTCCACCATCAACTTCTGCCCTTATCAGTTGTGAAGGAAGGGAGAGAATCTCAAAGGAAGAATGGAGAGGAGAAGGGAGATCATTTGGGGTTGGTTATACACTGTAATTAGAACTAGCATTGGTGGGGAATGAGCTAACTGTTTTTATAAAGTCAGCATTCAAAAATGCAAACCACCAGTAATTTAAATATTACAAAATTGTGCAGAATATAAGTATTGAAATAATTTTTTCCATCCACAAAATTTCAGAGAAAATTACAGTATCAAAAAATATAAAATGGCAAGTTTGGCATATCCTCAAGGATTTAAGAAACTAGTAAGCAGGCTTGAGACAGGATGTGATGCTGAAGACCATGTGGTATCTCCCTAAAACTGCTTCTGGAACTAAAGAGGAAAATCCTGACCAGGGCACAAAAGCCCTGGTATACCAAGATGGTAGGAAACAGAGCTGGTGAGGCTTACTGGAGCAGGAACTTGGGCCACTTCTCATAAATCATCTCACAATGGTTATTTATTTGTCTCTAACTCACACTCCTAAATAAAAGCGCACCAAGGTTTCAGGTTCAAACTGCCTAAGAGCTGCTGCATTTGACCCCTCCTAGCAAAGCAAGGATGTCTGAGGAGAGGATGCCACCTTCTACCAAACATAAGCAGAGTTGAGTCACTTAACGCTTTTCAGAGCTACTACTCTGCCCTTTCCAGAAGGGGAACCAGTTTATTTCCACCCATACCTCTCTCTCCATAGAGGACATTAAATCCTGACCACACACAGATGGCAAAGTGGAACTAAGGGGTTACTAGGTTACAGTTATGTTGACATATCCTGGCTCTCGGAAAGATCCTCCTTCATTCTTCTCATACGGCAAATAGCAGAAGAGATCAAACTTCTGTAGCAGTTTTTGCAGAAGCCCCCAACAAAGCTGCCGATCACTCAGAAACCACTTCCTGAGCCGAAAGTTAACAGTACTTGGAGACCCCTTTCTATTGATCTAAAGCCAAGCTTTGCCTTTTACAGGGCTTAGCCAGACTGGAAGCTCATAGCATTCTCAGGGCAAATGAGGTGTCTAGCACTTGGTGAACTGTGAAGCACTATAAAAAGTATTATTAAAATATGTTTATTGACTGCCTTCTGTATGTGGGTGTTACCACATCAGGCAAAGGGAGTTCTCATTATCTCTCCTTTACAGATGAGGAAACTGAGGTTCTGAGAGCAGAGTCATGGCCCAAAATCACACAGTAAGTGACAATACCAAGTTCTACCACCTCCCTCCCCCCCCCTTTTTTTTTTTACTAATCCAAGCTGGTAGGTAAACAAAGCAACTGAGTTTTCTTTCAGCAACAAACTCCTGTCATTCCAGCAATACAGTCTGCGACTTTGGGTGGAGAACCCTTAGCCGGTTTTCCTACTCCAGCAAACCTGTAATGAACCCTTCCCGTCCCTTTCACGAATGCCCAACTCTCAACACCCAAACAACCTGCAGAGAAATGTAACCAGGCCAGACAACGCCCTCGTGCCTGCTCTTCAACTTGGAGAGAGTTCTGCGAAGAAGGGTGTGGATGGAAGCTAAGCAAAGTCCCCGCTTCCATCCTAGTCCAGGGCCCCACCTCGGGAAGCCCTGGCCTTAGCCTTGGCCTGGGAGTGGGTGACTGTTTAAAGTGTGGGATTACCTGGGACAAGGGGCTCTGCACTGCACCCTCGGGATAAGCACCCTAAGATCTGTAGGGGAGGTTTCCCATCACCCCTTCCTTCCCCTCACCAAGCTAGGCCCGCACCTGAGTTTGGGGAAGCTCAAGCGGCCCCGGAGGTAAGGAGGGGGCGTCCCGGCTGGGTACAGCGGGTCGTCCCGAGCCTCGGACCTGCCTCTTGCAGGGCAGGCAAATCAACTCGACTCCTCGAGAGGCAGAAAGTACAGTGCTGGGCAGGCGGGCGCAGCCGGGGACCTGGCAGAGGGGCTGGGCGCCCGCTCGGCTCGCCTCCGCACCCGCTCCTGAGCCGGGAGGCACACGAGGGCTGGGGACGCGGGGGGCGTCGTCGTGGGTCTCGCGAAGGGATCCTGGCCCGGGGGTGTCGCTGAGGCCCTTGGGGAGGGGGTGTAGCGTCTCGAGGGAGGGTACGCCACTGAGAGACGGGGCGGGATCCCAGAGGTGCTGGGGCAGAGGGGGCATCCCGGCCCGAGGGGAGACGCTGAGGAACTTGAGCAGGGGGTCCCGGGTCCTCAGGCTGGGGAGACTTGCCAGCCCGGGAGGCGTCGCTGAGGAGCTTGGCAAAGGGATCCCTAGAATAGGTACTGGGGCAGACAGGGCGCCCCGGCCCGGGGGGCGTCACCGAGGGGCCTGAGGGGGAGTCTCGGGTCCTGGGGCTAGGACCGCCCCGTCCGGGGGGCGTCGCTGAGGGGCTGGGAGAAGGAGTCCCGGGAGGTGGGAGCTACGGGTTGGGCCCCCCCAGGCGGGCCGGCCCGCGTCGCCCCTCGGGCGAGCTCGGCGCAGGGCGGGCGCCGGGGCTCGCTCACTCACCGGGTCCGGGGCCGAGGCCGGGGCTGGGCGCGGGCCGGGCCGCCAGCGTGAGCGCGGCGGCGGAGAGCAGGGCGAGGCGGGCGGCGGGCGGCGCCATGGGCCGTCAGTGCGGGGCCCCGGGGCGCGGCCCGGGGGAGAGGGGGCAGCGCGGGGAGCCGGGGGCGGCCATCGGAGCGGGACGCGGGGCTCGGGCGTGGCCCCGCCCCGGCCACCCGGCAGCCCCGCCCCGGCCCGCCCTCTCCCCAGCGCCGCCACCGCCCCGGCTGTGCGGGGCCCGCCCGGCTCTGCTGCTAGGCCCGAGGGGCGGAGCCGGCTTCGCACGCCCTCCCCTCCCGGAGCGCGCGCCGCGCCTGCCACTCACGCACCAGGCCCCGCCCACGCACCCCTTCCTCACCTGGGCCCGCCCCTGCAGGGCACTTTATTGGTCCGAACGAAGGGCGGGGCCAGCAGGTGAAGGGCGGGGCCAGGGGCCCCGCCTCCGAGTCCCAAAGCAGGGCTTTGGCAGGGCTGAAGTGGGCCAGGCGCCCAATGAGCCTTGCCCCACCCTCACTCCGGTCGTGACCCACTCGCGGGCTCGACCGCAGCGGTAATGATCAGAATAGAAGTTTGCAAACCGTTTTTCCCTGTTTGGTTCATCGTAGTGGCTAAAAAAAAAAAGGGTGCTCTAGAGTCAGTCTGTTCGGGTTCACCCTCCACATGGTCACCTGTAAGGCCTTGGGCAGGTTTAAAGGAAAAAATAGCTCTCTTACCTCAATTTCTTCATCTCTTAAATGGGGGCGTTAATAGCAAATACTCCAAGCGGCTGTTAAATGAGGCAATGCGTGGAAACTTTTACTCGCGCACAGAAGGAGCTTAATAAATATTGAGTTTCTTCCACAATCCAAGTTCTTGCAGCCACAAAAGAGGCAGCATACTGAACCCTGTTTCCGAATCCTATCGCACATCCTTTGTTAACTGGGGCAAGTTTCTTCCTCTGTCTGAGCCTCAGTCTTCCGCAAAATGGGAATAATACAAGGCTTTGGCAAGATTAGATGAGCTAGAAGAAAGTAAAGCGCCCGACACAGACAGGGTCTGGAAGTGGATGGGGCAATGATGCTTTCTTACAGACTGGGAAACGGGCTCAGAGAGCTCGTGGCTTTCTTAAACTCGGCCCCCGCGTGGCAGGCTCCTTGCCTCCCCGCCCGCAAAGTCTCCCCCGGCTGCGCTCTGGGTCTGTCCCGGGCCTCTCTCCTCCCCCGCACTCCCCCAAGCAGAGATTTTCCTTCTGCTCCCGCCTAAAGCGCCGCGGTGACGCCCCGCGGGGCAGGTCCGGGCGGCGCGCCGGCCGCTTTCAAGTCCCCGGTCCCGGGCTTGCAAGTGCGGGCCTGCGCCCTGCGCGGCGGCGGGAGCGGGAGCTTCTGCCCTCGTGTGCCGACTCGCCGTGCCCAGAGCGGGGTTGGGGCGGTCACCGCCCCGCGGGCTCCTGGGCCCGCCTTAGGTACTGAGGCCCTTGCGCCCCGTCGTCCAGTTCCAGGATCTGCCTCCCCGCAACCAGCTCCCCGGCTGTTTCCTGGACCCGGCCCCAAAGGCGCAGGTACCTCCCACGAGGCCTCTCTATCTTGGTCCCTCTCCACCCACACGACCCGGAGCCACGGCAAGAAGAATCTTGTTCACTCATTGTTTTCACTGCCTCATTCCGAGTTCAGGGATCCTCTGGGTGCCTCACTGGAGAGAGGGGACCCGCCCCCCCCCCCCCCCAATGTCCAACTCTCCCATCCTCCACATCCCATCTGGTGTCTCCCAACTCACCCTCTCCTCTCCACCATCTTGGACGCTTTCTACCTCCAAAACCACCTCCTCCAGCAGGACCCGAGAATGCTTCACCTCTAACTTGCATCTTCAAAGGTGCAGGCAGGAGAGCACCTGGAATGAGAATGATATGAGAACATGCAGGTGAAACTATCTGCCGAAACAGACAATAAAGGTGACCCTTCCTCCACTCAACAAATATTCAGTGAGGAACACACCCAGAGCACCAACCAGACAAGCTGGTCCTAGAAATAATGTGAATTTCAGAGAGCAAGAAGTACTACAGAGACAAGAAAATGATGTTGATGGAGAATGGTCTGTGGACTGTTTTAAATCGAGTGAGGGGAAATATTTTAGCAAAGCAGAACACAGTTTATGAGGTTCTTTGGAATCTCCCCCTGGTTTCTGAGGAAATAGGAAGGAGCAGACAAGAGGTTCAAAATAAGGTTTATGTGGCCAAGTCTGGGGATTTATGCCTCATGATAGTAGCTTCAGCCTATCCTGCCATGCTGCAGGAAAGCTCCCCAGGCTGAGTGGGTACCAGCCTTGCGTACAACCAGAATGAGCTATGTAATTTGCAGGGCCCCGTGAGAAATGAAAACGAGGAGCTCCTTGTTCAAAATGATTAAGAATTTCAAGATGGCTACAGCAGAGCATTAAATCAAGTGTGGGGCCCATCTAAGGTTGGGGACACTGTGTCCCTACCCAGGTTGCACACCCATGAGGCTGGCTTGTACAACAGAACTCAAAAATAGTGGGCCAGGCCCTGCCCCCACTGGCTGCTATGAGAAACATCCCTGTAGCCTTCCCCAGGCCTCCCTCCCCTCTTTTGTAGCTTAAAGCCCAGCACAGGTGATGGAAACAGTGTACAGAGGCTAAAAATATAGCCTACTGGGTCTAGGTCAGGGCAATTAACAGCTCAAGGTCTTTTGCTCAGTTACGTGGTCCTGGACCCTGGCAAGAAGCAGCCTGAGATATGCATTTCAATGCTCCACATGCCTCAGTCACTTAGCGGATTTATTTCATGGAAAGAGTGAGGACATTGACTGTAGCCCCTGGGCCTCCAGGAAAATGTTGCTGTCTGTCTGTTTGCCTGCTTGTGCTCTGCAGTCAAGCCCTTCAATTCCTCTGAGGGCAACAGGATTTGCCAAGAAGTTGGGAGGGCTCAGCTGGTGGCGTTTAGGTGACCCTGGTATCTTTGAAACTCTAGTTGGGATGATTTCTGCTCAAAAGACATCATGTTGTGGAGAGAGCACTGGATAAGGAGCCCGACACTAATAACAACAATAGCAAACTTTTACTGAGCACTTTGCTAAACTCTAGGCAAGGTACAGTGCTTGCTGTCACAATTCACAGAATGCCCCCAGTAGCCCTATGAGAGAGGCACCCTTACCAACCTCCTCAGAGAGGTTGAATGTCTTGTCCAAAGGTCACATAGTAGTGGAGCTGGGTTTTGAACCCAGACAGTAAGACACCAGGACTACATTCCTAATCACCTTGGTGAATTGCCTACTTGTCCTTATGGGGTTCTGGCAACAAATACTGAATGGTCCAGGGTCAGAATTACGGTGAGGCAAGTCAGGTGTTCACCTCAGGCACAAAATCTTGACGGAGGCCAAGAAACTCAGTAATCAAGATAAATAAATATTATTTAATAAATTATAAAATAAATTAAAAAACATTTCATTGGGGCGCCTGGGTGGCTCAGTCGGTTAGGCGGCCAACTTCAGCTCAGGTCATGATCTCGCGGTCTGTGAGTTCGAGCCCCGCGTCGGGCTCTGTGCTGACAGCTCAGAGCCTGGAGCCTGTTTCAGATTCTGTGTCTCCCTCTCTCTGACCCTCCCCCATTCATGCTCTGTCTCTCTCTGTCTCAAAAATAAACATTAAAAAAAATTTAAAAAACATTTCATAAACATTATTTCAATGCAATATCTTTAAAAATATGATTGCCCCAAAAGTCATGATGAACAAAATATAAAAATTCTATTTTATTTTAAAGTTTATTTATTTATTTTAAGAGAGAGAGAACAGGGGAGGGGCAGAGACAGAGGAAGAGAAAGAATCTGAAGCAGGCTCTGTGCTGTCAGTGCAGAGCTCAGTGCAGGGCTCGAACCCCCAGAACCATGAGATCATGACCTGAGCCAAAATCGAGAGTCAGATGCTCAACCAACTGAACCACCCAGATGCCCCAAAATGTCAAACTTTTAAACAAAAACAGGATTTTTAGTCTCCGGCTCGGCTCAGCACCATACTGTTACTGATCCTGTCTCAGGTTTCTGCGTTGGAAACCTAGCGATGGGAAATTCTAGAGAAGTCGTGGTTTTACTTGCTCTGATGGGGCTAGGGAAATGAAATAATTTGGTTTTGAAAATAGTGAATTAGAGGTGTCTGTGTGGCATCCAGGTGGCCACATCTGAGAACTGAGTCCAGTGGGAAGGGGTGGCAGGGTGGGCAGGGCACCCTTATTTCACATACTTGGCCCATGATAGGTGCACATTCAGCACATGTGGTTTAAATCACTGTTCCTCAGGGTTTGCATCATGGTTCAGGAATCTTTTCAAATTCTCTCATCCAAAGTTTTTCCCTTCTTTCCTAAACCTTCTACATCACGAACCTCCGATATGTTCCCATATGGGTGTGGAAGTTTACTGCTTGGGTGTTAAAAGAAAAACATCTTCTGAGGAAATGAAAAAAACCTAAATTCCACTAGAATTTGGGGATGGGGGATGAAGGGGGAAGGCGACAGTAATTATGAATTGGCTCAATCTCCTCTTTATTAACTGACCCTCCAGAAGGAGAATAGGAACGAAGAGAAATCAAAGAGAAGAAAGGTAGTAGTCAAGGAAAAAAGAAAGAAAAAAGATTACGGGAGCTAAACATACAGTGAAGAGAGCTTGGCCAAGCATCAAAGAAGGGCAGATGTGTTTCCAAATAGGGGTGGTGGTTTTAGATATGTCAGAAAGTACAGTTCCAAATGATTGGTGGAAAATAAAGGCTATTTAGACTGGGCTCAGCAGAATAAAAGGGTTCACTGGAGAATCAAACTGAGGAACAGGACTTTCAGCAACATGGAAGCCCTACTGCCTCAACTCCAGGTTTTCTGGACCAAGTGTTGGCACCAACGATGGAAACTCTTGCCGTAGTTTCAGGACCCTGGACCAAATAGAGTCTTTCCATTTTGACTTTATAATTCTGAACACAGCCTTCAGTGGAACAATCCCGGTGAAAGACTTGTCACTTTCCTTAGTTTATCCTCAGGTAACCACTTTCCTTGCCATCTAACGAAGCATGAGATATTCTGGACGACTCCCACAACCGGAGGGAAATGTGGCTCCTGTAACAACACCACTCCTGTGAGGCCGAGGAATCTGACCAAAAAAATTTTTTTTAATGTTTATTTATTTATTTTGAGAGAGAGAGAGAGAGAGAGAGAGAGAGAAAACGTGAGCGGGGAGGGGCAGAGAGAGAAGGGGAGAGAAAATCCCAGGCAGGCTCCACCCTGTCAGTGGCAGATTCAGCCACGAGACTCGAGCCCACGAACCATGAGATCATGACCTGAGCTGAAATCAAGAGTCAGACACTTGGGGTGCCTACGTGGCTCAGTCAGTTGAACGTCCGAGTTGGGCTCAGGTCATGATCTTGTGGTTCTTAGGTTCGAGCCCCACATCGGCAAGCCCTGCCATCTGTGCTGGCAGCTGGAGCCTGCTTTGGATTCTGTCTCCCTCTCTCTCTCCCCCTCCCCTGCTCGCACTCTGTCTCTCTCTCAAAAATAAATAAACATTAAAAAAAAATTTAAGAGTAAGACACTTAACCGACTGAGCCACCTAGGCGCCCCAAGAATCTGACAAATGTTTAGCGAAGGTGAATCTTGGGAAAAGAAATGTCATGATGCCCAAGTCGGATCAGAATCATTCCCCACTTCTAAAGGCTCGTTGCTTGGCCTCATGAAGGACTCGAGATGAAGTTCATATCAAATGTTGGGTTATGTCACTCAGACAATGAGCAACAGGGGCTCAGGAAAGGGTCAGGTGAGTGAATGGGCCCCAATAATAATATTAATGAGAACATTATTTAATGAGTGCTTCCTATGTGCAAGGAGCCATACCAAGTGCTTCACACACTTTGTCCCATTTCATCCTCACAGTGATCCTGGGGTAGGCACTATTACTATCCCCATTTCACAGATGAGGAAGGTAAGGTTCAGAGATGTGAATTCACTTGCCCATTGAGAGATGGATCTGGGATGTCAACTTGGGCAGACCAACTCCTGAGGCCAGAGAAGGTCTCATGTCACAGGCAGGACTTGAACTGGGCCCAGGGGTAGTATGTGGATGGGCTGACCAGATGAGAGGCAAAGCATCACAGTGATAGCTATGAGTGGTTAAGAGCAAGGATGGTGTAGACCTTGGTTGAGTCCGGCCTTTATTGGTTACTAGCATTGGGATCTGGGGCATGGATCTTGAGCAGCTCGTGCCTCAGTTTCTTCATCTGTAAAGTAGGGATGGCCACAGTGCCCAAACTCATAAGATTGTTGGTAGCATTTCGTGAGATCATGCTTGTGAAGTGCCTAGAACAGTGCCCGACCTGTGGCAAGCATTCAATAAATACAAAGCTTACTGACATAGGAGAAATAGCTCAGGCCGCATCACCCTCGGTTAGTTCTAAGGAGCCTGGAGGTTACCTACTGGGGAAGAGCCAACGGAAGTGAGTTCCGCTGAAGGCAGAGGAGGCAGAATTTGATGGGAGTTGGAGTGTGTATCAGCTGCTGTCCATGTGAACAGCTCTATGCCAGCAGAAGGAGATTCAGCACGCTCCTCAGAGTCAGAGCACTGTCACTTGGCCATTGAGCAGAGGCCTAGGAAAATAAATATAACAGATGAGTATCCGGAAAGAGGAGGTGTGGGAAGGCCAACCTCAAGACGGGGAAGAAGAGCAGAGAAACAGAAGAGCTACTCTTAGAATTCCTTTATTGCCCAACATTTCCCTTCTGTCCCTGCCATGCAGAGCAACGGCAGACAGTAGCCCAAGAGCCGGGATTCACCGGCTTTGAAAGGATGCTTGCCTGCCCAGTCTCCAGCCATTCACAAACGCTTCCCAAAGACAAACCCTTGCCAACACCCTGCTCTAAAACTGACCCACCTCTCGGGAGGTGAGGCCAGGGCTCACCACTGAATGGGCCCCATTGTCCTCCCAAGCGTCTGTGGGTCCAGATGCCTTTGGCCTGGAGGTGGTTCCACCACGGCCTGCGGTGCGGTCTGCCTGCAGACTTTGATTCACTCCAGGGACAACACTCAGAAAAATGAAACAGGCAACACATGCGATTCCAGGAGCTCCTGCCAGACGCATACTCTGTTTTTCCATCATTTCTCTCCTCCCCCTCAGGAGGGAGCCTCCTTTGGCATTTGGTGTATAAAAACTCAAAATCACCAGCGGGACGAGCACCTGATAAGGAGCGAGGCATTGCCCAACAGTTACCAGGAAGAGGTGTCTTTGTTTCTGTTTCAAGCCCTTGACACCGCTAACAGCTCTAATTACTGAATTTGCCATGGGATGTAAAATAAAACCACATTCCAGAAACCGTGTAGTCTCCCGGGGAGAGAAATGTAGGGAGAGGTGCCCAGGGTTGCAGGAACGTGTTCTTTCATTTCTGGTCCCTAACCTTGGCAGCTCTTTGGAGAATGTAACAGTACCTTCTTTATGTGCATGGAGAAGGCCACTTTTGCACATGTAAGGATCTATCTCCCTACCTGGATCCACAAATATGGTCTGTGTATTTGACTAAGTTGCGTGCAAAGCATGCTTCTTAAGAACGTTAGGATCTTACTAATTCACCCAAGCCCTTCTGGGAGGGGCGGGGGGTGGGGGGAATGAGAGCTTCACAAGTTCCTGAGGCTGCAAGCACAACAAAATAGAACTCCTTCCAGCCTAATTTAACTATAAAATCTGATGATGTAACACCCACCCAGATCCACATCACAAACCAAAGTGACATCACAAATACTAGGGACAATGGTTCAAAACTGCCTGCGTGTGAGCCAAAATCCAAACAAGCTGCAAATTGCTCATATATGACTGAGGCAGAGAAAGACAGGTGACTAGAAATATTAAAACAAAACAAAGCAAAACAACAACCAAAAAAAGCAAAAGAGAAAAAGGGAAAAGGAAATACATATTTCTTCCCCCTACTAAGCTAGATAAAATAAAATTTAAGGCAACCGAAACAATGGTAAGGTGATTTTATTTTTTTTACCGATGACGTATCTTAGAAGGCCAGGTCTCTTTAGATGTGTGCTTCTAATCTGTCCAAATTGTTCTCTTGTTCTTGGCTGGTCCCAGGAAATGGAGGTCAGCATCATTTACCTTGTGCTTTTGCCTTTATGGAACCCAGTATTTCTTGAGCAGCCTTTCTTGGCCCATGGTGGGCTGGTTAAGAATTATATTTAGGGTTTGGCAGAACTTTACCTGCTGTTCTTTCTGTGTTGCGGCATGGTGGAGGGGTGACTGCAGTTCCTAGAGGAGTGTTGAGTGATCTCATTTCCATTCCTTTCCTGCCATGGTTCCCTAAGCTTTCCAGTAGACAGGAATTGTCTCTGATTCCTTGTAAGTGCTTCCCAAACCTCCACTTCCAGCTTCCAGAACAAGCATTGCTATGTTCTCTGAGAGCCTGAATATCATCGTGACCTTGTTTCTGTACTTGGTACAAAAAGCTTTGGTGAGCAGGAGACCAGATGGATAGAAAGATTTCTAAGAGCTGTGTAGAAGGAATGATGTGTAAAAAGATGTTCATACTTTGCCAAAGTGGACCTTCTAGTCTCTGCTTGGGAACTGGTCTTTTTTAAATTCCTTTTTCTCCCTTTGTAATTCTAGCATCCAATCTACGTGAGACGAGACTCCAGCATCCCCACCTATGGGCTCCGTCAGTCCATCCTACTGAACACCAGGCTTCAGGACTGCTATGTGGACTCACCGGCTCTCACCAATATCTGGACGGCCAGAATGTGTGCAAAGCAGAACATCAGGACCCCAGCACCAGGTAGCACCTCTTCTTGGGAAGTTGTAAAGAATCCGTTAATTGCCAGTTCTTTCTCCCTGATTAAGCTGGTGCTCAGGCGACAACTTAAGAATAAGTATTGCCCAGGACCACTCAAGTTTGAAGAAAAGCCCCCGAAGGGATTAAAACCCAAGGACAATTCAGCAACAAAAGCCATGCATCGGTGCGGGATAAGAAACTCCATCAGTTCCAAGGGCAAACGGCCAGTGGGGCAGTACTCAGGCTCACCGAGGCTCAGGAGGTCTGCAGGAGGCATCAACAAGGTACATGGTGGCTGTGGTGGAGGAAATGGGACGGAGTGGGGACAGGAAAACGTAAGCTAGGGAACATTTAATGCTTAAGTGATTTATATAGAGTGAAGGAAAATCCTAAAGTTAAAGACAGGGCTGTGGGGGGCGGTGGTGGAGGGTGGGGATGTGGGCAGCAGCATGCTATAGTGGAGAGAGTACCAGATCTGGGCTCATGCTGTTTACACCCTGCCTGGTTCTATGGGAGGATGAAGCGGCTTTCATAAGCACGGGCAGAAGGATCTTGATGCAAAGGGAAAACAAGGGTGGGAAAAGCCCGGATACGGGTAGCGCCCTTACGCACACACACCGAACACCAAGAGGTGAGCTGCAGATCTTGCTGTGAACTTCCACCTGGAGAACCTGGCCTCCCAAGAGGTCCATCACTCCATGGGGCCAGCAGAGCTCAGACTGCACCCTGGAGTTAAGCTGTCTGGCTTCAGATTCCAGCTCTAACTATAATTGAGGAGAACCGTGGGCTTAGCCTCTCTCTGCCTCTGTCTTCGTCATCTATAAAATGGGGAATAATGGCCCTTCCCCCATAGGGTTTCACGATTAAGCTAATAGAGTGCAAAGGGTAAATGCTTAACATCCTGCATGGCATTCAATAGATGACACGATGGTTATTAACCTTCTAACTGTGTGGCCTTGGGCAAACCAATTCCGATTTCCTTGCCTGTCAAACCGTCCCCTGCTGACCTTACAGGGTTATGGGGGAATGCACGCAGTGGCATACATGAAGGAATTCAGTAAACTGGAACACGCTAGACAAATGTTGGTTGTGGCTGTAACCAAGACTCTGGGACACAAATCCCAGATAATTATTCTGAGCTCCCTTCTCAAGTTTTAGCTTTGACTTCTCTGCTTTCTTCCTGGCTAGAGTAAAGAAAGTTCAAAGGAGAAAAAAGTAACAGACCGCCAAGATCTTGAGAAGAGATATGCCGAACATGTGGCTGCCACCCAAGCATTACCCCGGAACATTGGGACAGCGGCCTGGAAGGGCCAAGCGTTGCTTCCTGAAACCAGACAGAGACAGCAGTTGTCCGAGGACAAGCTGACCATCCACGGCCTCTCCACAGAGGGTTACAGGGCTCTGTACCACTCTGTGGTTGAGCCGATGCTATGGAATCCTTCAGGGACCCCCAAGAGGTACAGCTTGGAGCTGGGCAAGGCCATCAAACAAAAGCTCTGGGAGGCTCTGTACAGCCAGGCCGCCAGTCCTGGAGGTGCTCAGGACCCAGTGCCTGGCAGGAGGCAGCTGGAGGTCCATGAGGAGCCTGTGCCCAAGAAATGGCCCAAGTTAAAGAGAGAGAAATAGAACTGGAGCTCACGGGCTTAGGATATTCTCTGCTAGATGTCTGAAAAATAAACACCACTTTGCACCTTCCACATAATCTCAGAGTGCTTTACAAATTAGTAACTCCCTCCCTGGGACACAAGACAAATGGGTACGAGATTCATTTCATACTGACAGCCCCTCTCCACTCTCATGATGAGGTCATCTCGACGGCTAAATGCTTGCCATCTCTTCCCTACAAGCCCCCTTTCCTTAATAGGGGTTTGAGGGGTCTCTCGGTCCTCCAGGTAAGAAAAGGCCAGGCAGAGGAAGTCAACAGTTTGTATCCAGCCCATCTTCCTTATTTTAAAAAGGGGACTACTGTTCTCCTCACCCCTCCACACAGCGCTGAGCAGAAAAACTACCATTACCTCAAGGACATAATCCCACACCCTCTCCATCAGATGCTCTCTCATGACACCATCACCCTAGCGCCCAACAACCTGAACTCTATGGTAACAGGAAAGGAAATCACACAGGTGCTCACGTGAACAAGTTGAAGTTAAAGGCCCTGCTTCATGTAAACCTCTTCTTGGTGGAATCTGTAGGCCTTTACCCAAATAGAGCAATGACAACATGTAACACGTACTTGATAAAATTGTATTTTTTTTTTACAGTCATTTGTACAATTTGTTACAAAACCATAGAAGACTACAACTTGTTTTAAATCATTTTTGGTCGGCAAATATGTAAAATCTGTGTGCAATTATCATGTATTTACAGGGCCTCATGTTAGTCATTTTCAATGATTATGCCAACAATGTCACACTCTCCACATAAGACATGGCTTAAGATAAATATATTAGTAAATAAATATTCTGAGAACATATTTCCATAAATGAAATGTGCTGCTATACATATACAGAATATACATAAGTTGTTTTCTAGCCTTTAAAACATTTAAAAAAATGGTAATGTTGGAGAAGGAGCCCTTAGACCATTTTATTACAAAATCTTTACAGCAAAGTCTTTACAAAATATCTTTTAAGTGCTATGGGAGAAGGTAAAAAAAATTTTTTTTTTAAAATAGTGTCTTGTTAGACCAACACAATAGAGTTTATATAAAGAATAGAAAAAGGTCTGTTTAAAAAATAATACTCTTGATTAGTAATTATTTTTTAGACCTCATTTAAAAAGCATTAGTCATGCATGAGCTTTGAGTAGAAACTAGCAGCACATAAGGGAGGAGGGTCTGAGCGGTGGGACAGCAGATTGGGCTTTATAAAATGGCTTGGGTTCAACAGAGGCGGGAGAGACTGAGTCAGAGCCAGCATATTGAGGCTGTGTCCTATCACAAAGAGGTACCTTGTTGATCAGAAGACCATTTTTAACTGGTTCCAACACTCTTCAGTTTACATGTCTGTCTGTCCCATACCCAGGGCTGGGCCAGGGGACTTCGGCTTGGGGGAAGGGGGGCGGTTCTCAATGGAAAATATGATGCTCCCAGTTTCCAAGGCTATATGACCCCAGCACACTACTGAGAGGCCACCGACAAAGGTACTTGTCATTATTATTGGAGTCTTATAACTTTGAAGAAGACATTCCTTTTCATTTGAATGCCTAGGCAATATAGTTGGGTTACTACATTCTGGTGACCTCCTTGTCTGGTGGGCCAACACAAATTTAAGACAATGGCTGATACTTAAAGTTTTAACATTTCATTTTCCTGTTTCTACCACCCTGTAAACTATAACAATTAAATGTTTCTTTTTGCCATCTGTAATCATTGCCCTTTCAAATGAAAATCAGACACATTTATGTTAATAAGCCCCGTTGAAGCCACATTATCTACTCATCTATTTATTGCTTAAGGCTGTTGAGGAGTAGTTTTCCAAGCAGGGCTAAAGAAAGCCACTTTGGGGCTATGGTTTCAAAGAGTATGCACTCAAAGGCATTAAAAACAAAACAAAAAACAAAACCACAAACAACAAGAAAATCTCAACAATGAGAAGCTGGTTTTTGCAACCCATGTTAGAAGCCATGCCCCCATCCTTCCCCTAAAACCACGTAATGCAAGCTGTTGTCCCCAGCAGCTGCTACTCCTGGCCCGAGAAATAAAGGCGGCCCGGATCACATGTCAACAGCTTAGGCGCTTCCCACACCCTCGCCAACAGGTGTGCTGGGCATCAGCCCGGGGTGGGGGGAGCAGCCCCCAAGGGACTGTACCTCAGGGACTGGAAGACACATCTCACCATGGTGAGTTCCTAAATGGCAAATGGCTCCATCAGTTGATGTTGGAATTTCTGTCAAAATCTGGCTACAAGTAGGTAAATGTCCTCATCACAGGCTGAGTTAAAAAAAAAAAAAAAAAAAAAGGCAAAAAGGCTTGGGATACAGTGAGACTCTCAGTCAAAACATTCTCATCTGGACTTTGGGCTGATTTCCCCTGAGCCTTACATTACCGATGATGGCAACTCAGGGTGGTCTCTATTTACCCACTAGGAGGGCGGCGGCGGCGGGGGGGTGGGGGGTGGGGGGGGGTGGGGGGGCACCCTAGGCTGTGAGGTTCCTATTCTGCAAATGAGCATTTCAGATGACAAATGAATCAAAGTGACCAGAGGAGTTAGTGAACACAAGGGCTAATGTGATTAGTTTCTTCTAAAAAAACCTTTCTTAAGAACAAGAAGTACATTGATTGGACAAAAAGGATGACAATCCCTGATCTGAAATAGCTTTAAATAGATTCTCCCTTTTAAAAGTGGAAACATCTTTAACAAAAAAAAAAAAAATGGTTTGGGTTTTAAAACTCTCCCTTCCTCTTAAAAACAAGAACAGCAAAAGGCTGGAAAAATATACAAAGACCTACCCTTTGGGTCTGAACTATCTGATAGTCTCCTTCTCTGTCTCCTGGAGAATCAATACATAATAGTGCATTAGGTAGAAAGGATAGTAGACATTTGCAGGTGAGATGAGCAATTTCAGCCGTAAGGCAATGGGCTGAAAGACCCCTGAAGCGAGCTTCCAGAGGGAAATGGGATGGGAAACGTATCATTCAAACGGAGCTCGGTGCTGACCCCGTGGGATCCCCAGGAAGGCAGCCCAAGGATGCTGGCTGTGCACCCCCCGCAGGCACGCTCCAGCGCCCTTTGTCCCTTCTCCGGGACACTCTCTGCTCCCTAGACACCAAGGCCGCAAAACTACATTCCTCCCGGGTGTTTGTCCCCACACACCCCTTCGAACCATTTCTGCAGCCAGTAGCAGGAAGCCCAAGTTCAGGATTGTGAACTCTGTCCTTTTACCTAAGACGCTGACCCAAAGGGACAGACTTAGGACACTGGGCTGAATTGTCCCTGTCACCCTGGGGCTTTGTGTAGCAATGGCTTGTCCCAGCTCCTCAGTGCTGCAGACCTTCCGCCCTGTTCCTAGCTGTTTCCATCAGCTGCCTAAAGGTGTGGGCCGGAGAGGCATGGCTTCTGAGAAGACCCGAAACTTTGCACGTTGGGATTTGCCACAAGAAAGAAAGAGGCAGCATTGCATTGTTCCTCAGAGTCTGTACCCATATCAACTAGCTTTACTTCAAGTTTCTGGTTCATTTTCTAAGGCAGGTGTAGCCCTGAGCTTTTCAAAGGCCTGAGCCCCCTCCGGGGAGACAACAGTATCTACACATGATGTGGTTCAATTAATGCAGCAGTGATTTTTTTTTTCAGCAAAAGTTGGTGGTTAGGGTTCTTTAAAATATATATTTAAATAACTTTACATTTACATATAATATCTTAAAAAAAAACAAAGCAGAGAACTCAATCCCACACACCTCAGAACCCCAAGCACACACACTTTACAAAACAGAATACCATGTTATCAAAAGAGGCAAAAGACTCAGAGAATTTTGTCTGTTGGTTTGTTAATGGGGGGTGGGGATGGGGGCGGTTTGCCACAGGTGGCTCACATTTTGGGTTGAGAAGGAGGGCTCTCTTTATTACCACTTTTGTGTGTTTGTCAAAGCTAAAAAAAATCTTTTTTTTTTCTTTTTTTTTTTCTTTCCTGAAGGAAGTCACGAGCTTGGAGTCTCCATATAGTCCCCATTTCCAGAATTCCTTCTGAGCTCAGGCTCCCGTGCCGCCGTCTGCTGGGCGAGATCTCTGTCCTGGGAGAGAGAGAGAGAGAAATCATCAGAGGACAGAACAGGCACTGGAGGCCCTGGGCACAACACAGGGACCAGGCAAGGGACTTGGGTGCCTGTGCCAGCGTGTGACAGGTTCTCAGGAAGGGACAGCTCCCAACACCGGACAGGCCGTGTTATACAGCAAAGGGCCGAAACAGAGCTCCTTTGCTGAGAGCTCCTCATGCTGTTGGGGGCACAGGTGCCTCCTAGACAGTCTCCCTCATCTGGAGGTGCAGAGACTTCTGGAAGTCATTAGGTAGCATGAAAACACCACATTCAGCACTGTTGCAGGCACTGGGAAGAGTGGAGAAGACCCCCTCCTGGAAGCTTACAGACCTCAGAACCAAGTAACCTCAGACTGTGATGGCCTGGGAAGTGAGCAGAGGGTGTGAGAGTGACCTTGGAGGAGGCTGAGGATGTGATTCCAGCTGAGGTCTGGAGAAGCAGCAGACAAGTTTGGAGGCTGGGATGAACTTGGCTGGCTGGGGCAATAGACAGAGGCCACAGAAAGGCTTGAGTAGCCAGGTGGTGAGCGAAGCAGGAGGTGGTCAGAGGGGTGGGCAGGGGGCAGATCAGACAGAATGGGGTGAGGAGTTTACATTTTTTTAATTTAAAGGTAGTGACGAGGTACTGAAGGGTTTTCCGGTGTAAAGACATATATTTTAAAAAACACCACTGTGGTTCCCATGCAGAACAGAAGGCAAGACCAGCAGGAGACCAGTCAGGAGGCCACTGCCTTGACCGTGGGGAGAGGAAACGGGCCTGCCAGAGATGGCAGGTGCGGGCTGCAGAAGAGATAAACTAGGGATACACTATGGAAGTGGAACCTGTCCTGTCGTGTTGCAGTATTACTCAAAGGTGCCAGACTGTTTATTAGGGACACAAGACGTTTGGGTACTCTAGAGCAATTTGATGAGGTCTGCTGAGTTGAATGAAAATTCTGGACTTGGATTCTGCATTTTTCTGGGAATTTGATTTTCTGGACAGAGGCAAAACACAAGCCCACGTGGTCCTTGCAGACAGGCTGAGAAGCCCAGGACACTGGAGTGTGGACGGTGGGGTGGGCTCAGGGCCAGTGCCAGGCTTTCAGCCTGAGCATTGGGTGGGGAGCAGGGGAGAAGTGGGGCAGGGCATGCAGAGGGAGGCATTTGGGAGCGCTGCAGTGGACATGACAGGGTGGGATCTTGGGAGGGTTAGGGAAGAAGGCCTAATGGGTCTGGAACGCAGAGCAAGGGTTGGGGTGGAAATAACACCTGGAAGTCATCAGGTGCAGATGGTGTTTTTAAAGTCAAGGGCACGAAGGAAGTCGCTTAGAAAACAACCTGGAGAAAGAGGACCCCGACTCTGGCCTCCTGTCCTCTCCTATTCTCACCTGCAGCCTCAGTGGCTGTGGCGCTGGACTCCTGAGTGTCCTGGGGGGTACCGGGGAAGCTGGCCCTGGTGGCCTCTGCACCCTCCAGAGGGCAGCCGGGCGAGAGCGGTGCCCTGGCCTGGCAGCAGAGAACCGGCTCTTCTTCCTGGGCTGCTCCCAGGCTTCTGTGGGGCCGCAGGGCATCCGGGCCCAGGGTCCCACCCCAGGGGCTGAGGCCACGGGTCCCTTGGCAGTCTGAGGGCAGGCCTAAGTCACAGTCCACATCCTCCGGAATGATGGGGATGCGCTGGCTCAGGTCCCGGGCCCCTGGGTGGCAGCTGGGCGGGGCCTCCTGGGCGAGCGTGTACTGCACGCTCACGGAGCAGTCCTCAGTGTAGCAGCCGCTGCCCCCTCCACCACCATGGGCCACCTGCTTCTCTTCATAGAAGCAGCAGGGCAGGCCCTCATATTTCACCCCATCTGTCCTGGCCAAATGGTCTGGGTGAAGACCGTACAGGCCCTGGGAGCTTCCCGGCTGTGACTCCCCACCTGTGGGGCCACAGGCCTCACAGGGCGGGAGACCCAGGAACAGCGTGCTGCCCCCAGCCACTCCTGCACTGGGCTCCAGCGTGGCGGGCTGGGGCTCGCAGCAGCAGGCACACGACAGCCCTTCGCGGCCCCCCTTCCAGGTCCTCCTGAGATCCGGGGCAGCCCCGGGAGAAGGCTCGAGCCCCACTTCTGAGGTAGAGCTGGCGGGCCCCCTGTGCTCCAGGGAGGAGTTGCTGCTGTAGTTCATCTCCAGGCTACAGGTGGACAGCTGGTCCCCCGAGGGAGAGGCAGGGCCGGGCCAAGGCTCTCCCCGCCCCGCACCTTGACCATGGGCTGCCGGGAGCTCCTCTGGAGGCGGGGAGCCCTCAAGGCACACGACAGGCCCCCGGCCTGAGCCACCGGAACCCCCCACATCGCTGGTGCGACAGGGGCTCCGGCTGCGGTAGATGAAGGGGTCATAGTCGCTGCTGAGGGAGCTGCGGAAGGTCGAGCAGCTCCCGTACACACCCTGGTTGCTGACCTCGGTGCAGTCCACCACAGAGTCGCTGGAGGAGCAGTGGCACTGGCCGGAGCTGCTGCTGCTGCTGCTGCTGTCGCTGCCCGGGCAGTCAGCCAGGTAGCCGCTGCACACTGAGCGGTGGCCGTGGTAGCAGCTGAAGCTGGATGTGCTGCCGCTCTCCAGGTGGGAGGGCGGGGCCATGTGCACCACGGTGGGGAACAGCAGGCCGCCGCCACTGCCGCCGCCGCCGCTTGGGGGGAAGGCGCGGGTCGGGCCCCTGGGAGAGAGGCCCGGGGGAGCCTGGCCCTCCTGCTCTGGGTAGCTGAGGCCCTGGAAGTAGTAGTGTTGGTACATGGTCTCATACTGGGAGAAGCAAGCTGCCTTGGAGAAGCTGCGGCCGCTGAACTTGGGCCTGCGGAAGGGGTGAGCTGGTGAGTAGGCCCGGTGCTCCAGGCCGCAGCGGTGAGGGGCCAGGGTGTGGTCCAGGTGCAGGGGTGGGTAGCCGCGGATGTAGGTGGGGGTCTGTGGGGAATAGAGGCTCTGCTCCCCGTGCCGGTCCACAGTCAGCAGCGTGACGGGGTTCCCGTGGGAGTCCATGCTTGTCCTGGTAGGGTAGGCCGGGATGGCATTGGTCCTGTGCACGCGGCCGGGGTAGTGCACCGGCAGGATCACCCTCTGCTGCCGGCTGCGCGCAAGGTTGCTGGTCTCCACACACACAGTGCTCGGGTTTCCCTTTTGTTCTGGGGAGAGGTGAGGAAACAACGTCAGCAGGGCTGAGCACATGGGGCTAGAGGGGTAAACAAGGGCAGAGGCTGAAGCAGGAGGCCCGGTCATGTGCCAATGCGCCCCCTCTCATGCCAATGCCCCCTTCTGGGCCATCAGCAAACCCAGCCACGCTGGCTGGGGCCAGCCCACTTCTCTGTTTGAAGGGTGGTCTCACCGGTAAGGGCCTACCTCCCGCCTCCCCTCGGTCCTGCCTAACAAAGACACCGTGGGGGTTTGCAGACAGCAGCAAAGGTACCAAGATGAAAGGCACTTTCTCTCTTGGAGAAACAGCTCCCTGGAGTCCACCCGGCATTCCGTGCCCCTCATCCGATACCACAGTGATGCAGGAGCAACACTGTGACCCTGCCATCTCACATTCATCTCCTGTGGCCCGGGAACAACCCCCCAGTTCTGGCCATGGGAGCATCATCACTGTCATTTCTGCTAAAGACATTGTGGGCCTAAGGCCTGGAGAGGCCAGATGCCTTGCTCAAGGTCAGGAGGCTGGTTCACGTGAAGAGGCCAAAACGGGAACTCGGGGCAATTCTTCATGGCAGGCTCTCCTAAGGGTTTGGAGGGCTGGTGAACTCTGAAACCCAAGGTCCCCACACTTCCAGGTCCAGAAGGCAGTGCTCGCTCACCAGTCTGCAGCATGTGTCACACTCTTGCTAGGCACTTGGTAGGGACAGTGACTCTTCAGCAACAGTGGAGGCAGGTGACAATTACCTATGATGTTATGCCGACAGTGGGGGCAGGTGTGGTGCTGCAGCAGCCACGGGTCCACGCACTTCCGGTGAAAGCGGTGAGTACAGGGGATAACCCGCAGCTCCTGGGGAGGGAGAGAGGACACACGGCCTGAAGGCAGGGCACAGGTGGAGGGCTAAATGCTTCTTCCTGAGAAGTCCAGCATAGGCCAGGGAGCCCTGTTCACTGTGCCAGTGCCAGAGGCTTCTTCCTCACCCATCCCCCCATCTCTAGCTACAGGTAGACTCATTTCCCTGTAGTCAGCACCCATGTCTGTGTTCTAGGGAGAAGCCCCAACCACGGTCCTCACTGTTAAGGAAGGAAGCACACAGAAGCAGGCAGCTTTCTCGTTGCCTGAGGAAGGCACTCATGTTCGTGCCGCCCAAAAGGGGAGACCAAAGCCAAGAGCTTCTGCAGCCTGGGGTCTGGAGAGAGGGCTAGGTTACCCACCTCCCCCCTACCCCCCACCAAGACCTTTGCATCTCTGGGATGGTGGCTCCCTCCGGGTGCTCCAACTGGGTATGAGTAGAAAGGAAGATGCCCAGGACTTGTAATTGACAGGAGGAGCCACCAAGGGCAATGCTCTCCTGTCCTCTCCTTTGCTGGACCCTGGATACTCACCCGAGGGTACATGGTTTCTAACAAAGCAGCCTATGTGGAGAGGAGGTGATGAGGTTTTCTGAGGCAGAACCACCTCTGGAATTCCTGAGCCAAAGCACCCTCCAAATTTGCTAATGTGACTTTGTTTTTCCATTCCCTGACCGGCCCAACACAATAATATTCAAGCTAATACCTAATGTTGTGCCTGACCTTGGCAAGAGTTCTACCTGCATTTTCTCATGTAACCTTTGTGATCACCGTCTCAGGCTCATGTCTCGAGCACAGCACAGAGAATGAAGTCACTTGCTTGAGATCACAAAGCTAGAACCTGCTCTGGGTCAGGATTAGAACGCAGGCAGTCTGCACCTAAAGACCATTCAAGGCCCTCTTAATCTCAAGGCCTCTGCAAAAACTCCTTTTTTTCATCCAATAGCCTATCTGGGAGCAGAACGCTTTCATTAAAGGGGCATCAAATGTCTGCAACCGACTCTGAAGTGGTTTGCTTCCCCAAATGTGTGTGTTTGTGTGTCTCTGTCTGGAGAGAGATTAGGCAAACACGGCACAGTGTTAACAAAGGGTTATTCCAGGTGAATGATGTACCATTCACTGAAGGACTCCTGCAGCTTTCCTGAAAGTCTGACATTTTCAGGATAAAAAGCTAGAAGAAAAAAGGTAGCCATCACATCTCTTGTCTCCTGAGTAAAAACACCCAGTGTTCCACGGGGCTTTGCAGGAGAGGTTTGCTTTAAGCCATGCCTCAGTTTCCAGAAGAGCAATTCTAAAATTAAGTCAGTACATGTAGGGGGCGCCTGGGGGGCTCAGGCAGTTAACTGACTCTTGATTTCAGCTCAGGTCATGATCTCGCAGTTTGAGATGGAGCCTCGTGTTGGGCTCCATGCTGGCAGTGCAGAGCCCGCTTGGGATTCTCTCTCTCCCTCTCTCTCTCTGCCTCTTCCCTGCTCTTGTGCGCTCACTCTCTCTCAAAAAAAAAAAAAAAATAGGAAAAAAATTAAAAAATAAAATTATGTCAATACGTGTAAATGTTCTTAACACCAGACATTGTCTGGCCTCGCATATATTTCTGATCAACTTCTGAAATCACGTGGGTGGAAGCTGGGCCCTCTAGCAAGAGAGTGTCTGCGTTGTGACCACCCTCCTCCAGGGGTGAAGAGCGGTTAGACTGTCTCGGGCCACCTCCTCGAGACCTAGGCGTTTAAACCCTTCTGCCCCTACAAGGCTGTGGGAAAAGAACACGGGGCTCTGTCCTTTCAGGTCCTGTGCACCTCTACTGACCTGTCCACCCCATCCCTACCCAGGACGGGCCCTGCCTCTGCCATTACCTCTCCGTCGATGTACTTCTCCAGGCAGATGGCGCAGTCGGACGTGGAGCTGCTGCTGAGCGTGTCCAGGGCCCCACAGCTGCCCTCCCGGCGCCCCTTGCTCTTGGAGTTGAACTTTCTGGTTTCCATCTTCTCCAGAGCCTGTACGGCCAGCCTGTTCATGGAATTCTGTGCAGCAGAATGTGGTCTGTGTTAGGGTTCGGGACGGATTTACGGTGGTAGTCGCCCCGAGGGCCATAGCATCTAACACATGGGGACGGGTATAACGCTAGTCCTTTATTACCAGATCAGCACAGGCTTTTGAGAAAGCACTAAAAATTCAGACTGCTGCGGCACAGATTTTCCAGACCCCTGAGGGTCAACGACTTGAACGCAGGCTTCACCCAAGTGGCAGTATCAGCAGAGGTATATACTTCAATTGGTTGGCCAACTCTTCAAGACCCTGAGTTATTGACCTGCTCTATACCCAGGGTTCCTCCTCTTTACACTAAAGAAAGTTCTGAGGGCAAATGAGACAATGCACGTGGGTGGTCGCCAAACCCACCCACTTCTAGCCACCCAACTTTGTGAGAAGTCGGTGATCCTCTTGACAGATTGCCTGCCAATGTCCACCGTCTCTCTCCTGAGATGTCACGGTACACGTGGGACAGTCTAGATTCTCGTTTACCCTCTCCATCAAACTTTGCCCCTAAATCCTGCCTTCCTATGAGCACAGTGATGTGCTAGCTGGGGCACAAAGATGGCTACTTTGTTTATCGAGAATCATCTAGAGAGAGCTTGGAAGATGCAGATCCAGATTCAGCAGGTCTGGGGTGTGGCCTGAGAGTCTGCATTTCTACCAAGCTCCCTGGTGATGCGGACACTGCTGGTCCCCAGACAACAGCTGAGGAGCAGGCTCCAGGGCTCCACATTAACCTTTAGACGTTTCTTGAGACAACTCCCAGCTGGAAGCGTTCCCAAGGCTCGGCCTTTATAGTTCTGGCCCTTTGGGAACAGAGAAGACATAGAGTGATAAGCTTTGCTCTTGCTTTTCTCTATCTTTATGGCTCGTAGGCCCCTGGGAACCGGCTGCACAGCTCAGGCCCCCACCCTCGTTTTCACTAGTGACAGGGCGGCGGGGATCTGAGCTCGCCGGCTGCTCAGACGTATTACCTGACTGCGCCGCTGCTTCAGCTTGATTTTGACAAGGAGGATGAGGCAGACCAAGGAGACCACGACGAAGAACGCCAAGAAAATCCCCATGTCGAAGTACTCGGTGGGTTGCTGGAACAGAACACAAGACACGATGAGTCACGCGGGTCTCTTCGGCCTGGGGATCGGCACATGGCCCGTGTCAGCGCTGGTCAGAATAAGGATGGGGCTGACTCGGGTGCATTTCCCCTCGTTCGCAGGAGACACCCAGGGTGTGTGCGGGCTAAGCTGCACACACGGGGTGATCGCCAGGCCCAGGCGGTCCCCCACGGTGTGGCTAGGGGGAGGCCTGCAGCAGTCTCGGCCAGGCCTCCTCACAGCCGAGAGAACTCCCATCATAAAGCTTCGCTCCCTGTGGAGTAGCGCGAAGTTCGCTGTAACCGGCAGGAGAGGCCCAGCCAAATAAACACGAATATCATATTTATGGGACAAAGGAGTGAGTGTCATGTTTTGAGGGAACAGTGATTACTAACCATATAATTAATGGTTTACAACAACTCAGAAAATTGTATGCTGCTTCCGCAAATATCAGCTTCCACTACAATGAGTCACATTTACCCAAGTGCTCTTTTCTCCTTTAAAAAGAAGCCGGCAAAAGCATTTCTTTTGCAAATTCCCGGGACTCCTGAGTTCTTATCTTTTCCTCAGGGCACAGTGCCTCTTCCAGCCTCGAAGCCACCTCACCCAGGACACGCATTTAGCTAAGAGGAGTAGGGTTTTACTAACTGAATGCCAGGGGTATCTAGACAGTTTGTGCATGTACAAGAACCCTCCTATATGTGAATATTCCAGTATTTGTGATAAGGAAACAAACCCTGTATGAGGCACCTGTCCCAGGTTGCTAGAATCTTCAGTCTGAGGTTTGGGCAAAAGATACCAGTGAAGGGTTACTGGCCAGCAGTGGCCCTTTGACACTCAAGTGAAGCCTAAATGCTATTCGTCGACCACCTACAAGTGGTGAACTTCAATCCCACTTGAAAGCTAGGTGTCCCAGACTCAAATATAAGTTAGGGGTTTTCTGGGTGCCTGGGTGGCTCAGTCAGTTGAGCGCTTGACTCTTGACATCGGCTCAGGTCATGATCTCAAGTCGTGAGACCGAGCCCTGCGTCGGGTTCCACACTGAGCATGGAGCCTGTTTGGGATTCTCCCTCTCACTCTCCCTCTCTCCCTGCCCTTCCCCCATGCACCCATGCATTCTCTTTTTCTCTCTCACCAAATAAATAAATAAATAAATAAATAAATAAATAAACAAACAAACTAAAAAAAAAAAAAAGTAAGTTAGGGGTTTTTTTCAACAATGCAATTTATCCTCCGGGAAGAAGGAAGTTTGGCCTTTTTCTGTAGTCTGGGTCAAATGGAAGGAAAGGGGACAAGGGAAGCTGGGTGCTGGGATTCCTTCCTTCAATCCTCCTCAGCCTTTCAGAGGGGGGCGGGAGGGAAGAGAAAGAAGGACAGGAGGCTACCAAGAGGGAGTGCCGGGTGGAAGAGACCAGAAACACCTTAGTACAAATCATCTACTTCCGGAAGGTCTTTTCACATCCTTTGTAAAGGAACGCGAGGGCTGACATTTCTCCTTGGCCTGCGGACTTATACCTAATCTAAACTGCAGGACCTAGGCTGTGTCAGCATGTTAGACAAGAAAGAAGATTGGAACACGAGCCCAAAGGGAATAAAGGCACAGGGAGCAGCAGAGAGGGTGCCGGGCTCACTCGAGGTGGGCGGTGCTGAATCCTTGCTCGAGCTACTTTCTGCTTGTTGACGATGTTCATCAGCTTGATGGCATCTGCACCCTTCACGTACACCACCGGCCTCTTGAGTGGGTCTTCTGAGCCCTGGTTTAGCTGTGGACAGAAAGACAATGCTGGTTAAAGGGCGTGCTTACTTTAAGAAGGAGAGAGAGTGAGGCTGAAGGGAAAGAACAGCAGACACCGTTTGAAAATCCCCAAAGTCCTCAAGCGGGACAGCCTTGGAGCTTCTGGAAGGGCGAGGCTGAGAACGATGCTCGCTTCAGAATGGCGTGGGCAGGCTGAAGGCCCAGAAGGGTCTGTGAAAATGCCCCCCACAGCCACCAACCTCCTGGCTCTTCACTCCTCTCAATACCCTTGCCTTGGAGTCTGAATGATGTCTAGACATGGGTCTCTAGTGTCAGCGGGCAAGGGCAAAGCCCTGAGATGAGGGTGATGGCCCCGTGACACGCCGAGCTAACTGAAGCCCTCTCCGGGGTGGGGGCTGCAATGCTGCGTGGCCCGAGGAGTTTACCTGGTCAATAGCTTCTGGGTTTTCTGATACATCAAAGATGACGGCAGTGGCTCCCCGCTGCACTGCCCGCTTGGCCTGGCAGGGGAAAAAAGAACAGGTTGGCACTCTTGCTCCTCTGACCTTTCCAGAGCTGGCCTGGGAAATCAGACCTGTGTTCGAACGTGGAATCTGACAGTTACCAACTTCTGTGACTCTGGGCAAGTTGCTAATAGCTTCCCGAAACCTCAACTTTCCCATCTGTAAAAGAAACAAGGGGGGACGAGGGGACAATGCCACCTACGTTGTATGGCTGCATTAGGAGAACCAGAGTTAGAATAGGTGGAAATAACTACCCGGGTACTGAATTAACCTTTGTCTCCCTATCCAGCCAAACATTAAAAACAAATCAACAACCTGCCCCGTCAGCATGAAGGTACTGGTTTCAGGATCTTCTGCTATGAACACAGAGCCACTGGCAACCAAAGTAAATGCCTCTGGTCCTTGTCTTGTGGTCCCGCATCGTTTCTGCGTCACCCAGGGCTGCCGTGAGACTGGCACACGGAATATTTCCAAGGGGATCTCAAAATGGTCAGCTTAATAACTGACATAAGCTGAAGACCTCTGGAGATGTTGTCAGAGGGAAAAGCTCCGAGAAAAAATCGTAAATGGGGATTTAGAGCAGTTGGCTGCCAAACCTGGCTGCACATCAAAAACCACTTGGGAAGTTTGTAAAGCAGATTTCCTGGCTTGAACCACAGAGACTGATTCAGCAGGGCTGGAGTAAGGCCCAGGAAACGGAGTTCTGGAAGTTTTCTGAGGGATTCAGATGATTCAACCACTTGGGGAACTAAGGATCAGAGAGAGATGAGATGAGAATGTTTTAGGAACAAATGTGAAGTGGTGGAATTCTTTTTTTTATAATTATTATTGTTATTATTATTATTATTTTGAGAGAGACAGAGAGAGCAGGCTGGGAAGGGTCAGAGAGAGGAGAGAGCGGGAGAGAAAACTCTCAAGCAGGTTCCAAGCTGTCAGCGCAGAGCCTGGTGTGGGGATCAAACTCATGAACCATGAGATCATGACCTGAGCAGAAACCAAGGGTCAGATGCTTAACCGACTGAGCCACCCAGGAGACCCTGGTGGGTGGGATTCTTTTTTGAGGGAAAGGATTCTTTTTTAGCCCAATGAACCTTCTGACTTTATGTCTGGCTAAGTGGATAACAGAGTAGAAGCTGTGGAAGAACAAGACATAAGACGTAACCCTTGCTTTTCGGTTCCTGGATCTTGTTAGAGAAGATACCTCTAATGTGGGGGGAAAACAAACAAAAATCAAAATAAAACCCCAAGACTCCTATAAGAGGCACAAATAATGGCTACTGTTCAGAGATCAAGAAAGTCTCTACGAGCCAGAGTGCTTGAGAAAGAATACAATTTGACTGGAAGGAATCCCTGTTTAGGGAATAATCACTACCCGGATGCAGCGTGAGAAGGCAGCACTGAACCTCCCAGAGCCGGCCGAGCACGTGGCTGGACCAATGGCTTCACAAGCCCACTAGAGGGCAGTCTTATCCCACAGCTTTTAAGACAATTCCCCGCCACCCCCCCCCCCCCCCCCCCCCCCCGCACCGTGTACCAGAGAAGCGGGACTGTGAAATCCTCACGGATCCTGCAAAGTCCCCCGCAATTTAACAAGCCCGGGCACCCTGGCTGCTGTGCTGCGGAAGCTGTCTTTCTTTCCCTGGGGACTCTTCCTTGTTGAACTGAGACTCCATGTAGTTCAAGTCCCCTCTACCTCCTGTCCATCCCACCCCTATTGCCTCACCAGCAAGCTGTAGTCGGTAGTGGCTCTTGGGAGCTACTCCTGGCTCTGCCACCGACAAGCTGCCAATGGTGGGCAAGTCACTGAATCTCTCTCAGTCCCAGTCTCAGTTTCCCCACCTGTAAGAGGAGGAAGCCTATGTTATTATGACTAGGGTCCCTTCCGGTTCCCAATCTTGGCCACTCAACTGAGAGGCAGGGGACTGTCCAGAGCAATGAAGAAAGAGCTACAGTGGCCCTACCACCTGCCTCCAGAGAGAGAGGACATGATGGCACAGTGAGAAAGTTTGTGGCCAGGTGGTCACTTTCCTTCAAAAGGCTCTTTAGGGGCACTGACTCTCCCTTGCCTGTGGCCAACAGTTTGTGGGCCCCAGAATGACGAAGTAGGCGCTGTGTCTTCTACTCAGGTGATACCCTCATCTTCACAATATCTTCCCTCGACGTGCAAGGACCCAGGGGAACAGCATGGAAAACAAGGTAATCAACAGGAGCTTGTTCCTTTATTTGGCTTTCATTCGCCATCAAGCACATCAACCAGCACCTGAGGGAAACGTGCATTCAGCTCTGTCCTGATCAGGAGCGCCCAGCACCTCCCGCTTTGATGCTGGCGCACCTGCAGAGTCTGATGGCAGCGGATGAAAGGCTGTGGGACGCGGGGTAGCGCAGAGCCCCAGCCACGTGGCTGCTCACGTTTCTGGGCTTCCCTGCTCCACAGGAACGTGGAAACCTCAAGGATCTGGAGGTGAGGCACGTATGACCCATTTGGGACAGGCACTTTTTAAAAAGGCATTTTCAACAAAATCTAGGGGGGTTGAAAGGTCTCCTGGTTTCTATAGTAAAAACAGCAGGTCAACGATAAGGTGCTTAAACCCCATGTTAACAGATCCATTTCACTGACTCAGACACAACCAAGCTAATGCACAGGATTCAAGTACAAATATTTCGTTGGAGAAAATGATAATTCTCACAGCTGACTTACTTTAAAAATTAATGGAAGCTGCTATTTAAATAAGGTTGCATTTCCTGTCCATGGCAGGACTAGACAGGAGGGGAGTCAACCCAGGATCCTATTGAGAACTGGCCTGTTAGGAGGCAGCTCGGGATTTAAAATAGGCCATGAATAATCCAGATTTAGAAAATGACACATTTATCATACTATTCCCAAAGCAAATTAAAAAACACAACACTACTTGGTGACACTTTCCCCCTCGCCCCACATTTTCAGTTTAAAAATAGACGAGGCGTCTTCCTGAACCAGTCTTCACATCTTAGATCATTTCAACGTTTCACCAAATCAAGCTTGGGCCAGAATACTGCTTCAAAACAAATCTAACGCATAGATTGGGAGATTACATAATTAGGAGTTAGCGGTCTTGTGATCACTAGAAACCCTATCTCTATAAAGTCACAAAACTCTTGAGATAAGGCTGTTCCAAAGAAAGGGTGGAAAAACGAAGCCTGGTGGATGTTGCTAGATAAAGGTCACAGGTAAATTGGGCTACAGTTGGGGAGGGCAGTTACCCTTGAACTGTGCACAGACTGGTGTGGATGGAAGAGCATGAGAAGGGTGTGAACAGCAGAAAACAGGTGGGAAGGCCTCCCCAAAGCAACCAAAGTTCCTCCCTGCCTTTATGGCCCTTTGCTTGCCCTCCCTCTGCCCCTCCCACACAGTTACTTTAACATCCTTCATCACCTCTGCTGCCTCAATCGGGCAAGACCTGACCAATGTGGACAGGTCAACACCAGTGAGCAGGTGACTGGAAGCCCAGCGGTAGAATGTGGAACATAAGGTTGTCATGGTCCTTTGTTTACCTTTCCAGGGCTTGCAAGACCCAAGGCTCGACAATGTCCACAGCCACTGAGACAAGTATCAGACGTGCAAACATCTGCACACTTATATTTTGCCAAGTACAAAGTTTCAAGCCCCGGAAGACAAGGTCCTACTGTGGTTAACACTTACAGCAATGCAAGACTCCTATGGTTATTCAATAAACGTTTGTTCTGAATGAGAGCAAGCCTGCCTGGGACCATACTCTTTGGCTGCTGTCTCCTGAACGTGGATATGGTTTTCCCCTAAGGAAAGTGCTTCTATCAACACGTTTGACTTTTGAATTTCCAGATGGGAATGAGGCATTCTGATGAGAACGGTACCGGTCCCGCTACCACCTTGTGGGTAGGAGAACTCAAAGCCTCCAGTCTACTTTAGTTTCAATTAAATTCAGGAATTCCAATCAGGAATGGATCTGGCACTCTCCCCAGTGTGTGCAGTTACACCCAGACTTGGTTACTCCCAGCAGCCCCTGGGCAGACTCCATTTTTCACAGTTGTTTATCTGTTTGTCTAGCACTCAATGTGTTGGTCCCAGTGTCTAATACTTATTAGAGGAAATCTTTGACAGAGTATCATCTTAATTGGAGATAACCCAAAAGATGATGAAAAATCTCCTTTGTCCCAAACTCCTGACCACAGGATAACCAAGGAAGTTGGATCATTAGTGCTGATATGAAGACCTCTGTCTTCAACCTCTTCTAGGAACCTCTGCAGACTTTTTTTGTCCCTACTGAATACAATTCTTTTTTTTTTTTTTCACTTTGTCTTTTCTTTTACACCTATCATAACCTCCAAACAAGTCATCAAAAATTCTCTGTAGACATCTTGAAAGCTGTGAAATAGACCTTCACATACTCTACTTACTCATGTATTTTTGATATTTGGGCTCTTTTGATTTTTTATTATGATAACTAATGCTATACTGAATAAATTGTGGCTTAATTTCCAATTTCTTTAGGAAGGGAGACCCAGGGCCAAAGAGTATGAAGATTATTTTAAGAGTTGTAATACAATCTATACAGGCTTTTAATGCCCCTCCTTATAAACCCACTCAGTTCTTAAGGATGGCACAGATAATACAAGACAAATTCATCAACACATTCAACTTTTGGGTAAAGTGACCTGTGGTGAGCTGGCTAGGGGAAGGAAGTCAGTTTGAGAGTAATCTGCCTGATACTGCATATGCAGAAAGATACTCCAGTGTAAACTATCATGTGTTGATTATATCTACTTATTCTTCAAGGTCAAGTTCATGTGCCACCCCTCCCATAAGATAGACAAATGCTTCTCTGTAGCCTAAAGCAGCTCTTATCCCTCTCTGGGCCCTAATATCTCTAAGGATTTTTTTTTCTGCTGCTTACTACTTATATGATGGATTTTCCCCTCAAATAGGACTATCTTTAGGGGTTTTGCTATTTATAAAAGTAAAATGTGCTTAATGTAAATATTGAAATTGAAAGCAAAAAATAACTCACCCTTATTGCCCATGTTTTCTTTTTTAAAAAACCCCATATATTAGCAGGAATAAAATGCACATATATACTCACATATTAAAATACACTTAAAAAACACTTAAAAATAAACTGTATATGGGGCGCCTGGGTGGCGCAGTCGGTTAAGCGTCCGACTTCAGCCAGGTCACGATCTCGCGGTCCGTGAGTTCGAGCCCCGCGTCGGGCTCTGGACTGATGGCTCAGAGCCTGGAGCCTGTTTCCGATTCTGTGTCTCCCTCTCTCTCTGCCCCTCTCCCGTTCATGCTCTGTCTCTCTCTGTCTCAAAAATAAATAAACGTTAAAAAAAAATTTTTAAAAATAAATAAATAAATAAACTGTATATAATGTTCTGTACTCGCCCCCCTTAACTCAACAATTTGTTCAACAATATTACATGCATCGATATAAAAAACTGTTCATCCTCCTTACCAGGTACATATATTATTCCATTATATGGTCGTAGCAGAGCTTAAGATGGTCTCCTGTTACAGGATTTCTATATTTTCTCTATTATAAACAGTGCCATATATACATTCTCATACTCATGGTTCTGCTGGTATCTGGCTTTAAATAAATAGCTAGGGGTGCCTCGGTGGCTCAGTCGGTTAAGCATCCAACTTCAGCTCAGGTCATGATCTCACAGTTCGTGAGTTTGAGCCCCGCGTTGGGGCTCTGTGCTGACAGTGCAGAGCCTGGACCCTTAGAGCCCACTTCAAGTTCTGTGTCTCCCTCTCTCTCTGCCCTTCTTCTGCCCTGCTCACACACTCTCTCTAAAATAAATAAACATTAAATAAATAAATAAATAAATAAATAAATAAATAAATAAATAGCTACAAGTGGTCCTGCCTCTCCAAAGCGCACAGATCTTACATGTAAATGCCTGGCCTGGGTGCTGGGCTAACCCGCCCTCAGGGTCTAAAGGAGCCAGGAGGTAGACCTTACTTGACCAGTCTGTGTGTCCTGGAAAAAGCCTAACAAAGCAGATTGCCCTGGGCATGGTCCACACTCAACAAATTAACATGGTAGGCAGGAACAGAGTTTAATTCTATTTGCAGTGCCATTTATTCATTTATTTTTTAACAGTAGCAATTAACCAGTTACTCTGCGTGCTCAGCCCTGGACATACATACAATAGTAAGCGGCGTGTGGCAGACCCCCGTCCTTAAGGAGTGTGCATTCTGCAAGCAATGCAGGTACAGACAGAGGCCAGCCGAGTAATAAAGGAATAGTCTGAGTGTTTCATTCCAAGGACAAATGAGTAAGAAATTATGGACATGGGATCAGTTATCCCATGTCTCTATTGTAGCTTTTCCCAAAGTACATATCACAGGATGAGATTTTCTTGGTCAGGGTCCTTTGAGAAATGCTGTGCTTTCTAGAGTGACCCCTGATATCCACAGGGCACGTTAGTATGATAGAGGTCCAGGAATTCCCCAGTTTTTTGGATACAGAATCCTTTTGCAGCAACTTCTGTCAACATTCCCTCCCTTCTATGTGAGACGTTTTGGAACCCACTGCTCAGGGTGCCTGGGTGGCTCAGTCGGCTAAGTATCTGACTTCAGCTCAGGTCATGATCTCATGGCTTGCGAGTTCAAGCCCCATGTTGGGCTCTGTGCTGACAGCTCAAATCCTGGATCCTGCTTTGCAATCTGTATCTTCCTCTTTCTCTGCCCCTCTCCAGCCAGTGCTCACTCTCTCTCTCAAAAATAAATAAACATAAAAAAAATGGAACCCACTGCTCCATGGTGCATGGTATGCCAACGAGAGTGGAATATCACCCCTTATTATTCATTCCCTTGCTCTAAGGTACAGGTAGGAGGCTGGGGGATATGGCAGGGATCTACATTTTGAGCTGGAAAACAATTAGAAAGTTTATACACCGCAATTTAAATGAGATGGCTATTAGTATGAAAACATTCAGTTCCATAGTTCAACTTGGCAACTACTTAAGAGGTCCAACTCTGTGCCAGACACCTCAAGAAAGATACAAGCCAAGACCTTCTAGAAGTGTCTGTCATTATGCACTGGCTGTTGCCCTGGGAGAAGAGCTCTTGCTTGGCAAGGAGCAGGGTGAAGGTGTGGAGATCTCTTTTTACCCAAGAGAATGTTCACTTGTGGGTCTCCTCTGATACACTTATAGAGAGCAGTGTGACCTAAAGTGGCAGAAACCATTATTGCAGAGAATCCAAAATGGCACCAGGGCTTGGTTCCTATGATTTGGCATCAGCATTCTCCTTCAGTTTGGGTCCCCAAGTTCCATCTATGGCTATTCGCAAAGTGGAGCACACGGTCCTGGGCATCCGTGGGTCATTTCTTGCTCAGGCTGATATGGGTGCATGGCGTCTTGCCACAGGCCTACCCTTCATGCAATCCTTACTTTCCTACTAGGCTCACCTAGGGGCCAAGTTAAACCTTTGCCCTCACCCCTACACTCAACTGCTTACCAAGTTTTGCTGATTCCATCTTCCAAATCCATCCATTGCTTTTCCATCCCCACTGATGCCACCCTGTCCAGGACACCAGACTTCTCATGTGAGTCACAACAACATTCTCCCTTGGGGGGCGTCTAGCCCATTCCACCTGGCCCTCCCCCCCCCCCCCCCCCCCCAGTGTAGTCTCTACCCAGCAGTAAAGGGACTCTTCTAAATCACAGCTCTGACCTGGACCACTCTCCTCGGATAACTGTGTTACTCTTAGGGAAAACCAGGACCGCTCCGCTGCTTATGGTAAACTCCACACTCCAACCCTGAGTCTAACTAGGCCGAGTTCTCACTAGTTCTCTGATGGCCTGTGTTCTCCATGCTGAGGAACGCTCTACCTCCCCAACACCAGCTAGCCTTTACCTCTTCTAATTCTTGGTCGACTTAGGTGTTATTCCCTTTACCCTGTTACTGCCTATGGCCTGATTGTGTCCCACTGTTGCAGCTCTTATGACATCACACTGCAATTGTTTACTCAAAGTGCCTCCTCACTAGAGGGCGGCCAATGTGTCAGACTTCTTTCCTGCTGAATTCCCAGAACCCAGCAAAGGGCCTGGCACAGGGTAAATGGCCAAAAAATGTTTGTTGATTAACCCAGAAAGATCAGTTTTTGCCCTCAGGGTTAGCATCAAACACCTAGGTCGCTGCTACTTCAAGCACAGACCGTAGCTCGCTGCTGGTCACCTCATCTCCGGTTTCCTTTGACTCAGATTGAGAAAGGTCTGCTCTCTACCACATCTCCTTGGAACTCAAGATTCTGCGCATTTGAGACTTTCAGGATTTGGTTTATTAACTGCGTGCACATCCCCTGCTGCGGCATTTGCTGATGGGCCTCTTACTGGTGGTTAGTGCTAATGCAGCCATAGTTGTCTCTGGGCAACCGCGATCTCAGCCACTACAAGTGACGCTGCCTCAATGTGGATCTTTATCAGGCCCCAGGCCCCTGTGTGAGCACATCTCTGATGTCAAACCTCTTAGAAAACAAGCCCGTGCCCCTGCAATGTTTGTTCCTTCCACTCTCTGGAGGAAGGCAAGGTCCTTTAAAACTCTGACCAAGGGAAAACGCTCACCAAATGACTACCCTTGGGCAAACCCACAGGAAGAGATGGCAGGAGATACAGAGTTTTACAGCATCCTCCCATCATCACTCAGGGACGCTGGCTTTTATTCAGCCTCAAAGACTGGTGAAACCTATGGAACATCCTGAAACAGGTGGAGACAGATGGCCTGTACCAATAGGGGCCTGTCTTGGGAAAGTGAGCAGATACCAGTCTGCCTTCCCCACCTGGTGCGAAGACCGGAAGCTTGGCTTTCCGGGGGAACCGGTGGCAGACTCCAAACTCCCCCACTCAGTGACAGCCTCTTTTGGGGGCAATGAGACCAAAGCACAGGCTTGAGAGGCACACCCGCCTAAGGCTTGAGCCTGGGGCAGATCATTGCCAGGAATGCAGGGTGCCAGGAACAAGTCCTGGGTATGGGGCCACTGCCGCAGGGCCTGCTCCGTGGTCGGAGAGGAACAGGGGCTGTGAACACGGATGGAGACCAACCACGCCTGACACCCACCGGTCTCTCCCTGCTGGTCCTACCGTAGTCCAAACAGCCACCGCTCCTTGGGTCCTTTTATGCCCCACCCTCCGGAGGCCACTGAGTGGTTTTTAAACCCTCCCTCCTCACTTTTTCCTTTCCTCCTCCCCCGTGTTCTTCGCTTGGCAGTGACCACCCAGGCACCAGGCTCTTGATCATTCTGGTCAGCTGCTGTTCCCTGAAGCATGAGTCACTGCTCTGACAGGGGATAGATACTCTTGCCAGGCAAGGGGGCTTGCAAGGCCCGTCTCACCCAGCGCCCTGTTTTCCTACAGAAACCTTTCGTTCCATAGGAAATGAGGTCACACACCAGAGCACATGGGTAACCGGTGAGAAAATGCTGGCGCCAAGAAGGGGGCGGGTGTCAGAAGTGTGGAGGGAGAGGACCCTAACACACAGGAACCACCAGACGAACCACCTGCTGCTCTGGGACAGCCCAGAGAGGAAGGGGTGCACCTAGCTTTAAAAAATAACCTGCTTTCTTTAAAGCATATGCAGCATAAATGATTTTACCAAGCCAAACTTGCAGGGAGAGTGGCTTATTCACTTTCATGATTTGGAGCTCCTAATCCACCGCCTAAAGGAGATCAACACACAAAACGGCCCCAGAGGGGTAAAGAGGGGCGGGGCGGGGCCGCCCGGGCAGCCAGGCAAGCTCACTTTCCGGGAGTGGGAGAGGAGGTGGGTGGGGGTGGTGGTGAGGGTGGGTGGCGCTGCTCTGCCCGCTCCACCCGACTCCTCGCTCCAGGGCTTGGCTGCAGCCCGGCCTGACCTTCCAGGTTTCGCTGGCAGGAGATCAAAGTGCCGAAGCCACAAACACAGCTCAGAACTCGGAGGCCCCGGCGGCCTCCCCCCAGGGTCCCCCCTTCCCTTCCACCCTCCAGCTTCAACCCCTGGCCCTGCTACTCCACGCCCTCCTTCAGAGTCCCTCCCCCTCCGCTTCCCCACGCCCCCCAGTCCTTCTCCCCACTCAGTAGGGCCGGCCTTTGGGGGCGGGCTCCCATCTGCCCTTCGCCGACCCTACCGGGCTGACCGCGCCCCTCCCCATCGGGAGAAGGTATTTCTCGCCTTAATTAAAGTCATTAAGCCTCCAAAGGCTCCTGCGGGCTGCTGGTTCTGAGCTCCAGAACCAGGAGGATGCATTTTAAGTCCTAGTTAAGATTATGCTGATCTATTTAGGAGGTATGTAGCAGCGAGAATTCAGCGGTTAAGTTAGTGGTTAAGGCTGCCTCCGTTTAAATAGTATTATTTATTCCCCAAATATGTAGCAGTCCCACTTAATTTCTCCTAATTAAAGGAATCATCAGAAAAGGCTGGAGTCCGTGGCCATGTCACGGCGCCATTGCACAGGTTGGTACCCTCTTCACAATCAGAAAATGCTGGGTTCAAACGGAAAATGCATTTCCCCAGATCTTAATCTTAAACAGAGACATTTTACACCAGTTCCAAGAAACACAATGATTCTCTTTGTTTTCACACCTGACAAGGAGCACCCCAACCCAGGAAGCCTGTCCACACCCTCCTTTCCATGGCCACTGCTGGGTGAAGGGATGTTATGGAAAAATGTCTGCAGTCGGGTTGTTTGATGGGATGTCTATGCCTGGCAGAGAAACTTTTGGAAGAACTTGTTAGCTGCTATCTTGGGTTGAGTTTCCAGAAGTCCCACTTCAGGGCCAAATCTTACAAAGTCAACAACTAGAAAATTTAAACAGGACCACTCCCTTTTCTGCATATGACAGGTAACACTTGTTTAATAATCATTGGCAAGTTAATTGGGTGGCATATTTGGGCTTAACAAGGAACAACAGTGCCTACAAAGTCTGAAGACCCCACAGCCTCCCTTCTGTCTTGAGAGGTGGAGGGCAGAATCTTTGAGGGCTGAGGGCTGGGCTCCTGGCTACTGCAGCCATCAAGCAGGGCAGACTTGGTTCTCAACCTTGGCCCACTGAGGAGGCAATTGGGGAAGATTTAAAAAATACCCTGCCCCTAGAGATGATGATTTCATCTCTGTGGAATGGAGCCCCGGCAGCAATATTTTTCTAAAAGTTTCCTAGTTAGTTTTAAAATTCAGGTAGGGCTGAGAGCCACTGAGCTCCAAACTGCAGGAAGCCCCTGGGATGGCTGTCAAAAATGCACATTCTGGGGCCCCTCTTCGGATTCAGTTGGACTGGTGGAGGTCCAGAAGCTATCTAAACAGCACATGGGCAATACTTAACGATGGGGCAAAGGAAAAGTGTTAGCGAATTCCTGCATTAGGTGGTACGCTGTTTGAAAAAACAAGATTACTCTGATTATATGATTTTCTTATTTGTACTAAGAGGAAGAGAACCTGAATGAAAGAATGTTTGCATGCCTGAGGCAGGCTTGCTCCTAACATTGGAGGGAGTTGGGACAAGATCCAACAAACCACGAAATAAAATATATGCTACCCTTCTATCTTTATGTACACCTTCATAAAGACCCGAAACGTCACGTTCAACTGAGATTTCTCTAACTCCCTGGAGTTCCTCATCAGAACATGTCATTGTGGAGAAAGCCAACTCCTGACCCACCTTGCATTTCAAGAGGACTTGTACACATGGGCATAAACACCCCAGCCTCGAGGCTAAGGTCTGTCTATCCTCCTTGGGAAGAGGGGTAGGATCCCAGGGGAGTCGGCTCCCAGGAGGATGGTCCTGGACAAGAGGTCTGCCAGGTGCCGGAAGCCAGCACTGGCTCATCTTGGGGGAATTTGGGATCCCGGGAATGGTTTATAGAAGGGGGCTTCCTTTGGACTCTTCACCCAGTGGCCAGAAGCTTCAGAAGCAGGGCCTTTATTGCCTGGTCTCAGGACAGTACTGGCCCAAAGCATCAGACTCCAAGAGGGAAAAGTGAGCAAAGCACCTATTATGCACCAGACAAGGCAGTAGGTGCTTTCAAATGGCATGCAACTCTGTAGTCAAGGGAGTGTTGACTCCCATTTTATAGCTAGAGGCTCAGAGGTGACCTCACAAAGCCACGAAGTAGAGAGGTGACATGTGACCTCATCCTCTCTGTAATCCCAGGCTACAGAAATACTGTGGTTATCCTAGGGCTTTCCATAATCAAGCGTGATAGAAATGTGTGCACATATATCAACATGAATGCTGAATCTCTAAGTATTCCATTAATAGCTTATGTAAGTATTGTATTTCCCAATCTTACAAGGCATCCAGATAGCTCTTACCTAACCCATTTGGACTCCCTCATCTTTAAAACTCTCTTTACAAATGTCATGCAGCTCATATAGTCAACGTAAAGAGAGGTGGCAGGGTGGAAAATTCTACTGTTGTACAGGGTTAGCTGCTTGAAAGCTCATGTTTTTTTTCTCAGAGGGGCTATTTCTTATTGCCATTCTAGTCAACGCGAGCTCCCAAACAATACAACTTTTACTCTGTACACTTCTTAAAGATCTACCAAGGTGGTTCCAAAATGGTTCCCCATGTGCCCTGTCACATTGTGTCCTTGAATCTGTGACTTGGTATCAGTAGAATTTAGGAATGATATGGCTCCATTGTCTCTCAACTTCACACCAGAATCACTTAAAACAGCAAGAGAACCAAACCCCTCTCTCTAGAGAAGGGCAGAGTCCCAACCCCCTCACCCTGAGTCACACCAGTCTTATCTGGGAGCAGTCAGTTTGATGACACCCCCGACGAAGGTGGCCTCGAGGAAGAACACAGCCTGAAGGTGACCCGTGAATGGACGGGGCGATCAGGGAAGGGGCAAGGGCAGGGGGAGGAGCTGTCACCTCACACAGCTCGGGCTGAAATCCTGGCTCACCTTGCCAGCGCTGTGAGCAAGACTGCGGGCAGACTTGACAACCTTTCTGTGCTTCCTCCATCTGTTCAATGCGGATCATGCTAACAGGACGTATTATCACGATTGTTGAGAGAGGTCAGGAGACTAGATGAGAAGATGCCAGTCGACTGGCAAGTGCTGAGATGCATGCACTATGTGTATCTCCTGTGGGCACCTGGCCCCTCCCTTGACTGTTTGCATACAGGATTCTTCTCTCCAGGAGAGAGAGCCCAGTTCCCACACAGAGCGGCAGGCAGAGTCACAGAGACTCCACCTCTGAAAGGTTCTGGAAGTCAATGTGTCTCTGCCGCGCATCACATACACACAGGAACGTCACAGTTGGGGGCAAGAAATGATGCCATGGCACAAAGCAGGAGGAAGGCGGTCAGACGCCCAGGGGCATACTGGGATATCCTGGGGAGCTATTTAAAAATATTGGGGCCCAGCCCTCCCCAGAGACTGAGGGGCACTGGGCTGGAGGTGGACCTGGCCTCCAGAGGTTTGAAAGCTCTCTGGGTTGATCTGTAGGCATAGCTAAGATAAATAACCACAGGGACCAAGACCCTAAGGAGGTCAGAGGAGAGACGGTGGCAGGGAGTGTGCTTAACTCCAACTCATCATTCCCTCCCAGAACTGCCAGATTCCTTTCTCAGTTATACTATTTGGTTTCTAGAAACCCACTTACGCTATCTTACCTCAGACTTAACAAGAAGAATGTACTTCAAGGCAATCAACAATTGAGCTTCCTGTGATCTGGCTCTGGGAATGAGACCTCCCTCCCCCCAACGCAGAAGTCTGGGTCCTTCACAGTCAAAGGTCTCAGAGGCGGTGACTATCACAAGCCCCTAGACTGGCACCTGGAATCCGGCAGGCAGCAAATGCTGTGGGGAGGGGCTGTGGGCACAAGAGCCAGTCTCTATCCCATATGGGGCAAGCTTTTGGGGTTCACAGTAGAGGTTCTCCTAGCTCCTTAGGTCCAGACCTTTGGCTTCCACTCCTCAGGGGTCCCAGGACCTCAAACAGGGGTCTCTACCCCCTGGCAGGACAGAGCCACAGAATGCAAGTTCCAGAAGTGTCCTCTGAGATAACAACATGATAAAAGTTCTGAAAGATATGAATTCCAGGGACACCATTTTCAAGTTGAAGTCCCATTTTTCTTCACAAAACACATCCTTTCTTGAACTAAAGCCCTCAAACACACTCTGGGCTGAGTTAGCCAAGTCACAGAACTTGGATGCCAACTGCCCAGCTAACATCCACGTCTCTGCCAGTAAATGATGACAGCATTTGCTATTAGGAACAATTCTAGTGACACGGGCTGGGAGTGTGGAGAGGAGATACCAGATGTAACAGCTGAGATCACGGGTTAGTCTGTAAAACAGAACAGGAGTTAAACCCAGGAAGGCCTTGTCTTAATGTCTGAATAAAAGAACAAGTCCTATAGTCATATCTCTATAGGCCAACAAGCTGAAGGCCATGAAAACTATACTCTTATTTCTTCCAAATGCATTCTAGTCCTGGTGCTTAAGTCACCACAATGGTGGTGATGATGGAAGGGGAAGGAGAAAAGCTGACCCAGGCACCAAGGTGGCCTTCCTCAGGCCAAGAACGGACAGGAGGTGAAGGGAAAAGATGCTGTTGGGCACCCCCCAGGGGCAGCAGCTATAGTACTTCCTGCTTCCTGTTTGAAGTCCCATCCATGTCCCTCTGTTTGGGCTACAAAGCAATATGGGGAGCGCAGTCCTTGCCTGTGCAGAGCTTAGAGAAATGGAGCTACCCCGTTTCCAGCAAGGGAAACAAATGAATCCAGAGCTCAACAGTGTGGGGACACCTTGAAGGGTGCTGAGCTTGGATGTGGATGTGGATGTTACGGGGCTGGTGTGGTCAGGAAGTACTTCATGGAGACCAAGCTGCCCAAATGAAGAAGGGAAGGCTGGCCAGGAGCTGGGCACACAAGGTGCTGGCTGAGGCTCGCAGACCCTACAGATACACCAAGGACCAAGAAGGGAAGAGGTTCACAAAAGGCAATGCTTGGTTACATGGGGACTATCCATTACAGTCCACGCACAAGGCCACAGTGTAAACACTGGCCACCATTTATTAACTAGCCTTTCTCTCGGTGGCAGTCAGCATGCCCCCAGGTTAGTTTCTGGTATACAACACAGCATTCACACACAGCCCCTATGGTTTACTAACACTTCTGGATCACTGACCAAAATTCCATTTTCTCTGGAAAGGGTTCCCTGACCCCTGCAAATAAGGTTCATTTGGGTGGCTAGGTACTTCCAGACAAAAAACCTAATGTGACTGTCTTTCCTACGGTTTATTCATTTAACACATACTTGTTGAACCCCTACCATAATGGTACCATCGTATGCTGAAAAGACCCATCCTAAGAGATCTAGTCCTTCTTCTCAAGGAGAGCCACTAATCACACTAGGAACCATATGCACAGCAAGAAATACTCCTTAAATGGAAGAAAAGAGAGAGGAGGAGGAGGAGGAGGAGGAGGAGGAGGAGGAAAAATGGTGCCTGCTGACAGGGTCCTCGTGTCTCCACTTTATGTCAGACCTCACTTACCACTCGGTGGACGGCACACCTCAGCATGCTGCCTCAGAATCCTTGCACAGCAAATTCTAGAACATCTATTCCATACGAACACTCATATCCAACTATAAATATAGGGGCAATTATTGTTTCAAGAAAGCAGATTAGTTTTAAAGTATAGTTGGATAAACTTTAACAGTGCAGAAAATTGAAAAACCCAGTTAAAGACTTTAAAAGTCCTTAGGATGAAAGAGGAGAAAGGGACCATGAGCCACAGAAGGTGGAGTTGGGCTGGATCGCTTCCTTTGGTCAATAACAGGTCTATGACTGTGTCATTAAGAAAAGGACTTCTTGCAAAGGAACAGCTTAATCCCAGGAAAAGGAAAGAGTAAAAAGGTTACATTAAGGGAATCAGGGATAATCTCTATCAATTACCCAGAGCCTTTCCTGTTGGGGAAGTCTCAAAAGAAGAACAGGAAAAGAGCTGGGTCATGATCCAGGTGCTTACGCTTTGTTTTATGATCCAGGAGTTTGGCAGTCTGGTTTCTGGGGGAGTGGAGAGAGCTAAAACGGCAAGTGCTCCGTAACCCCCCAAACAAGCAGATTGTTACAGAATATGGCAGTGTTGGCTCGACAGGAACCCAACTATGGCAGGCACGGGGGACCGGCTGGCATCATTCTGAGGCTAAACAAGTCCAACTGCATACCCTCCAGCATCTGGGACGTTCGAAAAGACCAGTGAGCCAAATCCAGAGAGAGAGAGAGCAAGCCTGCTTCCTGGCCCCCAAAGCCAATGAGGCCCAGCTGAAGAGTCACTGCAGTCCTCATGCAGAGGGACAGAAGGGGCCTGTTAGGCAACAGTGACCTCAACTATGGTCCATCAGAATCGATTAAGTGCCTCTCAGTGCTGGAATGGGATTAAAGAGGACCTAGTCCCACATCCTCGATTTGCAAAGGATACAGTGACTTCCCGAGGTCAGAGAATGCTGGCAGCAGTGGAGGGCGTTCAACTTAGAGCCGACTGCATCCTGTCAACCCTGCCCCATACTTCTTTAGCGTCCATTAAGTTTTGCCATGTCCAAGTTTTTCTTTTTGGGGAATAATCAAAACTTAGGGGCATCCAATGTTAGTTTTCCAAAAATAACGGAAAGATATATTTAACTAGCACCCATTACTAAGAACATAAATATTTTGCGTATTATTTTAAGCAGTTGTTACTAGAACGTTCCTGTGCCGAGAGATCTGAAGCCAAGCACTTACGGAGAGGATTATTAAAAAACTGACCTGTGAAAGGAAGAAGGCTTGATTATAATGGACTTGCTAGCAGACAGGTGTACAGGAGTTTAGAAAGGAGGCGGAGTCTTGAAAAGAAGTATAAATTCAGATAATTCCAAATGTACTGAGTTCACTGTCCAGGTGAGTCCTTTTGAATAATAACAGAAGCCCCTAAGTGTTCCCCCCTATGCTGGGATTAGGACATCTGCCTAATTCAAACTTCTAAAACACAGAGTGGCACAGAGCACCCAGCCCCTGTGACTGTGCTGTTCACACCACACATACAGATAGCCCCATTCTCGTGATGTCATGCAGATATGCTACATTAAGATATGATGATAGACCAGGACCAGCCAAGACTAAGAAATATTCAGCGTCCCCAAGCCCCGAGCCCTACTTGGGTCCCAGCTTGGAGAGAAAGTGTGCCCAGGATCAGGGCCTGACAGTCAAGAGGAGGTTAGGTTGGGGGGTCACATTAACATCTAACAGATGAAGTTACAGATTAACTCGTCACTGGTATTGGTTGGTTAATGTACAATTTTGTAGGCAACTTCAATAGTCCTGGCCCAAGTTCAGAGTTAAAAAAAAAAAAAAAAAAAGGCAGTGTGCCCTTTTCTCATTTAGAATTTAAAAAGTGATGGGAAGGAATAAACAGATACATACAACCAACACGAAAAAATCTCAAAGTAATTATGCTGAGTGAAAGAAATGAGGTTAAAGAGTACATATTTGCATGAGTGCATTCATATAAAACTCTATAAAATTCAAACTAATCTACAGTAGGAGAAAGCAAATAATGGTTACCTGGGGATTGGGGAGGAACAGAGGGGAGGGGTGGGAGGGCCTTCAAAGGGGCAGGAGGGAGCTTTTTGGAATGATAGAGTACATTGACTGTGGTGATGGTTTCATGACGGGGGTGTGTGTGTATGTGAAAACTTATCAAATTATACACTTTATTATTTTTTTTATCAAGAATTTATAACATCCATTTTTAAAAGTTTATTTATTTATTTTGAGAGAGACAGAGAGAAAGAGAGCATGAGCAGGGCAGGGGCAGAGAGAGAGAGACAGACAGACAGAATCCCAAGCAGACTCTGCACTGTCAGCGTGGAGCAGGATATGGGGCTTGTATTCACAAACCGTGAGATCGTGACCTGAGCTGAAACCAAGAGTCGGACGCTTAACTGACTGAGCCACCTAGGCGCCCCTACACTTTATTTTTAAGGTTTATTTATTTTTGAGAGGGAGCGAGAGCACGAGTGGGGGCGGGGGACAGAGAAAGAGAGGGACAGAGAATCCGAAGTGGGCTCCTTGCTGACAGCAGAGAGCCCAGTGTGGGGCTTGAACTCAGGAACCGTGAGATCATGACCTGGGCGGAAGTCAGACGCTTAGCTGACTGAGCCACCCAGATAGGTGCCCCTCAAACTATACACTTTAAATATGTCCTGCTTATTCTAGGTCTATTATACTTTAATATAGAACTTTAAAAAAAAAATAGATGGGGGGAAGAATCCACAGATATTTTTTCCCATGATTCCTCTAACTTCTTAAAAGTAAAATTTTAATGACACAAAGAACTCTTTACCACGTGATGCTGGCAATTTTAGCTAATATAGGTAAATTCTAAAGCTGGTCTAAAAAACTATCCAGACTGAGGCAGATAATACCTCCTTCTGATACTCTAAAACTGTCTTCAGTATTCTAAAACCAGTCCCTCTCTAAGCTGGGTGAATGGGAAAGGGAGACTGGTAGCACAGTGCCTGCATGGACTCTGGGAAGCAGGCAGATCCCAGGTCAGTATCCATGAGAGAATATTACCTTAACACAAAGATGATCAGGACTGCGTGCGTGTGTGTGTGTGTGTGTGCATGCGTGCGTGTGTGCGTGTGCGTGTCTCTCTCTCTCTCTCTCTCTCTCTCTCTCTCTCTCTCTCTCTCTCTGCAGTTGCTACTGCTGCCCACAGTTGGGGGAACCAGTGGCCTGAGGGCTTTTTTTTTTTTTTTTTTAATTCACGGTTCTCTTACTAAATTGATGCCCTTAGGCAAGTCACTTCATATCTGATCCTCAGTTTCCTGATCTGTAGAACTGGAACAGTGGTAGGACTTTATTAGGTTGTTGAAGGGATCAAATAGTTCAGAGGTATAAAGCGCTTGGCATAGTTTGGGCACATGGCAGGTGCCAATGGCAGCTGTGATTACTGTTCAATGATCTAGTCCTAAATGAGTAACAGCACTAAAAGATATTGGTTGTTGCCAATCGGACAAAGGCTGCTTTTTTTTTTTTAATATTTTTTCAATGTTTATTTATTTTTGAGAGAGGCAGAGACAGAATGCAAGTGAGTTAAGGACAGAGACAGAGGGAGACACAGAATCCAAAGCAGGCTCCAGGCTCCGAGCTGCCAGCACAGAGACCGACGCAGGGCCCGAACCCACGAACCGTGAGATCATGAGCTGAGCCGAAGTTCGACGCTCAACCGACTGAGCCCCCCAGGCACCCCTGGACAAAGCTGCTTTGAGAGAGGGAACTTATGTTTGAGTTTTGAACCGGATATATGAACTGTCTTTAGTAATTGCTTTATTTAGCTTGATGCCATGAATACGAGTGTCATTGTTGTCCCCTCCACTTGGGCTTTTGTTTAGAGCTGAACTGAAACAAATATCCTCCATAATTAGATGGGTCATCAGAATTTAAACTGCTCCACTGTGATCTTCAATCCTTCCTGGCTCAATTGAGTGTTACACCAAAGTATCAAATAGCTCCTCCTGCCAAGAGTTACAAGAAATTCACACCTGTCAGGGTAGACTGAAAAAAATGGGCACAATACTTCTCCTTTCAAGAGGTGGAGCTTATTTGGAGTCACTGGGTGGCTGTGGGTTAAACGTCTGACTCTAGACTTCGGCTGTCATGATCACATGATTCATGGGTTCAAGCCCCACATCGGGCTCTGCATTGACAGTACAGAGCTTGGGATTCTCTCTTACTGCCCCTCCCCTGATCCCTCTCTCTCTCAAATAAATAAACTTAAAAAAAAAAAAAAAAAAAAGAAAGAAAAAGAAAAAGTGGAGCATCTTTTTTGGTCCTTGAATCTGGGTTTGGTCATGTGGTTTGCTTTGCCCAATGGTTCATTAGCAAACATGATGCATGCAGAGGCTTGGTAAGTGCCTGTGCCTGGGGCTTGCCCTCTTTTGCTGCTGGAAACCCTTAGACTATCATGCGAAGAAGTCTGAGCTAGCCTCCTCGGTGAGGAGAGACCACATGTCACGAGGGCTCAACTGTTCCAAGTGAGGCCCTAACGAACCACCAGCAGACCAGAGAGCGAGCAAACTGGCTCAGACCAGAAGAACTGCTCAGCTGACCCACAGAATCAAGAACAAATGAAAATGATTGCTGCTTTTAAGACACTAAGCTTCAGGGTAGTTTGTTACGCAGCCAAACTCAGACAACACACACACCTGTGCTGAATGAATGCTTCACAGGGTCATGTCACCTCACCCAGGCTGTCCTCCGTGCCGTTCCACAACCCTGTTGACGTGGATTTGTGCGCGTGAAACTGCTTCTCCTTCTCTATATCCAGGTTCCATTTGCTGACATGGTCCCTGCTTGCCTCTGGAAATTTCCAGACACTAAGATCCTGCTTATATATACACTTGTCTCAACTCCTCCTCAGTCTCTTTTTTTGATTTCCCCCTCTCCTCATCCCTTACTTTAAGTTTTCCTTGGAGTCACGTGCTGGCCCCCTTTTCCTAGTCCACTCTCTTCCTAAACAAGCTCACTCAGGCTCTTGGTTTGAACCTACACTCCCACCTAATGGCTTCACAAACGTCATCTCCAATCCTGACCCTTTTCTTGAATTCCAGGACTCCAATTCAGCACAGTTGAAACGGGTCACCAAGTTTTTCTCAAACCTGCACCACTTGACTCACACTAACGGAACTGTCATCATGGGATCCCACACCCTTCTTTCCCCCCTCCACATCCAGGTCGCTCAGATCCACCCTCCACAGATGACCCGCAAGTAGGCTCTCTCCTTTCACCTCCCTGTTTCCAGGCTTTTTTCCAGTCCATCCCATACATAATGCCAAGAGTTACCTTCTTGCCTTTTTCAGAGTCAAGTCCCAACTCCTTACCTTAATGTCCAAGAATCAGCTTAGTTTAGACACAGTCTACCTGGCCTAACCCCTCTCCCACTGCCTGCCTCCAAGCACTGTGTGCTCCAGCCACACAGTTGCCTATTTCTGAAAAATCAAGACACCCAATAACCTTTTTGCTTTTACCTTAATTGCTCTCCTGGACCTTTCTTTACCTCTCAACGCCCTTCTCATGCAAGGACCCACCTAAAAGCCTTTCTGTGCAAAGCCTTGCCCAAGTTCTCCAGAACCATCTCTATACCACTGTAGCCTCCATGTGAGCCCCTCTTATGAACCCTCACTTCACTCCCCCTGGTTGATGGGAATATAAGCATCCTGTTTTCACGTCCCATAGGCCTAACATGGCCACGTGCACAGGAAAGCCCTGCTCTACCCTTGTTTTCTTACCATAACGAAAAATCACGGCATCCCCTTTCCATTCTCAAACGTGTGCTAACTTTGAATGACAATATGGTTACCCTACTTTGGTCTCACAGTGCTTGACACAAATCAGAGGCATAAAAGCCTGCTAATCCAACCCATTTTGGATTATTCTTCGTATTTATTGTTTGACTGTCAGACAACATTGATCTGTGCTCACACTTGATTCACTCAGCCTTCCAGAGACAACCCTGGTGGTGGTACTCTACCAGCAGCTTAAGATCGTACAATGGAGATCACAAACTCTGCCCACAGAGGCCAGGCGTAAGACCGATGGCCGTGGATACGCTGCCGTGGTGTGAGGGGAACAGCAGCACGGTGGGGTCTGTGGCAGGCGAGACCACACACGCCTGTCTGGTGGGAGCAGCTGGCACACGGCTCAGGCCGTCTTCACCAGAGGAGTGGGGCACCAGTGCTGCCAGGTCTTCTGACTTTCCAAGGAGGTAGAAATGTGGATTTTTAAACCTTCCAATTGAAGTGTTGGCAACTGATTTATACTTCGAACACAGAGCAGGTGTACTCTGAATAGCCAATGCCTCACATCTTCAGTCTCCAGCAAACCCACAGATTTCTGCCTGGAAAACGCCCCACCTTCAGGAATGGAAATAAATGAGTGGGCTCCAGAGGTGGGGCTGAGTCTGTCTCTGCCACCCATCAGTTCGGCCGCAAAGATCATCTATGGGGGCAGAGCACCACTATCTCAGTTTGTTTAGAATAAAGGGGTCAGACCCCCTTTCTTTCTAGGTGTTGGTTTCCTTTCCCATTTCCAGTCTCTTAGATGAAAACGTGTGGCAGAGGTGGCCTTACTGCCCCACACTGGGCACACCCCCGAGGACGCTATGGGGAGCTTTACATGGGAAGGAAGTTTCTCCAGCTGAAGTCACAATGCTCTGATACAGCAGCCCCACTCTGCTCTCTGCTCACTACAACCTAAGCCAGCCCTCGCTCAGACGGGACAAACTCTTTAAATCAGAATATGTAAACATCTCATTTGAAACTCCCTGGTTAATCAGTAATCACTCTTAAATACTAAGAGGTCACTCTCATATTAAGGAACAAATACACTTCTGTTTCTATCACCTCTAACAGGTAATTTACAAAAATCCCTAACTTCAAGCTCTATCTCAAGTCTCATTAAATTACCTCTTAAATTTAAGTCCCTTAAATTAACCTTCACTGAACAAGTGGAAGGATGGCCTCATTTCAGGCTTTTCCTACTGTAATTATTCAGTGTTACCAAGACTTTACTGAGTAGAACAAACACAGGAAGTGGGTTCTGGTATAACCTTTTATTTGCTAGAGCTCCCACCCTTTGCCCTAGCAAAGCCTTGTTTTCGGATTCACTTTTTTCTGAAGAGAAAGTTCTCTAACGCATTACAACCTATCTCCACACGTTCATCTTCCTTAGGTGATACCTAAGGACAGTGAAATACCACTTCACTGTCCCAAATGCACCTGTCACGGGCTGGGAGGGCACTTTGTTGGTCTAGTCTCTAGGTTTTCATGCAAACAGGAGGTCAATGCACTGGGAAGATCTGCATGAACTGTGACGACGACCTTTGCCAGTAGAGACATCACTTAGTACTGATCAGTTGACCTCTTGCAACATTATTTAGTTCGGAGTATAAGATGCAACCCTTATCAGCCAAGCCAGGTTTAGTTTTAATCAGTTGTTCCTCCCACCCCCCTTTCCTTCCTTCCCTTCTTAAAGCCACTGGGAGAGGGAAAGAACAAGTCTGGAAGAAAGGATATCAACCCAAAGCAATACTTCAAAACCCGATTGCGATTACACTTTGGATTTCTTTTTATTATGCTTTAGATTTCTTAGGCTACAACTAAGCATTAAAAAAAACCAAAACATCAAATGGTAAGTTTTAGGCACTTATTAGAATAAAGATTTTGCGTACACATCCTTTTACATCACACAGCATATTACATAGCTTTCAGAGGGTTTAAAAGCATTTGTCACAAAGTAGTCAAGTAGATGATATTTAACAAGAGACCTAAAATAAGCAGTTAACTTTCTGTAAGACTTGAGTGTCCCCATTTTATTACTTGCTGGTTACCTCTGCATCCTCTCTACTGACTGTGAGCTCCACGAGGGTGGGGACTCGTCTATTAGTGTCATGCCTGTATCAGCAACATCCAGCACACAGCCTGGGAGATAGGAGCTGCCTAGTGAACATTATGAGTGAATTCCAAAGATGTATTCTGTTCTACGCTAAACTACAAAAAGGGGCTACTTGGAATCGATCTCACTGAACTCCCTGCGCAGCCGGGAGCCTGGGGCATCTCTGCTTCTTATCAAGTGAGAGGGCTGCAGTAAGATGGTCTGCAAGCTCTCATCCCCACCACGGGCAGTTCTGGGCACGGCTGCTGCTGAACTGCCCTTGGTTCAGGGATCCCATAAACATCAGCAATCACATCATCCCAGCCTGCCTCACAGCTAAAGCAGGCCAGCGGCTACTGCTACTGGGGGAAACTGCTGAGGGTGTGTAGGGCATTAGGAAATGACTTCAGATAACTGAGTGACATCAAAGATGCCACTACTATTAATTGCCTTGTTAAACAAAAACAAAAACAAAAACAAAAACAAAGGATATTAAAAAGAAGGGGAGGCACAATCAAAAGTGGGAAAAAACAGTGGTAATTAGAGTGACGCTTCTCAGCTCTTCCTAGGGGCAAGATCTGGGCTTGGATCCTCACTGTTGTCACAGGAGCACTCGGGGTGTCTATATGACTTTACAGCAACCTGGAAATGACCACTGAAGAAAAAAAAAAATAGGGCAAAGATGTTTAGGGAACAAAAATTAAGACTTTTGCACTGTTTTTTTTTCTGAGCATGGAGATACTCTTAACATTATTTTTTTTAGTTGTTTTTTTTTTTTTAAGTTTATTTTGAGAGAGAGAGATAGAGAGAGTGAGCAGGGGAGGGGGAAGAGAGAGAGAAAATCCCAAGCAGGCTCTGCACCATCAGAATGGAACGCGACATGGGGCTCAAACCCATGAACTGTGAGATCATGACCTGAGCCAAAACCAAGAGTCGGCTGCCTAACCGAATAAGCCACCCAGGCGCCCCTATTCTTAACATTATTAACAATGTTTGGCTGTCCTAGTAAAGACTACCATCAAAATTCTGTAATGCCTGTGGTTGCTTATGGAAGAGAATGGTGTATGCTCTGATCCAGGCCCCCCAGGCCCGCCCCGCCGAGGTCCTCATGCTAATGTAGTAAAGAAGCATTGCCATAAATCTAGTATTATTCAATTTACTCCATATCATCATGCTTATGGCCTACAATCTAAAAATCTGTGACAGATTTCAGTTCTTGACATCTGAGTTCCTTTGCAAATCCACTGTCATTACAAGTTTAGCAGGCAACGATCCAAGTTGTTCTTCAGGTACAAGTACAAGGTGACATGCAAATGATCAGCTCTCCCCTCGCCCTTTCAGTTTGATACAGCTTTAAATTAGCTATGAGTAGTATAACCTGGCAAAGATCTGCCAGAACAACAAAGGTAGAGTTGCTATCACCTTCTGCCATGTAAGCACCACACCTTCCCAAAGAACAGACTAAATCAAGGGCATGATGGTTAAGGTTTTCTTTGGTCTTATCTTTTTAAAAGGATCAACGTGGCATCTAAAAACTCAGTTTTCTTTTTATTTGTGGATCTACCTGTTGCCCAATGACTTCAGTTTTTTGTTTTTTGTTTTGACAGAGAGGGAGAAAGTGAGCGAGGGGCAGAGAGAGAAAGAGAATCTCAGGAGAGGCAGAGAGAGAGGGAGGAAGAGAGAGAGAGAGGGAAGAAGAGAGACAGGAAAGAAGAGAGAGAGGGAAGGAGAGAGAGAGAGAGAGAAGGAGAAACAGAGAGAGAGAGAGAGAGAGAAGTGGGGCTCACTTGAAGCGGGGTCGATGCAGGGCTCAAACTCATCAACCATGAGACCATGACCTGAGCCAAATCCGACGCTTAACTGACTGAGCCACCCAGCTGCCCTTTAAGTAGTTTCTCCAAGCACCACTGAAAAGTAAACCAAGAAGGAGGAATTGGAACAGGGACAGTTAGTAACAGTGGGGTCACAGCACTTCACGGTCCTCGTTTTGCCAGGCAGCAAACAGATCGGGCCATTTTTCTCCAGCAGGCTGCAGTGGCCTAACCACAAGCACAGAGCTGAAAAAGAAACATCTTGGGATTCCCTGAAACCTAACTTTAGACAGTATGAGCAAGCTGAGGACTTCTGGGAAAGAAGTGCAGCGGACACACACGTCCGGCACATGACAAGCAGGAATGGGTGGCTCCCCACCAGTGGCAGGGGGGCAGGAGGGGGCGGGTGTAGACTACTGGTTAGGAATCTCTCAGTCTGCCCTTTCACGTACGCAGAAATGGAACAACCACCATCTGTAGGCTCAACTTCTATGTTCAAAGGACAGAAGTGATGAAAGAAGTGAGAAAGAAGAAACAAGGTGGTCTGGGAAGAGCAGGTCTGAAGTTAACTTGGGGTCTGGACAGACTTGGTGGCTGCGGCTAAGTCTCTTCCTCTGAGATTCCGTGCATTCATCTGACAGTATCAACCAGCTCACAGACTTGGGAACATAAATAGTAAAGAAGACTCTGGACAAGCCCAGCCTGGGGCTCAACGTGGAGCATAATGGTTCAGGAGGAGCATCCTTCCTATAGGTGACTCAAACATGTGCAATTTCCCCTCACAGATTCTTGAAGCCATTTAGGCACGAGCGTCCTGTACCAGCACTGAACTTCATGACAAAGAAGTTAACAGCCCTCAGTAACAGTAGTGCATAGAGTACTTGGGCAGACGAAATTCTCATGCCTCCCTCCCACGCTTACCACGTGAAGGGCGACGGCTGCCTCAAGGAACAACTGTCCTGAAAGGCTGAAAAGGGACATCAGTAGTGCTCATTTTAGTTATCCAGAATTGTCTAAAACCGGTTCTATAATTTACTGACAGCCTGATACTCTGGACCCAGAGAACACTGCTCACTTGCCTTTCTAGGACCAAAGAGCAATCAAAAAGAGCGAGAGCATCAGTTCTAAGCCCTTGAAAGGGTACCTGGGCAAGTCAATGATAACCCAACAACAAAGCTAAACTAAACTGAACTGGTGCATGCAGGTCCTCCACATATGTGATGCTTGTGGATATCTGGGGAACTGACAGGTGATCAGTTTGAAAAAGAGCATGGCTCCTCCACTTCACTGCCTAGATCAAACGAGGAAAAGGAACATGTGGAAGGCAGAAGAGATAAGAGGCACCCGCCACCCATTTCAAATCTGACCTTGGCCTTGGTGCCTCAGAGCTGCCCTTCTCCCTTAACTGCTTTGCATTTTGTTCACACTTCTGTTCTCCTCTGGGACTTAAGAAACTTCATGTGCAGTCTAAGCATGGATTTAAGAGTCTCATGGGGTGGGAGGTGGGGGTGGGGTGGGGGCAGTATGAGATCCAACTTGGCCAACAACTTCAAAGACCGGCCAATCCAGGTGACCCAGCCTCTCAGGCCCAGACCAAGCTCTTTGTTTTGGGTTAAGCTGGTGGCAGGGTCCCCCGGCTGTGGTGGGCCCACATTGTCGGCTTGTTGCTTCTTTCCCAAAAGAGGATCTTGTTACAAAGAGAAGCTGGAAATTTCTTTGCACACAAGCAGAGACATGGCGGCCCTGCAAAGGCCCCAGGGTAAGGATTAAAGAAAAACAAAATAGAAACCCTTCCATCTCTAATTAGGGTCTTCATTTGCCAAAGTGCCATTCCCCAGCAGGAGGATTTACATTCAGGCCGTTGCTTGGAGTTACTTGGAAAACCTCTCCCAGCAGGTTGGTTCCTCGGTTCGGGCTCCTCTGAGCCAACAGTTTCTGGTTACTTGGAGTAGAGCTGCCTGCATATTGTTTTAACTGGCCTGGCTTCTGCAGCCAGCTTAGCTGTGTGAACAATCTCCCATTCAGAACCCAAAGATAAAAGCACAGTTTAGTTGAGAAATCTTTTTTCTTTCTCTTTTTCTTTCTTTCTTTCTTTTTTTTTTTTTTTTTAAACTTGGGAATTATAGGTTTTGGAGCTAGCATTATTTCTCTCATACACAAGAGTGTTTTTCCCCCTCCGTCTTGGTTCTCCGCCAGCAAAGGCTGCATCCTGGAGTCCAGCCAGCCGCCAGCCCCCACTTCCTTGCCATTCACACCGTGGGGCTGGTGGCAGCTGGCCATGGAGGCGGACAGGAGATCCCCATTTGCAAGAGGTTCACCACAGAATAGTGTAGCCAGCTTGCTGGACCCCTGCGGCCAGCCTAGGGCACCTTCTGTGCAGTTCCTATCAATTCTCTATATCCACAACGGCACATCTTCTAACACACACATCAAGAGTCTGGCCCAGGCGCCTGGGTGGCGCAGTCGGTTGAGCGTCCGACTTCAGCCAGGTCACGATCTAGTGGTCCGTGAGTTCGAGCCCCGCGTCGGGCTCTGGGCTGATGGCTCAGAGCCTGGAGCCTGTTTCCGATTCTGTATCTCCCTCTCTCTCTGCCCCTCCCCCGTTCATGCTCTGTCTCTCTCTGTCCCAAAAATAAATAAATGTTGAAAAAAAAAAAAAAAAAAAAAGAGTCTGGCCCAAGAAGCAAGATTTCTGTTCCCTTCCGGAATTCACAGGACAAGAGTAAATCATGAACCAAGGCTGAGTAGCAAGATATGTTTGTATCACCTTCTATGTGTAAAAAATGTTACATGATGATGAATTAAGGAGCAAGCACAAAAAAGAGAAGAGACACCAAAGGCACAGGCAACAAAAGAAGAAAAAACACAGAAAGTGGGTTTCCTCAAGATTAAAAACTTTTGCTTTAATTAAAAGATACTACCAGAGTGAAAGGGGACTCACAAAATAGGCGAAAATATCTGCAAATCATATAGCAAAAAAGGGATTAATATCTAGAATACATAAAGAACTCCTACAACTCAACAACAACAAAACAAACAACTGGATTAAAAAATGGGCAAAGGACCTGAATAGTTCTTCTCTGCAGAAGTTATACAAATAGCCAATGAGCACATGAAAATATGCTCAGCATCATCAGTCATTAGGAAAATGCAAATCAAACTTCAAGGAGAAACCACCTCATCCCCTTAAGATGGCGATTATTAAAAACAAAAGACTCAGACAACAATAAGTGCTGATAGGATGTGGAGAAACTGAAACCCTTGTATATTGCTGGTGGGAATGTAAAATGGTGCAACTCTTGTGGAAAATGGTGTGGTGATTCTTCAATGCATCAAGCATGGAATTACCATATGATCCAGCAATTCCAATTCTGGGTCTATATCCAAAAGAATTCAAGGTAGGGCCTTGAAGAGACATGTGTATACCTAAGTCCACCATCATAAAAGGTGGAAACCACTCAGATCTCCCTCGAAGAATGAAAGCAGAAACAAATGTGGTATATACATACAACGGACTATTATCCAAACATAAAAAGGAAATTCTGATACATGCTATAGCATGGGTGAATCTTGAAGACACTGTGCTAAGTGAAAAGCATACACAAGGACAAATACATGATTCCACTTAAAAAAATTTTTTTTAATGTTTATTTTTCACAGAGAGAGAGAGACAGAGTAGGAGCAGGGGAGGGGCAGAGAGAACAGGAGACACAGAATCTGAAGCAGGCTCCAGGCTCTGAGCTGTCAGCACAGAGACCGACATTGGGCCTGAACTCATGGACCGTGAGATCATGACCTGAGCTGAAGTTGGTCGCTTAACCAATTGAGCCACACAGGTGCCCCTTTATATGATTCCACTCCACTTAGATGAGATACCCACAGTAGTCAAATTCAGAGAGACAGAAAGGAGAACAGTGGGTGCCAGGGGCTGCAGGAGGAGGAATGGGGAGTTAGTGTGTGTAAGGGGGCAGTTTCAGGTGGAGAAGATAAAAAATTCAGGAGATGGATGGTGGTGATAGTTGCACAACAACATGAATATACTTAATGCCACAGAATTGTGCACTTAGAAATGGTTAAGGGGCGCCTGGGTAGCTCAGTTGGTTGGCCGTCCAACTTTGGCTCAGGTCATGATCTCATGGCTCGTGAGTTTGAGCCTGCTTCCGATTCTGTGTCTCCCTCTCTCTCTGCCCCTAACCCACTTGCATTCTGTCTCTGTCTCTCTCAAAAATAAATAAATATTAAAAAAAATTTTTTTTTTTTAAGAAATGGTTAAAATGGTAACTTTTCGTTATCTATACTGAATCATAATTTGGTGGGGGGCGGGTAGGATGCAGGATGAAAAGAATTAACACACAAAGGAAAATTAGAGTCCTGTTTATGTTTCATGTTGACTAGGCAAGTTCTACCAAGTACCAACTTTAGCTCATTCCTGTAAAAATTCTCTCAGATTTCACATTTTAATTTCTCTAACACACTAGGTTTTATCCCTCTCTTTCACTTAAATGGCCATCGAACAGCAAAATCTGGCAATATCACAGAAATGTCCAAACTGGTGATCTACTTCTAGATCTCAGTATGTCCTGTTCCCTCTGCTGGGAACATGCTCCCCTCCCCTCCACTGAACGCACCTATTCTGCACACCTCTTGAAAGACTCCCTGGAAATGCCTTCTCTGCCAAGGGGGTCTTCTGCCTGCTAAAACCATGAGGCCCGATCAAGCCACTCTTTCTGACTGGCCCTGGGATACACCATACGTTATTCCTGTTCCTGTTAGCCCTGCATTTGTGATTTCCTACCCATCCTTTCCTTACCCCAAACCCATCCGTTCTTGAAGGTTCTGTTTCATCTCTTCTTAGAAGCCTTCCCCACTAACGCCCTACTGGTCCAGAAAGAAATCTGGGAGAAAGTGATGTCTAAGCCAAGACCTGAGGGGAGTCCATCCCGGTTCTGTCCCCGTGATGGCCTTGCCGTGCCTAAAAGGGTGGGTGCAGCACTGTGGACACGCCACAGCTGCTTGCTGAACATGAAGGGACCAGGACAACCAGGGCAAAGAAGTGTTTAGGTATCTGTACTTCTGAAATAGCAGGTAAATTTAACATCCCCTACATACTCATACCTTAAATTACAAACCCTATAGCTCAACAACTGAATACGCTTTCTTGGTTAACAAAAAAGATTGACCACCTAGATAATCACAGCCACAGAACTCAATTGGACAAACAACAGAACTCAGTTAGAGAATCAATTACAAGTGGTGAGAGGCATCCGACTTCTTAATCCTTCTAGTAAAGCTGCCAACAAGAATAGCCACTGGCGTAACTGATGAAAAACCAATAGCCTTCTTCCAAAGAACCACTAAATGCAAGTCCAGGGCCATCACCAAGGCACTCTTCACCCACATGGATCTTGATGGTACCCAGTCCATCCCATGCCCCTCCCCATTTAGTTTTGTCCAGAGGACACACAGAAAGAAAGGGGTACTCATTTTTTTTAGCCTTGAAGAGCCATGTTCAAGTTAGACAGGGTTCAGGTTAGACACTGGGGAGAAAAGAAAGACCTGAAACTCAAAAGGTTCAAGTGAATCCAGATCGTAAACCCTCTTTCCTAGTTTCTTCAAGACATGCGCCTGACACCTAAAAGAGCCAAAGTAAATCATGCGACCATTAATTTCTGCATGTCAGGTCAGATAAAGAATCTGGAGGAGTTAGTTTAGAACATGGAATAAGAGAAGCCATCACTTCCAGGAAGAGCACTAGCTATCAGCAGACTCAGGATTCCACGACCAACGTGTGGCTGTGGGGCCCTGGCCAGTCTCTGAATAGTTCAGGGTCTTCAGCTCCCACTGGTAACAATACAATTTGGGGCATGGACTCTGCCCACCAAACCAGGACATGGTAGTGATGACATTTTTGAACACAGAGAAATTGTGCCATCCTCGTACGCCCTTCCTCGTCGTCTGAGCACACAAGTGGGAGAGGTACAATTTCAGATAGTTCTGTAAAAAGGAAAGAAACAGAGTTTTTGCAGATGGGGAAAATGAGCAAAAGAAAAAGAGGGCATATGACCAAAATATTACAAAAGGTGAAGATTGGTAGGAAACTGAGAGTTCGAGAAACATCCAGTTTCCCACCCATGCTCTCTGTGGTTCAGTAAGCCCAAGGCAGAACTGAACATCCTGAGCTCCAAGTGAGGGGGGCTGGCCTGGCGTCTAAAATATAAGCTCTTCAGAGAATATTCACCTTTGAATTCCTGCATCATCACGCAGCAGCACCCCAAGATCACAAAACCACTGATTCTTTCTCTCCAGTCACACGTGAGGAGCTTCATTCCTTTGCGCCGTTCAACAAACAAGCAAAAACCAACTTCAAGCCCAGTGGGCCACTCCTCAGGCATCCGTGGCCCAGGAAACGGGGACACATACCCCCACCACCCAGGGCCAGGGTGAGGAAGCCAGTGCCACCTGCCCCGATTTTATTCTCTGCTGGCCCCAAAGACCTCAGTCTGGCTGAGAAAGTCCCACATGAAGTCCGGGTCCACTACCTGTCCCAATTCAAGTCTTCCTCTTTTTTCCCCCTCTCCCACCCCAAATGAGGCCACCTCTTCTCCTTTATAGGCTTTGCTCTTTTAATTTCAGAAAGGCTCCCAAACTCTCAGCAAACTGTAATCTCCATATCCCATCAAAACCTGCAAGGGCACATGTGAGACTCACGGGCCATGGTGTGTGCACATCCACACACTCTGCTGAGGGGTATTTCTGTGAAGTAACACAGCGACGGTCGGCAGAGGCAAGGTTTTCCTCCTGGCAAGCAAGGGTCAGAGGCCTGGCTCCGAGAAGCCGCTTATTGTGTGGCCGCCCGGGGCAGGCAGCAGCGAGGGGAAAGGTTCCCTTTGAAGCACATGGCGCTAAGAGCTTCCCAGTGACCATGGAAACAGGCGCAGTGGGTTCCCAGCCTGAGAACCAGGGAGAGCAGCCGTGATTCAAACACAAAACACACACAGGGTCTGAAAAGCAGAGACAGGAGGGGGCAGGGTGAGGGGCAGGCAGCCCGGGCTGGCAGGAACTGAGCGGCTCCCTGGTAGGAAAATCTGGCCAATGAAGCTGAGCAGGTTCACGGGGTTTCCTTTTCATTCGGGGCTTTCTTCCCGCTCCCGTCATTGCCCCTCGGGTCCTATTCAGCACCTCATCAGATCAGTAGAGCCGGGCCTTTGGCTGGCCTGCTGGCGGCAGGGCCTGAAACCGGGCGGGAGGTGATCAAAGGAGCCGCCAGTGCAGCCGCCACCCTCCTCCCTCCTCCCTGCCCGCCTGCTCGCCCTCCTAGGATGAGGCCCTGCCAAGGTGATCCAGTGGAAGCCACTGGGGGAGGGCAAGGAAGAGAGGCAGCTTTTATGTCTGCCCTTCTGTTAGAAGAGACACAAAGCACAGCTTGAACAGAGACATGCCACTAGCAGGTCAGAGCTCCCTCCTTCTGGGATGTCTCTGTTCTTAAACCAGGCAACGGGGAAGCCACCCAGACTGGCAGGCTTGGGGTGCACTTGGATGCCCAGATCCTGAGCCCAAAAGACTAGCAGCCCTGAGACATGCTGCTTCTCGGCCCTCTTTTTACAACTGCCTGTCTCCCAGGCCTAGAGATGGATGAAGTTACACTGGAGCAGGTGTCCGAGATTCTGTGCCCCATTTCTTCAGAGTTCTAATTTTAAAGGGGTGAAAAAGGGGCACCTGGGTGGCTCAGTCAGTTAAGCATCTGACTCTTGGTTTTGGTTAGGGTCATGATCTCACAGTTTGTGAATCTGAGCCCCACATTGGGCTCAGTGGCTGCTGGTGCAGTCTGCTTGGGATTCTCTCTCTCTCCCTTTCTCTTTGCCCCTCCCCTGCTCGCTCTCTCTCTCTCTCTCTCTCTCTCTCAAAATAAATAAATAAACTTAAAAATAAAACAAAATAAAGTAAAATGGGAGAAAAAGCTATCTGGGAATTTTTCAGCCAGGAAGAGGAAGCAACATCATTAGGATCTGTGGAGGAGAACATCTCCCACTTACTGACAAATATCTTTACTCTCGGGTGGGCCTGGATCGAAGTCCAAGTGTCCTATCTGGCACAGGGTCAGCCGGGACCAGAGACAGAAGTGAGCCCACTTCTCGGCCGGGCCTTGCTGCCATCGCCCCGCAAAGGCAGCCTCCAGCCCTGACCAGTGTCTCTTGAGGAAGACAGTGTTTGGACAGGCCTGTAATTTGAGAAGCCCATTAGGTGCATTCTCCCTTTCTTACCTTTGTTGGGCTGCCAAAATATTTACTTGACTTCTTAACTCTAAATCTCTGAAACACACCTGCACTGCCTAAAACAGGCAATTTTCTTATTTTCTCTTATTCAGAGAAGAGAGCCCAACCTAAGCACTGACGACGAGCACACAGAGGGATGAAGAGGGTGGGGGCATGGTAAGAGATGCAGCTTTAAATAATACAACCGCTTTTTTTTTTTAATTTTTTAATGTTTATTTCTTTTTGAGAGGGAAAGAGAGACAGAGGTGAGCGGGGGAGGGACAGAGAGAGGGGGAGGCACAGAATCCGAAGCAGGCTCCAGGCTCTGAGCTGTCAGCACAGAGCCCGATGCGGGGCTCAAACTCACAACTGTGAGATCGTGACCTGAGCCGAAGTCGGACGCTTAACCGACTGAGCCACCCAGGCGCCCCTTACAACTGCTTCTTAAGAGATGAGTGTCACTGCATTTGTCTTTGGCGGGGAGTTGGGGGGGAGGGGAGGGTGGAGTCTGTGGGGCAGCCTGGACAGTTGAAAGCAATTCCACAGGTAATCCTTTTGCAAAACAAACTGATTCAATTTTGACCTTTAGGGAAGCGTCCCTTTCCATGCCAAGTAAAAATTCTGTGTGTTAGCCAGCTACACTTGTTTTTGTTTTGTTTCTTTTAATCGCAATCGTGATATAAGAGCCAACAACACAGTAATATCAGCAGAAGGACTGAAGGCTGCATGACAGGAAACATGTCGTGCTCAAACAATGAAGAGTATTTGCAGGGCGTTCCATGAATTTCAGATGATGTAAATGACCCAGAATGACTATAAATTTTTTTGGTCTCTTCTTGGTGCTTCTGGCATCACAAAAAAGAACTTGGGTAACTAGTCTCAGTTCCAGTAAGTATGAAGCCGCTGCACAAGCGTCTCCCCTTGCCTCGTGCGCCTATCAGCTTCCATCCTGCCAGGCACTCTCTGAAGCACGCACTTGCCAAGGCTGAGTGGCCTGAAGTCAGACCTTCCAGACAGGCTGTGCTTTATGGGTAGAACTCAACAGAAGGTTCCCTGCACTGCCTGTTGGTGCTGTTTTTAGGAGTAGAGAATCCTGGTCAGTGACCCCCAAAGGCACCTACACCTCCTTCTGAGAACAAGAGCCTAGCCAGGAGAGGAATTATTTTCAGTCTGGTGCTCCTCAGCAGACATTTGAGAGGAAAACTATTTTGGAAACATTTGCTAGATACTGAATATTCTAAAACGGGACTTCTGAGCTGTTATCTTTTCAAAGGCACAGCAGGGGTGGGAGTCTTACTGACAGCTGTCACTCGCCTACATCCTTTCCGTAGATTTCAAAAATGGCACCTCTCTTACTTTTGTTTTGACAGACTGTCTTGTCTTCCCTACTTAGGCCTGCCAGAATATAATCTTAAAGCCATAAGGAACTGGGTACCTAAGGCTGGTCTGCAGGAACATCCCCATTCATGGGTACTTGCTGTGATTCCAGGAAGGGGCAGGCCAGTGTCTTCCAGAACCATCATTAGCTACAAAAAAGGAGGACGCTGGGCAGTAGCTCTGTGGTCTTTCCATATTTTCAACCCAGCCATTCAGCTATTAAGCTGGAACTGAAGTTCTGATCGCCGACATGCCTAGCGACCCACCATCCTGCTGCTGCCATAGGGTATGTGGAGACTGTTGTGGCTTAGATGTCCCAGGTAAAATCAAAGTGTCTGGGAAAGCAGGACCAGCAACAGAGAGAGACCAATGCTTCCTGGCCTTCTGCTAACTTTAAGCTTCAGGAGGGAAAGAGAGATAAATTCTTTATGACAAATCCCAGAAGGCCCTTAAGTATATGACCATGTAAAATACCACAGTAAGGACAACTATGAAGTGAAACAATGAGCCTTCCTTCCAACGGTTTCTTAGATAGGATACTAAAAGCATAAGCAACCAAAAACAAAAAAAAAAACAAAAAACAAAAACAAAAACAAAACCAAACAGATCAGCTGGGCTTTGTGAAAACTCTTGCACAGCAAAGGCCACCTTCAAGAAAGTAAAAAGAAAACCCACAGAATGGGAGAAAATATTTAGAAACCATATATCTGATAAGGGATGTGTATCTAGGATACATAGTGAACTCTCACAACTCAATAATAGATAAATTACCCATTTTTAAACAATGGGCAAAGGATCTGGATAGACACTTCTCCAAAGAAGATAAACAAACTCAATAAGCACGTGAAAAGATGCTCAACATCGTTCACCATCAGGGAAATGCGAATCAAGACCGCAATGAGATACTACTTCATACCCACTAGGACGACTGTAATCAAAAAGACAGATAATAACAAGTCCTGGCTAGGCTGTGGAGAAATCACACACTGCTGGTACTAATGCAGAATGTGTGGCCACTTTGGGAAACGGTCTATGGCAGTTCCTCAAAAAGTTAAACATAGAGTTACCACATGACCCAGCAATTCCACTCTGAGTTATTTACCCGAAAGAAATGAAGACCTAAGTCTACATAAACTCTGGTACACAAATGGTCACAAAAGTATTATTCTTAATGACCAAAGAGTTAGAACAATCTAAATGTCTATTCACCGATAAAGACACCAAAGACCACATATTGTGTGATTCCACTGATGGGAAACGTCCAGAAGGAAAGGGAGATGACTGCAAAAGGATAAGGGGTTTCTTTAGGGGACGATGAAAACATTGATAAGGGACTTGGATCTGTAGTATATAAAGAACATGAAAATACAAAAATTGATAGTAATGGTCGCACAATTCCATGAATATACTAAAAACTGTACACTTAAAAAAACGATTAACCTTCATGTGAGAACAATCTCATCAGTCGTTTCTCTTCTGTTTCTGTACAAAATCCATCTAAATGCATATTTCCAGAACGGAAATGGGTAGGGAAGTTTGGTGGTGAGACAATCTTGGGCAATTTGAAGTTGAAATAGGTTTTGTAGTTGGTATTAACCATAGTACACATTTGCCAATAAAAAATAATGTGCAGGGGCGCCTGGGTGGCTCAGTGGGTTAGGCATTCGGGTCTGGATTTTGGCTCAGGTCATGATCTCAAGGTCGTGAGATCGAGCCCCAGTTGGTTCTGCATTGGGTGTGGAGCCTGCTTCGGAGTCTCAGTCTCTTTCTCTCTCTCTCTCTCTCTCTCTCTCTCTCTCTCTCTCCTCTCCGCCTCTCCCTCCCTCCCTCCCTACTTGTGTGCATGCTTTCTCCCCCCACCCCTCATAAATAAATAAATAAATAAATAAATAAATAAATAAATAAATAAAATAAACAGCATGGTACTGCCCCAAAATGGGATAAAGAATTTATTTGACAGTAGATAATGCAGGATATGACCCTACTATAGAATTCAGGAGAACAGAGTATATTACTCTTTTCAAGGAGGAAGATAAATAAAATGAAGGAAATAACTTAAAAGGTGTTGTTAGAACTTTGAGAGAGAGAGAGACTCTACTTAGCCACTCCCTGATATTACACATCAAAATAAATTTTGAGTCGTTTAAAGATGTGATACATTAAAAGGAAAACAGCAATCACAGAAAAAATAGAAAAGGCAAAAATGACTCTAAGTTTGCAAGAGAGGGAACAGAATAATTAAGTTTAGAAGCAAGAGAAGAAATCAGGAAGGAATCACAATCATGTAAAAATTTTAAACTCTTGCATGCCAAGAAAGCTAAATAAATAGAGATAAGTAAATTAAAGGGCCAGTTTAAAAATACTCCAAATGACAAGCAATGAATGCATCACTATAAAAAAAAAAAAAACTACATTAAGATCCATTCTTATAAAAGAGCAAAGGACTGGAATAGAAAACTCACAAGGGAGGAAAGTTAATTAGCAGATGGAAAAATGCTTAGAGTTTAATATTTGCCAATAATCAAGGACATGCAAACAAAAACAATGAAGTACTATGTTTACTGTTTGAATTACTAAAAAAAGATGCGTTCATGATAAAACTTGCATTGTTTATGTGAAAAATGATTCACTTTTTTTTTTTTTTTTTTTGGCAGGGTAAACTGAGGAACTTTCCTGGAAAGCAATTTGTAACTGTTTGCATCAAGAGTCATAAAAAATGTTCATATCCTTTGATCTGTAATCTCCTCTTGGAATATTACCATAAGGGAATAATTCAAAAAGAAGGAAAAAAAAGAAGCCCATCCTACATAAAGATAGGTTTCAGTTTGGTTTATTTATAAGGATTAAAGATAAAACAGAAGTGATTTAATTCTTGAACCCTAGGGTAAATGGTCAACTAAATCATGATATAGGCTATTGTCACAGGAAGCAGCCATTAAAATTACAGGTTATGAAAATAATAGCAAATTGGTAAAATCATTAGTATATGTTATTAAGTTTGAAAAGGCAGAATAGATGTGTATACTTTCACAATAATTACATTAGAAATCTGGCTCAGAGGAGACTGGAAGGGAAAAAATTAAAACTGACAAGTAACCTGTATTAAAGGAGACAAAGATGTTTTTTTTCCCCTTCTATTTTCAAATTCCCCACAATTAATTGTTTCACGCAACAAACATCTACTGAGTGCCTACTATAATGTGCTAGGCACTGTTCTTGGCACTGGGAATATAAGAATGGTAGTAAAAATTATTATATGGTTTACACTAAAAAAAAAAAGACAAAAGGACCAGAAAATTCTGTTATAGTTACAAAAACAGTTACAAAAAAATTTTTATAGTTAAAAAAAATTAATGCTATAATTTTGGGTATACTTTTAAAATTAGGGGTTATAAAAACTAAGATTCTATCAGTTGAAACTCTGAAAAAAGGAAAAACATTAAGAAAATAACTCACTTTTAAAAACCAACCTACTGTGTTTACAAAGAGCTGAAAAAGAAAGCTTCTAGTTAAGGACTTTAAAATTGGGTTTCTAAAAATCAAGCCAAGGTAACAGAAGTTCCTTGCATGCTTCACATTCTTTTCTCTGAGGTTCATTTAAAAGTTGATACATTTGTGAAAATCCATCAGCATTACGTTAATGTGTAATAGTGAAAGTCAAGTGCCTTTATACATCCCGAGAAATAGCCCAGGTTCTTCAGATTAACTAGAATTTTATTTTACCCAGCGGTGCTTAGGACAACTGGAATGTGTTGAAACTCATTATTTTTATAACTAACAAAAATGATGCAGAATTTAAAGTATTTCAGTATCCCAAAGGAATTGTTTAGACTGTCTCAAACTTAGAACACAAAAAGCATTAGTCAGAACACACAACCCCATGTCGGATTTGGAAAACAAGATCACCAAAACAGAAATGGTACCTTTCATCAAATAAAATATGGTGCTTTTGGGAAAGAAAACAAACACAAAAGACACATTAAGGAAAAGAAATTGCATTTGTCTGCAGACGAAACCGGTCTTGTGATCAAGATTAGCAGCCGGGATCTTGCCAACATCCCCATTCCTCTGTACCCAGTGGGGGATCTCTGCCCAGGTTGGGGTGTGGTACTCTCCTGCACAGGTGCAACTGAAGCGCACTAAAATGTGCAATGGCCTGGGTGGCTCAGTCGGTTAAGCATCTGATTCTCGATTTGGGCTCAGGTCAAGATCTCAGAGTTTGTGGGTTCAAGCCCCACATCAGGCTCTGTGCTGACAGAAAGGAGCCTACTTGGGATCTTCTGTCTCCCTCTCTCTGTCCCTCCCCTGCTCGTGCTCTCTCTTTCTCTCATAAAATAAATAAACTTTAAAAATAAAATAAAACGTGCAATGGTCAAACTTGGTGGGTAGGCTTGCCAGGGGCTTGGTAGACAGTAAATCAATTACATGCAGCCACTATCAAGATAACCCCCAAAATGCGAAATGCCCGTGGACATGGCCAGAAACACATGCAAGTGACTGACAGCCCACTGCTGCTTATTTGGGTTAATTCACACACATGGCCAGGCATGGGCAAGGCCCCTCAGAGGAAAGAGAGCAGAGAGCAGATGGGATTTGGGGGCTTACCCCCAGGTGTAAGAGATTCAGGTCACCAGACTTGGGACTGGTATTATACATATTATAATGACTTACTATGTTAGGTTCTAACTTTTTATACTTCAAAATGGCCTCTCAAAAGAAGACAAGGACATTAGCTATTTTTGATGGGCTTTTCCACTGGCCTGCAACACCATCCCTACTTTCCTGGGGCAGCCTCATTTGTGACCCTTGTTCAGCTGAGAGCCTGGTTCAACTCGGGGGGACAATGGCCAGCAGGAGTGTCCATGAGCCAGGCTTCCCCCAGTCTGGGGAGATGGCTGGCAGCCTGTGCTTCTTGGGCTGGGAGACAGATTATTTGTTCTATTCACCCACTGTATCTTCAAAACTCCCTTAAGCCTCTCAGTGGATTTCAAATAATGGTTTTGATTAGCTTTTTATAGCTGAAAATGTCTCAGATCAACTTAAAAAAAAAAAAAAAAAGGTATTGTGCTTAATATAGCATTTTAACTAAGAAGTTCCTGGAAGATTTAGGTAAAGAAGAAAAGCATCAAATTAAAAGTTTGTGACTTTCACATCAGACATGTGACCTTAGAAG